>NC_092774.1:58282344-58582344 GCF_047496795.1 Chiloscyllium punctatum | reverse complement strand
CCGGCACACCGTCCATTCCCTCTCTCTTTCTTTCTCTCACCCCCACCCTCTGCATCCCTGTCCAATCCCTCTTCCCATCTTCTGACTCCCCATGCATTTTCTCTCTCCCCCACACCCTCTGCTCTCCATCCCTCTGTTCCCCCATCTATCTCTTTCTCCACCCATGTTCTGCCCTCTGTCCATTCTCCTGTCATCCAATGACTCCCATCCATTCTCCCTCCCCTCACACTCTGCACTCCACTCTTTCTTTACCCCAAAATGCTCTGTACCCCATTCTCGCTTGGCCCCCTCCACCATTCTCTGCTGCCCCATTCTCTCTTTTTGCCCTGCAGGTGTTTCTCTTCCCCCCCGACGAACCACTGCCCCCCAGTCTTTCTCTAACCCCACCCTCTGCTCCTGTCCATTTTCTGTTTCTCTACACATCACCCTCTACCCTCTCATCCATTCTCTCTCTTTTCACGCCTCGAGCCCTCTTTGATCACTGTATCAAGGCCTTTTCAGGAGAGAGAGAGAATAGATGGTGATGACTCAACCCAGAGCCAGGAGGGGTGACAAATGGCTGATCTTTAAAATTGACAATAGCTAAAATGTTTAATTTAATTAATAAGAGCTGCTGAAATCTTCCTGAAACTTGCATTGAAATTAGATTAGATTACTTACAGTGTGGAAACAGGCCCTTCGGCCCAACAAGTCCATTCCGCCCCGCCGAAGCGCAACCCACCCATACCCCGACATCTACCCCTTACCTAACACTACGGGCAATTTAGCATGGCCAATTCACCCGACCTGCACATCTTTGTGACTGTGGGAGGAAACCGGAGCACCCGGAGGAAACCCATGCAGACACGGGGAGAACGTGCAAACTCCACACAGTCAGTCGCTTGAGGTGGGAATTGAACCCGGGTCTCCGGCGCTGTGAGGCAGTAGTGCTAACGACTGTGCCACCATGCCACCCATCAGAAATAGGTGCAGTTAGGCCACAGCTCAGGACAGGCTGTAAGGGGTGAATGGCCTATTCTTAGTCTCATGAAATTGGTTCTGACTATGTCAAAATAGAGTCATAGATTTGTATAGCACAGAAACAAACCCTTCGGTTCATGCCGACCAGATATCCTAAATTAATCGAGTGACCCATTTGCCAGCATTTGGCCCAATTCCCTCTGAATCCTTCCTATTCATAGCCCTATCAGAATGCATTTTAAATATTGTAACTGTACCAGCCTCCACCACTTCATTGCATACACATACCACCCTTTGTGCAAAAAGGTTGGCCTTTAAGATCCTCAGAAATCTTTCCCCTCTCATCCTCAACCTATGCCCTCCAGTTCTGGTCTTCCCTCCCCTCTCCCCCAAACATGCGGAAAAGACATACAAAAGTTGAGCAGCCAGACAAAATGCAAAAGCAATAAAATGTCGAGCCACGGGGGAACAAAATTGTTGCTCTACCTTTGTTTTCCTATTTGCATTTGGACACTTAAACTCTGTCAGTAAAACTCGCATCCCCACAAGAGTATATTGCCGGTGTCAGCGACGCAGTGCGCATACTCATTGCTGCCCAAACAAAAGGCGCGCGACCTGCTTTTGATGGACCAATCGGGAGCCCTGGAGGACTCGAAGGCGATTGGTCTTCCTGCCAATCAGAGCCACCGCAGTGTCTGAATGTGGAAGTTGGACGACGAGCTTCTGAAGCGACTCCTCGTGCTGCTCTCTTTGGAATGTAGATTGAGCTTCACCCCAGACTACAACTTCCTTTCTCCATCCAACATCTGTGAGTATGGTAGCCTCTTTTCTCACCAACTTTTTTTCAATTTGGGGTTCGGTTGTTGGCTTGCAGCAACTGAAAGGAAAAGGGGTGAATCCAGGCAGAGACTGACTCTGGAAAAGTTGGTCCAGGTCTGTGTCTCAATTGACAAAATACATCGGCAGGAGACTGCAAGAACACACTAAGCCAGGCAGCATAAGGAGGTGGACAAGTCGATGTTTTGGGTGTAAACCTTCTTTGTGGTGGAGTGCTTTGCAATGAACCAGACTCTATAAAAGATCTTAAAGTAAGGGAACCCTTAGGAAGTAGCGACCATAATATGGTAGAGTTCAGTCTGGAGTTTGAAAGGGAGAAGGCAAAATCTGATGTAATGGTGTTACAGTTGAATAAAGGTAATTATGAAGGCATGAGAGAGGAACTGACTAAAATAGATTGGAAGCAGAGGCTAACCGGGAAGACAGTAGAGCAAAAATGGCAGGAGTTTGTAGGTATAATTGAGGACACTGTACAGAGGTTCATTCCCAAGAAAAGAAAGATTAACCGGGGAGGGATTAGACAACCTTGGCTGACAAAGGAAGTCAGGAAATGTATTAAAGAAAAAGAGAGATCCTATAAAGTGGCTAAGAACAGTGGGAAATCAGAAGATTGGGAAGGATACAAAAGCAAACAGAGGACAACAAAGAGTGTAATAAGAAATGAGAGGATCAAATATGAAGGTAGGCTAGCCAGTAATATTAGAAATAATAGTAAAAGTTTCTTTCAGTACATAAGAAACAAACGACAGGCAAAAGTAGACATTGGGCCACTTCAAACTGATGCAGGGAGCCTAGTGATGGGAGATAAGGAAATAGCAGGAGAACTTAACAAGTACTTTGCGTCAGTTTTCACAGTGGAAGACATGAGTAATATCCCAAAAATTAAAGGGTGTCACGGGGCTGAGTTGAGTATGGTTGCCATTACGAAAGAGATAGTGCTAGAAAAGTTAAAAAGTCTTAAAATTGATAAATCTCCTGGCCCCGATGGGATACACCCTAGAGTTCTGAGAGAGGTTGCTGAGGAAATAGCAGAGGCATTGGTTGAGATCTTTCAAGAGTCACTGGAGTCAGGAAAGGTCCCAGATGATTGGAAGATGGCTGTTGTAACCCCCTTGTTCAAGAAAGGATCAAGGCAAAAGATGGAAAATTATAGGCCAATCAGCTTAACCTCGGTTGTTGGTAAAATTCTAGAATCCATCACTAAGGATGAGGTTTCTAAATTCTTGGAAGAGCAGAGTCTGATTAGAACAAGTCAACATGGATTTAGTAAAGGGACGTCATGCCTGACAAACCTGTTGGAATTTTTTGTAGAGGTAACAAGTAGGTTAGACCAGGGAAACCCAGTGGATGTGGTCTATCTAGACTTTCAAAAGGCCTTTGATAAGGTGCCACACGGGAGGCTGCTGAGCATGGTGAGGGCCCATGGTGTTCGAGGTGAGCTGCTGGGATGGATTGAGGATTGGCTGTCTAACAGAAGGCAGAGAGTTGGGATAAAAGGTTCTTTTTCAGATTGGCAGCCGGTGACGAGCGGTGTCCCGCAGGGTTCGGTGCTGGGGCCACAGCTGTTCGCATTATATATTAATGATTTGGATGAGGGAACCGGGGGCATTCTAGCGAAGTTTGCCGATGATACGAAGTTAGGTGGACAGGCAGGTAGCACTGAGGAAGTGGGGAGGCTACAGAAGGATCTAGACAGGTTGGGAGAGTGGTCCAGGAAATGGCTGATGGAATTTAACGTGAGCAAGTGCGAGGTCTTGCACTTTGGCAAAAAGAATAAAAGCATGGACTACTTTCTAAATGGTGAGAAAATTAATAAAGCCAAAGCACAAAGGGATCTGGGAGTGCTAGTCGAGGATTCTCTAAAGGTAAACATGCAGGTTGAGTCTGTGATTAAGAAAGCGAATGCAATGTTGTCTCTTATCTCAAGAGGGTTGGAATATAAAAGCAGAGATGTACTACTAAGACTTTATAAAGCTCTGGTTAGGCCCCATTTGGAGTACTGTGTCCAGTTTTGGTCCCCACACCTCAGGAAGGACATACTGGCACTGGAACGTGTCCAGCGGAGATTCACACGGATGATCCCTGGAATGACAGGTCTAGCATATGAGGAACGGCTGAGGATACTGGGATTGTATTCGTTGGAGTTTAGAAGATTAAGGGGAGATCTAATAGAGACGTACAAAATAATACATGGCTTTGAAAAGGTGGATGCTAGGAAATTGTTTCTGTTAGGCGAGGAGACTAGGACCCGTGGACACAGCCTTAGAATTAGAGGGGGTCATTTCAGAACAGAAATGCGGAGACATTTCTTCAGCCAGAGAGTGGTGGGCCTGTGGAATTCATTGCCACGGAGTCCAGTGGAAGCCGGGACGCTAAATGTCTTCAAGGCCGAGATTGATAGGTTCTTGTTGTCTAGAGGAATTAAGGGCTACGGGGAGAATGCTGGTAAGTGGAGCTGAAATGCGCATCAGCCATGATTGAATGGCGGAGTGGACTCGATGGGCCGAATGGCCTTACTTCCACTCCTATGTCTTATGGTCTTATGGGCGGTGGGGGAAGAGTGTAGGGGGAACTCTAGATGGGGCATTAAAACGGGTGGTGACTGGGAGGACCGGTCAGTCTCTGCGGACCCGGCTGCGATGCTCGGCGAGCCGTTCCTTAAGTTTACTCTTGGTGTCCCCAATGTAGAGAAGTCCACAATTGACAAACACATGGCAAATGCAGTACCGCAATGTGAAGTTATAGCATTTGCTGTCAAAAAAAGAGCGGAAAGGAGGTGCATTGTTTAAATGGTGATATATTGGGATGTAGATAAAGTGAGACCTGGAGATCAGAGTCGAAAAATGTGTTGCTGGAAAAACACAGCACGTCAGACAGCAACGGAGGAGCAGGAGAGTCGCCGTTTTAGGCATGGGTCTTTCATCAGAAATGGACGTACAAAGGGGCCTCAGCGTCCTTCCACACCAATCAATGCCAGTTGTCAGACAGGTGCAACAAGCAATCAGCAAGGCAATGGTACATTAGCAAGAAAAATTGAGTTCAGAAGTTAACCAACCTCTGGACTTCTGGTACCTCTCCTGTGACTATTGATTTACAGATATCTCAGCAAGGGGTCCTGTAATCACTTCCCTAGCTTCCCACAGAGTTCTAGGGGGACCCGATAAGGTCATATGTACTTATCCACCTTTGTGTTTCTAGACATCCAGCATCACTACCTCTGTATTATGGACATTTTTCAAGATGTCACGATCTATTTCCCTTTAGTCAATATCTTCCATAACCTTTTCCACTGTAAATACTGATACTAAAATGAGTATTTTGCATCTCCCCCATTTTCTGCGGTTCCACACATAATCCACCTTGCTGATCTTTGAGGTGCCCCATTCTCTCCCTAGTTACCCTCTTGTCCTTAATGTTTTTGTAAAAACCCTTTTGATTCTCCTTCACCCTATTTTCCAAAGCTATCTCATGTCCCCCTTTTGCCGTCCTGATTTCCCAGTTAAGTATACTTGTTTATACTTTGTACCTTTTTTACTCTTAAGAATTCACTTGATCTATCCTGTCTATACCTGACATATGCTTCCTTCTTTTTTTGAGTCAAACCCTCAATTTCTCTAGTCATCCAGCATTCCTTCCACCTATCAGACTTTCCTTTCACCCCAACAGGAGTATACCGTCTCTGGTCTCCTCATTCTCATTTCTGAAGGCTTCCCATTTTCCTGCCCTCCCTTTACCTGCAAACATCTGCCCCCAATTAGCTTTTGAAAGTTCTTGCCTAATACTGTCAGAATTAGGATTCCTCCAATTTAGAACTTCAACTTTTAAATCTGGTCTATCCTTTTCCATCACTATTTTAAAACTAATAGAATTATGGTCGCTGACCCAATGTGCTCCCCCACTGACACCTCTGTCACCTGCCCTGCCTTATTTCCCAAGAGTAAGTCAAGTTTTGCACCTTCTCTAGTAGGTACATCCACATACTGAATCAGAAATTTTCTTGTACACACTTAAATTCCTCTTCAACGAAATCCTTAAACCTATGGCAGTCCCGGTCTATGTTTGGGCAGTTAAATCCCCTACCATAACCATATAAGGGGGAAAAAGGGTCTAAAGTTGGGCACAATCCTCCAGGTCCAGGCTCAGCAATGCCATGTATGGTTGCAGCAACATTTCCTTACCTTTTGTATTCTATTCCTTTAGCTATCAAAGCCAACGTTGCATTTACTCACTTTTTTATCTCCTGTACCTGCATGCTAGTTTTCTGTGACTCATTAATGATGATACCCAGATCCCTCTGCACCAGAGCACCCCAAAGTCTCTCCCCATTTAGACAGTAGATCACCTTCCTTTTTTTTGACCAAAATGCATGACCTCACACTTATCCATCTTAAACTCCATCTGCCACATTTGGGCCCACTCTCCTAGCCTATGTATATCCATTTGTAAGGTTCTTATTTCCTCATTGCAATTTACCATCCCACCTATTTTTGTGTCATTCACAAATTTGGCAAAAGAGCCTTTTATCCCTGTATCTAAGTCACTAATGTGGATTGTAAATAGCTGGGGTCCAAGGACCCAACCCTGTGGCACCTCACTAGTTATATCTTGCCGTCCAGAAAAAAAGCCATAGATTCGGACTGTTGTCTTCTGCCGATCAGCTAGTCACCTATTGAAGCTGATAAATTACCCCAATCCCATATGATCCCACCTGTGAATTAATTTTTTGTGTGGCACTTCAGCAAATGCCTTCTGAAAGGCCAGATATATTACATCTACAGGAGCACCATTATCCACTTTGGTTGTTACATCTTTGAAGAACTGAGTCAAATCTGATTTGCCCTTCATAAAACCATGCTGACTCCGATAGATGGAGTTTTGACTTTGAAAGCATTCTGATATTGCTTCCTTGATAATTGATTCTAACAACAGGTGTTAAACTAAGTGGTCTGCAATTTCCCACAAATTGCCTCCCTCCCTTTTTGAATACAAGTGTTACATTAGCATTTTTCAAATCCAGTGGAACCATAAGATATAGAAGTAGAAATGAGGCCATTCAGCCCATCGGGTCTGCCCGACTATGGTTGACTGGTTTCTCAACCCCATTCTCCCACTTTCTCCCCGTAACCTTTGATCACCTTGACAATCAACAACCGACCTATCTCAGTCTTAAAAGAACTCAATGAATCTTTCTCACGTCGAGACAACTTTGGAATATTATAACCAATGAATCCACCATCTCCACCGCACTTCCTAATGTATTTTTAAGAAGCTATGAACCTAGACTCCAAGGATCTCTTTGTAAAACAATACTCCCAAAGACCTTATCATTATGTGTTGAAGTCCTGCTAAGATTAGCCTAAATTCAACAATTGCATGATGCATCTCGGGCCAGAGTCTGGGGTGTGGATTACCAGGTACTGGGGATTTGTAAATTCCATGCCTTTTACGTTAAGGGACGTTTGCTGATTTTCTGAAGATTCACAGAGGTTAGACTGGCTTTTGGGGTTTGTTTCTTTTCCACTCCCAGGAGCCGCAGTGGTGGAGGCGTTGAGTTGGGGAGAATAAAATGTGCCCTTGAGCAGCGTGTGGGGCAATTTCAGCTTCCCCTCATCTGACTGCGCTGTGAGTTGACTCAGATGTTCTCAGGGACATTTACTGACGCGAGACACTGAAAGGATTCTCAGTCCCGCAGATCGGGAATTCAAACCGTATGCCGGCTTCAGGACAATGAGAAAGATTAATTGGGGTGTGTGAAGAAGCTTTGAGCTGCATTTCAAACAGGTAGGTGGAGTCAGATGCGTCATCCATTGCGCCCTGGCCCTGTGCGTATCTCACGCCACCATGCTGCAGCGTTCTGACGTTAACACGGGCATGCGCAGCAATGGGTTCATTCACAAGGTGAACAACCAAAGATAATCACCGTCACTGATTCCCTTCCACAGGCCCAACTTTGTGAAGCAGTATCTTTCACTGGCAAAGGAAACACCCTTGTCCTCAGGTGCCTGCTTCATTTCGATCACGAATTCAAGCCCCTCACTGTTCTAGCCTCATTTCCAAACACTTTGCTCATAGCCTCAAAAGAAGCTCTGCGGGTATCTGCTTGTTCCACCCGAACAGGCAGTGGGTTGCAGATTCCCACCATTCCCAATTTGTGTGAAATATTTTTCCCCCTCCACTGATTTGAATCTTAAAGAAGAAGCCGGGGAGCAAGCTCCCTTTCTTTTCGACGACATTTCTCATTTTGTACTCGGAAGGGTTCACACCTGCGAGGGGAAACCGCAATGGATTTCGAGTCCATCGCATTAACCCCTCGGCCCACGAATACAGAACCACACTGACAGCTTGACTTCCCAGGTGTGCCTGCCTGTGGAGCTGAGAAAGAGTGAATCATCGCAGAGTTTGTTTGAATCCAATCACTTCACAGTGATTCGAAAGGGTTAAATATCTGCACATGGTGTTTGCAGATATTTCGGTGTTTCACCACAAAAGATGAAATGAACTTTCAGTTAGAAATTGCAGGAGGAACTCAGCAGGTCAGGCAACATCTGTGGAAAGAGAATCAGAGACAAAATTTCAAAATTCTGTTTTCTCCGACAGGTACTGTCAAACCTGCCGAGTTTCTCTTTTGGTCTCGTCTTCTCAGCATTCGCAGTCCCTTACGTTAGACATTCATTCAATTCGGAAGCCCCTTTGTGGAGAAGATTTCCGTTTGGGGAACATTTTCCTGACCCCATTAAAAGGGCGCAGCTTCGAAGCCAAAGAAGGACAGCGAACACACCGCCCCTGGGTGGGCTTGAACCACCAACTTGTCGGTTAACAGACGAACACGCTGACCAATTGCGCCACAGAGACAGGCGTGAGCAGGGGCTGCACCATCGCTTAATGATTTTATAATTCAGCCTCCCCGCCAGGAATTAGAATTGTCGTCTATCTGTTTTACCTTTCCATAATCAAGCCTGGCAGATCTCTTGTGGAGATACCGGGGACAGTCTGCAGACACATCCATGTCACGAGGAACTAGCTTTCTTACTCCGGGGCCGTCGCCCTTCGAGCCTTTCAGTGTTTTGCCTGTTCCGGAGTTCTCTCATTGACTCGCAGGGGAGAAGGGGATTGAATTCCTGATGTGCAGAAACGACAATTCTTTCAATGTCTCAGATCAATTCGTGTGCCGAGAACATCAGAATCAACCTCTAGGCCTCTTCAACAAGGGGACGGTGTCTGGACTGTCTCTGCTCAATCGGACAGGTCATCTTTCATTCTCCTCTAAATCCGCTTCCCAAAGTGTTTCTAAAGGTTCACAAAGCTGGAGACTGGGATTTCTGTTTTGCTTCATGAACATTTGCACATTTTTTTCATTTCCTAACTGACAATATTTTGCCAAATTCTCTTCCCAATTGTACGCCTTGCCTCATGTCCAGGGATGAGGAATTTCCATTCTGGGGAGACATTCCCAAGGTTGAGAATGTTCGCTTTGGAGCAAAGAAGGATAACTGGAGATTTCCTGGGGTTGTTGGTCATGATGGGAGAAGAAGCGGTGGGAATGGGCAGATTAATGATCAGAAGAACCGATTGCCACTGACCAGAGTCAGTTACCTGAGGACAGGGATTGAAGTTCTTGAATGAAAAGCAGCACTTGTGCCTAATAAACACAGAGAATACTGCAGAAAGCCAACAGGTCGAGCAGCATCTGTGGAAAGGGAAACAGAGCTGACGTTGTGAGTCTGGTACGTTGTTTGTTCAGAACCCGAGTTTCCTGCATGGCAATCAATGGCTAGACACGAGAAAACGGGTCTTTATTGAGACGGGTTTTGTGAAGTTTGAGCGATAATGCAACCAACAGGAAGTCATTTAAAATCGCCAGCGAAGAAAGCATAGCCAGCAGGTTAGCACCCTGGGCGGGGAGCCCCAAATGATCTCTACGCCAACACCTTAAGTGTTCGGCCACAACTACACGCCCAAAGTTGTGCTCTAAACTTTCTCATGGAATAGTTCTAACAGGAAAGGTGAGTATTGGGCTTGTCCTGTCCGCGCCATAGCCCCAACGTTTCCTGTTCCCCTGGATTTGATCAGGACAGAGGAGGCTGATGGGAGATCGAATTGAACTACACACATTGTTGAGAGGTAGAGTGGGTGGGAAGGATCCATTCCCATGCGTAGAGAGATTAATAATCAGGGCCGAAAATAAGGAGCCACTTCAAGAAATTTGGGGTTCATTCAGCAAAGCTAATGTAGAACTGTTCACAGAAAATTGTGATGAAAGTCTCTCGAGTTATTTTGATGAGAAGTGTTGGTGATGCTAATACAATCGGTAGGATGAACGTAGATTGGTCAATGTATTTGGTGACAGTTCTGTTCTAGCCCTGTGAGCGAAACCTGGATCTGAAGGAGTAGAAGGGACATTAACAACATCGATCTGAAATTGGACACGTGACAAGAAACAGAGCCATCATGAACAGTTGGCTTTTGAACTGGAGAAGGTTTCTCGTGAAATTAGCTTGAGACTTGAGGTATGCAAGGTCAAGATAATTTAGGTAAAACACGGAAACGCTATCCTCATTAGCAGGCAGTGAAAGGATTACAAGACACAAATTAAACATTTTCGACAAGTGATACAGGGGACTGGGAAGATAAGTATTATAAACTGTGAACAGCAAAGTTCTGGAGCACAACACTTACATTCAAAGACCGAAAACATCGAGGTCCTGATTAATCAGATTGCATTGTGGTGCTTTTTTTGCAAAAGAGTTCGACAAAAGAGTGACAAAACCCATCCCTGTCAGCCCAGGATAGAAAATCCGAAGGGATGAACGTTTGCTGATTTTCTGAAGATTCACAGAGCTTAGACTGGGTTTTGGTCATTGTATCTTTTCCACTGCCAGGAGCCGCAGTGGTTGAGGCGTTGAGTTGGGGAGAATAAAATGTGCCCGTGAGCAGCATGTGGGGCTTTTTCAGCTTCCCCTCATCTGACTGCGCTGTGAGTTGACTCAGATGTTCTCAGGGACATTTACTGACGCGAGACAGTGAAAGGATTCTCATTCCCGCAGATCGGGAATTCAAACCGTATGCCGGCTTCAGGACAATGAGAAAGATTAATTGGGGTGTGTGAAGAAGCTGTGAGCTGCATTTCAAACAGGTAGGTGGAGTCAGATGCATCATCCATTGCGCCCCGGGCCTGTGCATATCTCACGCCACCATGCTGCAGAGTTCTGACGTTAACACGGACATGCGCAGCAATGGGAACATTCACAATGTGAACAACCAAAGATAATCACCGTCACTGATTCCCTTCCACAGGCCCAACTTTGTGAAGCAGTATCTTTCACTGGCAAAGGAAACACCCTTGTCCGCAGGTGCCTGCTTCATTTCGATCACGATTTCACGCACCTCACTGTTCTAGTCTCATTTCCAAACACTTTGCTCATAGCCTCAAAAGAAGCTCTGCGGGTATCTGCTTGTTCCACCCGAACAGGCAGTGGGTTGCAGATTCCCACCAGTCCCAAGTTGAGTGAAATATTTTCCCCCTCCACTGATTTGAATCTTAAAGAAGAAGCCGGGGAGCAAGCTCCCTTTCTTTTCGACGACATTTCTCATTTTGTACTCGGCAGGGTTCACACCTGCGTGGGGAAACCGCAATGGATTTCAAGTCCATCGCATTAACCACTCGGCCCACGAATACAGAACCACACTGACAGCTTGACTTCCCAGGTCTGTTTGCCTGTGGAGCTGAGAAAGAGTGAATCATCGCAGAGTTTGTTTGAATCCAATCACTTCACTGTGATTCGAAAGGGTTAAATATCTGCACATGGTTTTCCAGATATTTAGGTGTTTCACCCCAAAAGATGAAATGAACGTTCAGTTAGAAATTGCAGGAGGAACTCAGCAGGTCAGGCAACATCAATGGAAAAAGAATCAGAGGCACATTTCAAAATTCGGTTTTCTCCGACAGGTACTGTCAAACCTGCCGAGTTTCTCTTTTGGTCTCGTCTTCTCAGCATACGCAGTCCCTTACTTTAGACATTCATTCAATTCGGAAGCCCCTTTGTGGAGAAGATTTCCGTTTGGGGAACATTTTCCTGACCCCATTAAAAGGGCGCAGCTTCGAAGCCAAAGAAGGACAGCGAACACACCGCCCTTGGGTGGGCTTGAACCACCAACCTTTCGGTTAATAGATGAACGCGCTGACCAATAGCGCCACAGAGACAGGTGTGAGCAGGAGCTGCACCATCGCTTAATGATTTTATAATTCAGCCCTCCCGCCAGGAATTAGAATTGTCGTCTATCAGTTTTACCTTTCCATAATCAAGCCTGGCAGATCTCTTGTGGAGATACCGGGGACAGTCTGCACACACATCCATGTCACGAGGAACTAGCTTTCTTACTCCGGGGCCGTCGCCCTTCCAGGCTTTCAGTGTTTTGCCTGTTCCCGAGTTCTCTCATTGGCTCGCAGGGGAGAAGGGGTTTGAATTCCTGATGTGCAGGAACGACAATTCTTTCAATGTCTCAGATCAATTCGTGTGCCGAGAACATCAGAATCAACCTCCAGGCCTCTTCAATAAGGGGACGGTGTCTGGACTGTCTCTGCTCAATCGGACAGGTCATCTTTCATTCTCCTCTAAATCCGCTTCGCAAAGTGTTTCTAAAGGTTCACAAAGCTGGAGACTGGGATTTCTGTTTTGCTTCATGAACATTTGCACATTTTTTCCATTTCCTAACTGACAATATTTTGCCAAATTCTCTTCCCTTGCCTCATGTCCAGGGATGAGGAATTTCCATTCTGGGGAGACATTCCCAAGGTTGAGAATGTTCGCTTTGGAGCAAAGAAGGATAACTGGAGATTTCCTGGGGCTGTTGGTCATGATGGGAGAAGAAGCGGTGGGAATGGGCAGATTAATGATCAGAAGAACCGATTGCCACTGACCAGAGTCAGTTACCTGAGGACAGGGATTGAAGTTCTTGAATGAAAAGCAGCACTTGTGCCTAATAAACACAGAGAATACTGCAGAAAGCCAACAGGTCGAGCAGCATCTGTGGAAAGGGAAACAGAGCTGACGTTGTGAGTCTGGTACGTTGTTTGTTCAGAACCCGAGTTTCCTGCATGGCAATCAATGGCTAGACACGAGAAAACGGGTCTTTATTGAGACGGGTTTTGTGAAGTTTGAGCGATAATGCAACCAACAGGAAGTCATTTAAAATCGCCAGCGAAGAAAGCATAGCCAGCAGGTTAGCACCCTGGGCGGGGAGCCCCAAATGATCTCTACGCCAACACCTTAAGTGTTCGGCCACAACTACACGCCCAAAGTTGTGCTCTAAACTTTCTCATGGAATAGTTCTAACAGGAAAGGTGAGTATTGGGCTTGTCCTGTCCGCGCCATAGCCCCAACGTTTCCTGTTCCCCTGGATTTGATCAGGACAGAGGAGGCTGATGGGAGATCGAATTGAACTACACACCTTGATGAGAGATAGAGCGGCTGGGAAGGATCCATTCCCATGCGTAGAGAGATTAATAATCAGGGCCGAAAATAAGGAGCCACTTCAAGAAATTTGGGGTTCATTCAGCAAAGCTAATGTAGAACTGTTCACAGAAAATTGTGATGAAAGTCTCTCGAGTTATTTTGATGAGAAGTGTTGGTGATGCTAATACAATCGGTAGGATGAACGTAGATTGGTAAATGTATTTGGTAACAGTTCTGTTCTAGCCCTGTGAGCGAAACCTGGATCTGAAGGAGTAGAAGGGACATTAACAACATCGATCTGAAATTGGACACGTGACAAGAAACAGAGCCATCATGAACAGTTGGCTTTTGAACTGGAGAAGGTTTCTCGTGAAATTAGCTTGAGACTTGAGGTATGCAAGGTCAAGATAATTTAGGTAAAACACGGAAACGCTATCCTCATTAGCAGGCAGTGAAAGGATTACAAGACACAAATTAAACATTTTCGACAAGTGATACAGGGGACTGGGAAGATAATTATTATGAACTGTGAACAGCAAAGTTCTGGAGCACAACACTTACATTCAAAGACCGAAAACATCGAGGTCCTGATTAATCAGATTGCATTGTGGTGCTTTTTTTGCAAAACATCCACTTGCACTGTTCGACAAAAGAGTGACAAAACCCATCCCTGTCAGCCCAGGATAGAAAATCCGAAGGGATGAACGTTTGCTGATTTTCTGAAGATTCACAGAGCTTAGACTGGGTTTTGGTCATTGTATCTTTTCCACTGCCAGGAGCCACAGTGGTTGAGGCGTTGAGTTGGGGAGAATAAAATGTGCCCGTGAGCAGCATGTGGGGCTTTTTCAGCTTCCCCTCATCTGACTGCGCTGTGAGTTGACTCAGATGTTCTCAGGGACATTTACTGACGCGAGACAGTGAAAGGATTCTCATTCCCGCAGATCGGGAATTCAAACCGTATGCCGGCTTCAGGACAATGAGAAAGATTAATTGGGGTGTGTGAAGAAGCTGTGAGCTGCATTTCAAACAGGTAGGTGGAGTCAGATGCATCATCCATTGCGCCCCGGGCCTGTGCATATCTCACGCCACCATGCTGCAGAGTTCTGACGTTAACACGGACATGCGCAGCAATGGGAACATTCACAATGTGAACAACCAAAGATAATCACCGTCACTGATTCCCTTCCACAGGCCCAACTTTGTGAAGCAGTATCTTTCACTGGCAAAGGAAACACCCTTGTCCGCAGGTGCCTGCTTCATTTCGATCACGATTTCAAGCACCTCACTGTTCTAGTCTCATTTCCAAACACTTTGCTCATAGCCTCAAAAGAAGCTCTGCGGGTATCTGCTTGTTCCACCCGAACAGGCAGTGGGTTGCAGATTCCCACCAGTCCCAAGTTGAGTGAAATATTTTCCCCCTCCACTGATTTGAATCTTAAAGAAGAAGCCGGGGAGCAAGCTCCCTTTCTTTTCGACGACATTTCTCATTTTGTACTCGGCAGGGTTCACACCTGCGTGGGGAAACCGCAATGGATTTCAAGTCCATCGCATTAACCACTCGGCCCACGAATACAGAACCACACTGACAGCTTGACTTCCCAGGTCTGTTTGCCTGTGGAGCTGAGAAAGAGTGAATCATCGCAGAGTTTGTTTGAATCCAATCACTTCACTGTGATTCGAAAGGGTTAAATATCTGCACATGGTTTTCCAGATACTTAGGTGTTTCACCCCAAAAGATGAAATGAACGTTCAGTTAGAAATTGCAGGAGGAACTCAGCAGGTCAGGCAACATCAATGGAAAAAGAATCAGAGGCACATTTCAAAATTCGGTTTTCTCCGACAGGTACTGTCAAACCTGCCGAGTTTCTCTTTTGGTCTCGTCTTCTCAGCATACGCAGTCCCTTACTTTAGACATTCATTCAATTCGGAAGCCCCTTTGTGGAGAAGATTTCCGTTTGGGGAACATTTTCCTGACCCCATTAAAAGGGCGCAGCTTCGAAGCCAAAGAAGGACAGCGAACACACCGCCCTTGGGTGGGCTTGAACCACCAACCTTTCGGTTAATAGATGAACGCGCTGACCAATAGCGCCACAGAGACAGGTGCGAGCAGGAGCTGCACCATCGCTTAATGATTTTATAATTCAGCCCTCCCGCCAGGAATTAGAATTGTCGTCTATCAGTTTTACCTTTCCATAATCAAGCCTGGCAGATCTCTTGTGGAGATACCGGGGACAGTCTGCACACACATCCATGTCACGAGGAACTAGCTTTCTTACTCCGGGGCCGTCGCCCTTCCAGGCTTTCAGTGTTTTGCCTGTTCCCGAGTTCTCTCATTGGCTCGCAGGGGAGAAGGGGTTTGAATTCCTGATGTGCAGGAACGACAATTCTTTCAATGTCTCAGATCAATTCGTGTGCCGAGAACATCAGAATCAACCTCCAGGCCTCTTCAATAAGGGGACGGTGTCTGGACTGTCTCTGCTCAATCGGACAGGTCATCTTTCATTCTCCTCTAAATCCGCTTCGCAAAGTGTTTCTAAAGGTTCACAAAGCTGGAGACTGGGATTTCTGTTTTGCTTCATGAACATTTGCACATTTTTTCCATTTCCTAACTGACAATATTTTGCCAAATTCTCTTCCCTTGCCTCATGTCCAGGGATGAGGAATTTCCATTCTGGGGAGACATTCCCAAGGTTGAGAATGTTCGCTTTGGAGCAAAGAAGGATAACTGGAGATTTCCTGGGGCTGTTGGTCATGATGGGAGAAGAAGCGGTGGGAATGGGCAGATTAATGACCAGAAGGAACAATTGCCACAGACCAGAGTCAGATTCCTGAGGACAGGGATTGAAGTTCTTGAATGAAAAGCAGCACTTGTGCCTAATAAACACAGAGAATACTGCAGAAAGCCAACAGGTCGAGCAGCATCTGTGGAAAGGGAAACAGAGCTGACGTTGTGAGTCTGGTACTTTGTTTGTTCAGAACCCGAGTTTCCTGCATGGCAATCAATGGCTAGACACGAGAAAACGGGTCTTTATTGAGACGGGTTTTGTGAAGTTTGAGCGATAATGCAACAAACAGGAAGTCATTTAAAATCGCCAGCGAAGAAAGCATAGCCAGCAGGTTACCACACTGGGCGGGGAGCCCCACAGGATCTCTACGCCAACACCTTAAGTGTTCGGCCACAACTACACGCCCAAAGTTGTGCTCTAAACTTTCTCATGGAATAGTTCTAACACGAAAGGTGAGTACTGGGCTTGTCTTGTTCGCGCCGTAGCCCCAACGTTTCCTGTTCCCCTGGATGTGGTCAAGACAGAGGAGGCTGATGGGAGATCGAATTGAACTAAACACATTGATGAGAGATAGAGCGGGTGGGAAGGATCCATTCCCATGCGTAGAGAGATTAATAATCAGGGCCGAAAATAAGGAGCCAATTCATGAAATTTGGGGTTCATTCAGCAAAGCTAATGTAGAACTGTTCACAGAAAATTGTGATGAAAGTCTCTCGAGTTATTTGATGAGAAGTGTTGGTGATGTTAATACAATCGATAGGATGAACGTAGACTGGTAAATGTATTTTGTAACTGTCCTCGTTATAGCATCGCTCTCTTGTTTAATTGATTCGACCCTCCTCATCTCTATGTACAGGAATTGCTCCCCAGCCTATGTCACAACTCTGTAACAAAATGCGTCAAAATTACTTAGTAAATCCTGAGTACCTGATCAAGTCACAATGCAGTGGTTCCATGAGCATTGAAAGTAACATAAAACGTACCATGGCAACGATTGCTATGAGATAATCTGGGTGACGAAGTTTCTTAATCTCTTTCCTCGAAATGAATCACATCTTACTCATTTCAGTGTTCTTTAATATGGACTGGTATTAATTCCCATAGCACTTGACCGTTCTAATTCTGTGATTGAGCCATTTATTGGCCTCGATGCATGAGTAGAATCTGTCAATTTTCAAGTTAAGCCACACCTACAAACTTGTCTCCCGTTCACTCTCAGCTTTCCCTCATAACCGAGCAACGGGGAAATAAGAAAACGAACGGGAGTAAAACTCAGTTTGAATATGATTCGATTGCCAGTTGAAGAAAGAGCGAACATTCCTCACAAAACGCAAAGTTTCACGGGAACATTGCACAATATGGATGTCAAACTCACGACCTCAGAATAAAAATCTTTTGTTCTGCTACTGAGGTATTCGAACATATAGTCAGGGTGTGACCAGTTCTTTTATCAAGGCAAAATAACTTTTTAAAATTTACGAAAATAAATACATTTATCAGCAGAAGCCCACAGCTCCAATGCTTTCTGCTCAAAACTCAGGAAAATCTTTAAGATTCCACTTCCTTTTTGCTTCTTTCTCAACGCTAACAGCCAGTTTTTTTTCCGTTTCTCTTCTTGAATGTAAAGTTGTTTGTCTTTTTTTTTTGCCTTTTATTGAAAGCAAATTCGCTTCAATATCAACAAAACTGTCAGGCAAACCTGACACACAAACAGCCACTCGCTGCCACATATCCCCAATTCTCACTTTCAGATTTGCAAATGTCTATGACATAAAGTAAGCAGTTGAGCACGTTTCGAAAGTAGATGACTGACTTTTATGGGTGACTCGCTTGGGCCTTTGCCAACGCCGCTCTCAGGTTTCGTGATCAGGACAAAATTTCCATCAGTTTTGCTGAGCCTGTGCTCAGTTCATTGGGAGATTAGGCCCGGGTTGCACTTAAGTTGCATTGTTGTTTTTCACTGGCAGCAGAAGATTGGAGATTATAGGACCAGAACATTACTGCTTTTCTATTTTTTCTTGTGTCGTTCCATCTGGGACTGAGGAAAGCGAATCATTATCAGGAAAGCAAGAACATTACGTTTCTAAGGATTCAAGTGCAGGAATTCAATCAGTTATCTGTTCTGTGACTGTGTTTGTCCGAATATTGGTATAAGATGCCTGGGTGCGTCTGTGTTCGACATTTCAAGAACAAATAACTGGAGAATATTTTCTTGCCGATTGTGTCCCCAATAACAGGCCGGAAATGTGCAACAAGGAAACGGTTAAGATTATAGGAACATAGGAATATGAGTAGGCCATTTAGCCCCTCAAGTGTGTTCCAACGTTCAAAGAAATCATGACTGATCAGAGGCCTAACTCCATTTATCTGTCTTTGGCCCATGTCCCTTAATACCTTTCCTGAACAAAAAAAATCTGTTTCGGATTTAAAGCTGACAAATAATTCTATACCCACTGCCGTTTATGTAGGATATTTCCAAACATCTGACAAACTCAATGTGTAGAAGTGCTTCTGAACATGTACCCTGAAAAGTCTGGCCCTAATTCTATAACTTTGCCCCATTTCAACTTACAACTATTTTGGTGAACAGCCGGACTTGCTGACTAAATGCACCAAAGAGTCTGAGATGTAAAAAATCAGTAAGATCACGAAACCCGAGTGTTAGTGAATTCCAGCTTCAGACTACAATTACTGAAATAGCAATTGTCCTTTATCAGTGTGACTTTTACAAAATAAAGGCTGGGACATTCATTGTAAACGGTCTGACCACAGACACTGCAGACACACCCATGTCACAGAAACCACCCCTGTGTGGGGATACAAACAGAGTGGTATGGCAGCCTGTCTGCAATTTCGTTCGTTTCACTTGCATTGTCACTTTTGTCTCGCTTTAGAAACACGAACTGACTGAGCGGAATATAGTCTTTCTCAGCCGTAATCATCCGGTGCTTTTATAGCACTATCACTGCTTTAAGTATTGGTCGAGTAATTCGGGAACGAGGTTTAGAAGCCGATGGCACTCACCGTGTTCAAACTTTACCAAATGTCTGCAGAAATAATTAGCCAACATCGGGAAAAAGTGCTTCCAGACATTCCTGAGGAATTTCGGTTTGATAGGCCTTGAACTTCAGTGGAAGGAAGGGAAGCCCCGATGCAGGGTCTGCCTGACCCTCTTTTAAAAAACTGTCACCAGAATTTCCAGCCGCAACACGACGTCATAGGACATGCCCAGTGATGGCCTGCAGCTATTGTGACGCAATAATGATGCTGGCCCCAGGAACATGAATATGTATTCGGCATGGGTCACGTGGTACTGAATCCAAAAAATAGTTTTCAGAACATCTGCTTCTCATTCTGTCTCCCACGATCCGGGCGGGTCTCCACTGGCGGATAATTACACCATTCTGTTTTTAAATTTGGCTCGAACACCCGAGTGGCCAGGGACAAGCATTACCCTCCTCAACAAAGGGGACAGAGATAAGAAGAACACCACCCTGAACTCCACAAGTGTGTAACCTCAACTTTCGACGTTGGGCCAGTGTATCATTGTGATGATATTTAGTTCACATCTTCAAATATTTGTTGGGGTAGCGGGTGAGGAGGGAAAGCTGCAAAAGATGATACTGAGCGGATAGCAGAGGATGGCTTCTATCCATCAACCTCTGGTTCTGGGCCCAACACGGTCCCGCTGCAGCACTCTGCTATGCGACGCTACAGCCTTTCCAGACAAGTTTTCAGCTTTTCATCTGGCGTGTGACATGCACGTTCGAGATTGATATCAAAAGATCTTCACTACTCTCATGAAATATGCTGTTGTTAAGATGTAATGCTGTTGTGCAAATATTAACGTTGTCTAAATTACAACATTCTGCTTTTCGAACTGTGATTTCTCTCAGAACTACACACTTTCAAAAATCACCAAGTTCAAACGTAAACACAGTGCCCACAGAAAGATTTTGCCATCTCAATGTTTCCCAATGCAGGGTTGTCTGACCCTCAGGGAGGTTCCTTGGATAAACTGTGTCCAAGCATTCCAGCCGCACGTCATCGGACATGCACGATGATGGCCTGCAGCTATTGTGACACAATAATGATGCAGGCCCCCGGAACATGAATATGAATTAGCCGTGGGTCACGTGGTAGTGAATCATTAAAACGAATGTTATTCCATGTCCAGGGATTTATTTGAGGGATGACGTAAATTGGCTAGAGTTACACCTGGGGTTCACTCTTCCTTCACTCCCATCACCCGCCCATAGCCCCATGGCACTTTGTCCTGCAACGGCCGAAATTGGAAAACTTGCCCGTTTCCCCCAACCTCCTCAGTATTCAAGGGCCCGAACATACCTTCGAGGTGAAGCAGCACTTTACCTGCACTTTCCACAGCCAATACTGCATTCGCTGTTCACAATGTGGTCTCGTCAACGAAGCGGAGACTGGGTGACTGCTTCGCAGAACATCTAGGTTCTGCCCACAAAAAGGCCCTGAGCTTCCAGTTGCCTGCCACTTCAGCACACCACCCTGTTCCCTGTCCAGCATCTCTGTCTCAGGCTTGTTGCAGTGTTCCAGCAGAACAATTTTACACTTGGGGACACTACAGTCGTCCTCAATATTGAATTCAATAATTTTAGAGCCTGAACTTCCCCACATCTTAGCCCCCTACCACGCACACAAGGCCTTGTTGTCACGTAGTCTGCCAGTACACACCAACTATTATTAGCCACTAACAGTTTTCATTAACAGCTATTCACCCTCCCAGACAGATCGCTATCAACTCCTTTGTCTGTCCAACCATTCTTGTCTCACTTTGGGCTCTATCCCTATCTGTCATTTACTCCGCCCGCCTTCCTCCCACCCTCCTATCTGCATATTAACCGACATTTTCCTAATCATCACCAGCTCTGTGGAAGGGTCACCGGATTCTTCTTCACAGAAGCTGCCAGACCTGCTGAGCTTTTCCAGCAACTGCTGTTTTTGTTTCTGATAAACAGCATCCGCAGTTTTTATTCAGAAAGAGTTGCAAATTGGTTCGAGAGACAGAGTGAGAGAGTGAGTGAGACAGAACAGCCATGAACCGTTGGCCTCCGTTCTCAATCATAACGTAAAATCATTGCAGTCCGATCACTTCCCGTAACCCTGCGTAGTGTGGGCTTGTGACGCAACGGGAGCGCGTCCACCTGTTGCCTAAAAGGTCGCGCGTTCAAATCACATCAGGCTCACTGAGGCGCAATTTCTGCTTCTTCAAATCATGAAGTTAGATCTCAAGCTGCTGGTTTGGAGGCTGTGTAAACAGAAACTTTGACTAAATTGCCACCTTATGTTGGTCTAACTGTCAGTTCACTCAGAATCACAGAATGTGTCACAGCCCACCTTTGCTCTGCTGCTTCTCCAAAATGAGCAATGTGCCTTTATTCATATCGTAATCTTGCCTTCTCCCTGTAAATCTCTGCATTGTTACTTTGAACATGAGCACCCCGAAATCCCTTTTGTGTCCATTGAATCTGCCTCTCTGTCACTGTCAGGCAGCCTTTCCTGATCCCAACCACTTCCTTTGCGAAAACGTTCTTCCCGTGTCTGCGTGGGGTTCCTCCCGGTGCTCTGGTTTCCTCCCACAGTCCAAACATGTGCAGGTCAGGTGAATTGGCCATGCTAAATTGCCTGTAGTGTTAGGTAAGGGGTAAATGTAGGGGTATGGGTGGGTTGCGCTTTGGCGGGTCAGTCTGGACTTGTTGGGCGGAAGAGCCTGTTTCCACGCTGTAATGTAATCTAATCTAATCTTAATATCACTTCTCCTACTCTTCCCAATGACTTTTAGTCTCTGCCTATTCACTTTCGATCCTTTCAGGCGTGAGAGCATTTTCACCAAAGCGGGAATCATACGCCTAGACCACCATACCATACACGGTGGGCCCTCTCACCTCCCGAAGCAGCTGGGACTTGCTCACTGTTGAATACATTCTACATTCCTCCAAGAATTGCATGCAGCGAGAGTTTCTACAACATCTGCTTCTCATTCTGTCTCCCAAGACCCGGGCTATCTCCATTGGTGGATAATTACACCATCCTGTTTCTGAATTGTTCTGTCACACCCGAGCGGAGAGGTACAAGCATTATCCTCCACAACAAAGGGAACAGAGAACAGGAAAGCGCCACATGAGTGTCACCTCAACTTCCTATGTTGGGCCAGTATATCAGTGTGAGATATTTAGTTCGCATCTTCAAAGGCAAGACACAGAACATAGCACCAGTGTAGGGGAAAGCTGCTAAAGGAAACATCGAGAGGAGAGTCGAGGATGGATTCGACCCATCGATTCCAAGATTAGTTGTGAATTTCACTGTTTGTTAATCTTCCCAGATGCACTCCGATGTCCAGTGATACACGAATTCAAACAGCAAAGGCGGTAACTGTGCAGGTTCTCTCTCCCTCTCTCTGTCTCCTGCACTGTCCTCGCCATGTGCTTCCTTTGTCTGCTCTTCTCCCCTTTAAAACAGCTGTTGTTTTGTCTTTTTTTCCAAAGTTCCAAAACAATGCAACAGCATATAAAACAGCAATTGCTGCTTCTGGAATTCGAGGAAATCACCTCCTGCACCTAAAATACCTCAAAAAAAAAGGAGCAGCTCTTCCAGCCAGAAATTTTTCCCATCCAATATCGTGGATTACCCAGAATCCGGATTCCCCATGGGAGGATGATTAGCAAGGTTAGGTCTCATGGAATACAGGGAGAACTAGCCATTTGGATACAGAAATGGCTCAAAGGTAGAAGACAGAGGGTGGTGGTGGAGGGTTGTTTTTCAGACTGGAGGCCTGTGACCAGTGGAGTGCCACAAGGATCTGTGCTGGGCCTTCTACTTTTTATCATTTACATAAATGATTTGGATACGAGCATAAGAGGTGCAGTTAGTAAGTTTGCAGATGACACCAAAATTAGAGGTGCACTGGACAGCGAATTGGGTTACCTCAGATTACAACAGGATCTGGACCAGATGGGCCAATGGGCTGAGAAGTGGCAGATGAAGTTTAATTCAGATAAATGCGAGTTCTGCATTTTGGGAAAGCAAATCTTAGCAGGACTTATACACTTAATGGTAAGGTCCTAGGGAGTGTTGCTGAACAAAGAGAACTTGGAGTGAAGGTTCATAGCTCCTTGAAAGTGGAGTCACAGGTAGATAGGATAGTGAAGAAGGCGTTTGGTATGCTTTACTTTATTGGTCAGAGTACTGAGTACAGGAGTTGGGAGGTCATGTTGCGGTTGTACAGGACATTGGTTAGGCCACTGTTGGAATATTGTATGAAATTCTGGTCTCCTTCCTATCGGAAAGATGTTGTGAAACTTGAAAGGGTTCAGAAAAGATTTGCAAGGATGTTGCCAGGGTTGGAGGATCTAAGCTATAGGGAGAAGCTGAACAGGCTGGGGATGTTTTCCCTGGAGCGTCGGAGGCTGAGGGGTGACCTTAAAAATGTTTACAAAATTATGAGGTGCATAGATAGGATAAATAGACAAAGTCTTTTCCCTGGGGTCGGGGAGTCCAGAACTAGAGGGCATAGGGTTAGAGTGAGAGGGGAAGGACATAAAAGAGACCTAAGGGGCAACTTTTTCACACAGGGGGTGGTACGTGCATGGAATGAGCTGCCAGAGGATGTGGTGGAGGCTGGTACAATTGCAATATTTTAGAGGCATTTGGATGGGTATGTAAATAGGAAGGGTTTGGAGGGATTTAGGCCTGGTGCTGGCAGGTGGGACTAGATTGAGTTGGGATATCTGGTCGGCATGGACGGGTTGGACGGAGGGGTCTTTTTCAATGCTGTACATCGCTATGACTCTATGACTTCTGGGTTATGGGCCCAGCACGCTCCCGCTATGCCACTCTGCTATGCTGCATGGCAGTTTTTCCAGAGAAGTATTCAGCTTTTCATCTGGACTGTGGCATGCACGTTCGAGATTGATGTCAAAAGATCTTCACGGCTGTCGTGTAATATGCTGTTGCCCAGGCATATCGACGTTTTGCAAATTTAACTTTGTCTAAATTCCCACATTCTACTTTTTGAACTGTGATTTCGCTCAGAATCACACAATTCCAAAAATCACCATGTTCAAACGTGAACACAGTGCTCACAGAAAGAATTAGCCAACATCCGGAAGAAATTCTTCCAAACGTACCAGGGGAATTTCGGTTTGATGTGTTTCGAAATTTAAGTAGAAGGACGGGAAGTTTGTCTCGAGGTTGTTTAATGTGGAGATGTGTTCCCCCATGTAAACTGATCGTGGTTGGCCATCCCATGTTTCCAGATGCAGGGCTGCCTGACCCACAGGGAGGTTTCTTTGATAAACTGTGCCTAAGACTTCCAGCCGCTTCATGACGTTATGGCACACGACAGTGGGAAGGCAGAATTGCGGGAGATGGATCTGACCCGGTTGAAACGAAGTGCAGACTGGGTGACTGCTTCACAGAGCATCCATATTCTGTTCGCCAGAAAGATGGATTGTTATTCTCAATTGGTGATAGCAAGTAGACAACAATTACATCAGGCAGCATTTGCTTTGCAATATCGTGCTCCTAGATCTCACTTCCAGTTGAGCAAAGATCACTCAACTCCGGATCTCTTTATGTTCCTGGTGCAAACATGGGGCAAACAGCTGAATTCCAGAGCTCTGACCGATTATCCTCTACATTTACGTTCTATTTGACAGACTACTTTCTCAAGGAATCATAAACCTCGCGTCAATGGGCATCAGAAAATATTTTTATCTCTGCGATTGTGGGTATTTACAAATATCAAGCCTTCTGACCTGAGTAGATCATAACAAGGTGACTTTATTTAAGCTTGTACCACATATGTGTGGTAGAATTCCGTCAGTCTAGCTTGGAGACGCTCTGTCATTTTCAGTGCAGACTGCATATTAGTGCACCTTCTGTCTCAATAGTTACATGCAATATTGGTGTAAAATAAAGTTTTTGTTCAAAGTTTGTAACTCAGGTGTTCATTAGATTAGATTACTTACAGTGTGGAAACAGGCCCTTCGGCCCAACAAGTCCACACCGCCCCGCCGAAGCACAACCCACCCAGTCCCCTACATTTAACCCTTTACCTAACACTACAGGCAATTTAGCATGGCCAATTCACCTGAACCTGCACATCTTTGGACTGTGGGAGGAAGCCGGAGCACCCAGAGGAAACCCAAGCAGACATGGGGAGAACGTGCAAACTCCGCACAGTCAGTCACCTGAGTCAGGAATTGAACCCAGATCTCTGGCGCTGTGAGGCAGCAGTGCTAACCACTGTGCCACCGTGCCGCCCAACATTGTTGTGGTTCTGTTCGCCGAGCTGGGAATTTGTGTTGCAGACGTTTCGTCCCCTGTCTCGGTGACATCCTCAGTGCTTGGGAGCCTCCTGTGAAGCGCTTCTGTGATGTTTCCTCCGGCATTTATAGTGGTTTGTCTCTGCCGCTTCTGGTTGTCAGTTCCATCTGTCTGCTGCAGTGGCCGGTACATTGGCTCCAGGTCGATGTGCTTATTGATTGAAGCTGTGGATGAGTGCCATGCATCTAGGAATTCCCTGGCTGTTCTCTGTTTTGGCTTGTCCTATAATAGTAGTGTTGTCCCAGTCGAACTCATGTTGCTTGTCATCTGCGTGTGTGGCTACTGAGGATAGCTGGTCGTGTCGTTTCGTGGCTAGTTGGTGTTCATGGATGCAGATCGTTAGCTGTCTTCCTGGTTGTTCCAAGTAGTGTTTTGTGCAGTCCTTGCATGGGGTTTTGTACACTACATTGGTTTTGCCCATGCTGGGTATTGGATCGTTCGTCCTGGTGAGTTGTTGTCTGAGAGTGGCTGTTAGTTTGTGTGCTGTTATGAGTCCTGGTGGTCGTAGTAGTCTGGCTGTTAGTTCAGAAATATACAAACTCCCATGAAAAGACTGCACAAATCACAACATAGGACAAACAGGAAGACAGCTAACGATCCGTATCCATGAACACCAACTAACCACGAAACGACACGACCAGCTATCCCTCGTAGCCACATACAGAGATGACAAGCAACATGAGTTCGACTGGGACAACACGACTATTATAGGACAAGCCAAACAGAGAACAGCCAGGGAATTCCTAGAGGCATGGCACTCAATATACCGACCACTGCACCTGACAGCTGGAACTGACAACCGGAAGCGGCAGATACAAACCACTACAAATGCCGGAGGAAAGATCACTGAAGCGCTTCACAGGAGGCTCCCAAGCACTGAGGATGTCACCTAGACAGGGGACGAAACGTCTGCAACGCAAGTTCCCAGTTTGGCGAACAGAACCACAACAAAGTTTTTGTTTGCAGGAACTGAGTGACATAAACAGGTTGCTTTCAAATTTCGACAGGAATTACACTTCCGTTCAAGATTAACTGAAAGCTTTGTAGCTTGGCTGACGATTGTCGTAGCTCGCCGAGCTGGGAAGTTGATTGGCAGGAGTTACATCCTCTGTCAAGGTGACATCTTCAGTGCGTTGGAGCCACCTGTGAAGCGCTGCTGTACTGTGTCTTCTGGAATTTATTTGGTTCTGTTTCTGCTGCTTTTGTTTGACGGTTCTGGTTGTTCGTTGCAGTGATTGGCATAGGTCAATGTGTTTATTGGTGGAGTCCGTGGATGAGTGCCGTGTTTGTTGAATTTCTCTGGCTGTCCTCTGTTTAGTTGTGCTATGACCATTGTGCTGTCCTCGTCGATTTTATCGTCCTTGTCATCTGTGTTTGTGTGGGTACCAGAGACAGTGTTTAATGGGGAGATGGTGTTCATGGTCACAGATTGCTAGTTGTCTGCCTGTTTGTCCTGTACTGTATAGGTTTCGTGTAGCCTTTGCATGGAATCTTGTAAACTATATTTGTTTTCCGCATGATGTGGTTGGGTCTTTTGTTCTGGTGAGTTGTTGGCTGAGCGTGGCTGTCAGTTTATGGGCTGTCATGAATCCGAGTGGTCGGAGATGTCTGGCTATTAGTTCTGTGAGGTTTATTATATAAGGTAAAGTGGTGAGTGTGTTGGGTCGTGGCAGATCCTCGTCCCATTGTTTGTCTGCTCGGCACTTGTGGATGAACTTGCGTTGATATCCGTTCTTGGTGAAGCCTCTGTAAACGTGTTCTTCTTCCCTTCACAGGTCGGCAGTGCTGCAGTGTGTTGTCGCCCTTTTGAACAGCGTCCTAATGCAGCTTCTCTTGTCTGTGTTTTGGTGTTGTCGTTCAGGGTCTGGTCTTGGGATGTGGCTTTTCTATACACTTTTGTAGCACATCCCCCTTCTGTGTCCTTTCTCCCATAAACCGTCAGCTTCCAGTTTCCTGTCACTTCAACCTCCCACTGTGTTCCCATGACACCATTTCAGTGTCTGATCCGCTGCAGTGATCCCACAAGGCACAGCGCAACCTGGAAGAGCGAAACCTCATTTTCAACGGAGAGACCGTGCTGCCTTCAGGACCCAACACCGAGTTCAATCATTTTAGAACTTGTCCACCTTCTTCCACGGTCTTTACCCGCCCAAACATCCCATCAGTTCCGAAGACGGATCGTTGGGCTCAAAACATTATCTCTCCTTTCTCTCCACAGATGGACTCGACCTGCTGGTTTTGTTCATTTGAAAATGAACAAAATGAGCAGGGAGACAGAATGAGAAGCACTGTTCTGGAAACTCTTTTGCTCCTTCAATTCTGAGAACAATGGCGAATGTATTTCACACCGAGCAAGTCTCAGCTGGTTCAGGAGGTGCTGGAGCCAGCGAACCTGTGGCTCGTTGGTCGAGGGGTATGATTCTTGCATTGGGTCTTCTACCGCGCAGTCTTGCGAGAGATCCTGGCTTTCTTAACTTGACTTGTGCAAAAATGCCCGATTAAACTTCTCAAAAAGCACCTTCGTTAAACGAGGCTGGGTTCCCTGGAGTACGAATGGGACAGGAAGCGGGGAAGTGAAATGATTGGAGATAACGTTGAACAGGTTGACGTGAGTGGTCCCGTGTTTGAGGAAGGTCAGCAATGAAGGTAGTTTGGAAAATTGGGACAGCTCTCCTCGGAGAACAGAAGTTTGAAATCCGGCGTGGCAAGTTTTCCAAGTCATGAGGGGTCTAGAGATTGGAAATAATGTCGTGAAATTGTTCCCATGTCTGAAAAAATCAGGAACGATTCGGCAGTGAATTAAAGTCACGAGGAAAAGAAGTAAAAGTGACATTCGGAAGAACGTTTTCGTACAGGGAATGGTTAGGGTCAGTAAATCCCTGCCTGATTGTGCCAAAGGGGCAGATTCAATGGACACACAATTGAATTCGGTGGTCTTGTTCGACCAACAGAATGTTCATATCAACACAGCCTCCACACCTCTGCACAGCAGTATATTACATAACAGCCGTGGAGATCTTTGATATGAGTCTGGAACGTACATGCCAGACGCCTGTCGAAAAGCTGAGGGGTTCTGAGGAAAACACTGGGCACACCAAACGCAGAGTGACGCAGTGAAAGCGTGTGGGGTCCACAACCCAGAGGCCCATAGATCGATGCCATCCTCTGTTGCTATGGCTCAAACTCTCCTTGAGTAGCTTTCCTTTGTAGTGAGGCCCTGTTCGATATCTTGCCTTTGCATCTGCTCCCCAAAACTTCGAGTGTCTGAGTGACATGTATCATACTGATACACTCGCCAAATTCACGCAAGCGAAGTGACTCGCTTCTGGACGTCTGAGTGGTCTTCTCCTGCTCTCCGTCGAGTTCCTCTGAATTGAATCGTAAAACCACTTTTCTGAGATGTCAATGAGCTGATAAAGTTGAAACGCATGCCTTACGTTTTTGTCCATTCCCTGCAGCAATTCACCACGCCGGTTCGGACGTGAGTGATAAGACGGTCGGCATGTCAGAAACCGCATTACGACTCAGACACATTCCCCCACGATTAGGACAGATCACCGATTGTGAATAACTTCAGAGAGAGGCAAGTGACAGACAGTCGCCGTGGAATCCATGGGCTGAACGGCTTCTGTCTGCGCGAGAATGATGCGACGTGTTTATGCCGTCTCACTGCCTGTCTCTGGGACAGACAGACAGAGGGAGCAAAAATGGTTCATTTTTAACCGTCCCTTCCGTGTTGGACTGCCTGCAGTCCCTCAGCTCAGGGCGGTGGGGATGACTCTCAGTGAGTGAAGGTTTCACACGGATTCTCTTCATCTGGGACACTTGGGGCTCAGATGTTAACTGCTGCGCGGTCGCAGCAAAGAAAGCGATGCCCGCTTTGCAATAGACTTTCTGTAAGATTGCTGCGTGAAGACGATTTCTGAACACCAAGCAGGCTGCACAACAATGTGAATTTACCTGGGCGAAGAGTCCTCGGTGTTCATTTCTCTCTGTCCTGCCAGCACAGCATCTTTCTGTCTCTCCGATAACAGACCTTTGGAGAAAGTTCACAATCAAAGTTGTTCATGTTCCCCGCATTAATGTAACTGACACCTCTCACCCCAAGAGTTTCAGAGAGAGAGAGAGAGAGAAAGAGGGAGAGAAAGCAGAAGAGCGAATGGACTCTTACCCTCCCCCAACCCTACATTCCCCCACCCCCCTCCCCCCAGAACAACGTGCAAGTAGAAATAAAATGGTTTAATTATCCGCCAGTGGAGATAGTCCAGTTCCTGGGGATGAGACAAACATCAGCCCCCCCGGGGACAGAATGACAAGCAGATGTTCTGGAAAGGCTTTGCTGCTTGCAATTCTTGCAGCAATGTGGAATGTACTTCACACTGAGCAAGTTTCAGCTGGCTCAGAGTCTCCAATGTTCATTGCTGTGTTTGCCGCCAGCTCAGAGAGAGAACAATAGGCAGGACGCAGGAGTGAATAACGATCCGCGTGAGAATGCGAATAACTGTTAATGGAGACTGTTAGTGGCTAACAATACGTCGTGTGTCATAGCAGACGAGGTGATAAACAGGAGTCTTTTGTGTGGTAGGGGTCAAGGACATGGGGGAGTTCAGGCCCTATAGTTATAGAACTCGATATTGAAGACCGGAGGGCTGTAAGGTCTCCAAGTGGAAAATGAGATGTTGTTCTTTCATCTGGAGCTCGAACACTGCTGCAAGCCTGAGACAGGGATGTTGGCCAGGGAACAGGGTGATGTGTTAAAGTGGCAGGCAACCGCAAGGTCAGGGCCTTGAGTTTCTGCGGGCAGAAGCGGGATGTTCTGCGAAGCAGTCACCCAGTTTATGCTTCATGCTACGTTGGGCAAACGACACTGTGAGCAGCGAATGCGGTGGAATGAAATAGCAGCAGGGAGACTGGATGAGAAGCAACTGTTCGGGAAAGTCTTTGCCGCTTGCAATTCTGAGAGCAATCTCAAATGTACTTCATACTGAGCATGTCTCAGGTCGCTCAAGAGGTCTGGGGCATTACTTACGCGCGTGCTTTCTAGCTCGTTGGTCTAGGCGTATGATTCTCGCTTAGGGTCTGTTCCTGCGCTGATTTGCGAGAGGTCCCGGGTTCAAATCCCAGACGAGCCCGTGTTTGTTTTTTAACTTGACTTGTGCAAAACTGCCTGATTAACTTTCTCAAAAAGCACCTTCGTGAAACCAGCGTGGGCTGCCTGGAGTACGAATGAGGCAGAAAACAGAGAAATGAAATGGTTGGAGATCGTGTTCAACAAGCTACTTGGATGCTGCCTGAACTGCTGTGCTCTTCCAGCACCACTAATCCAGAATCTGGTTTCCAGCATCTGCAGTCATTGTTTTTACCATAGTGCTCAACCGGTTGACGTGAGTGGTGCGGTGTTTGAGGAATGTCAGCAATCAAGGTAGATTGGAAAATTGGGACAGCTCTCCTCGGAGAACCGAACTTTTCCAAGTCATGAGGGACCTAGAAACAGGAAATAATGTTGTGAAAATGCTCCCACGCCTGAAAGGATCCATAACGATTCGGCAGAATTTTAAGTCACGAGGAAAAGAAGTAAAAGTGACATTAGGAAGAAGGTTTTCGTACAGGGAGTGGTGAGGGTCAGTAAGTCCCTGTCTGACATTGACAAAGAGGAAGATTCAATGGACCCAAAAGGGAATTCGGTGGTCACGTTCAGATGTGCAGATTTCCGCTGAGAAGGCGAGAGAATGAAACGACTAGAGTCACACGTTTACTTAAGTGTAGAACCAGCAGAGCGAAGGTGGGCCGCAGAGCCTCCGTCTGCGCTGTGACACATGTTGTGATTCAGTGTGAAATCACAGTTCGACCGACAGAATGTGGGAATTTAGAAAAAAGTTTATATTTACACAGCCTCCATACGTCTGCGAAACAGCATATCACACGACAGCAGTGGAGGTCTTTGACATCAGGCTCGAAGGTGCCTGCCGCGTGCCAGACAAAAGCCTGAAGTGTTCTGTGCAACCAGCTCTTCAAGCGGCAGCAGAGTGGCGCAGCGGGAGCGTGCTGGGCCCATAACCCAGAGGTCGATGGATCGAAACCATCCTCTGCTATCGTTCACTGTCACCTTGATCTGCTTTGTTCAGCAAGCTGCCTTTGCATCTACTTGCCGATATGTTCATATCGATCCACTCCATTCAAACGGCATGGGTTTTAGAGGTCTCAGTGGTATTCTGTTCTTGGTCGGTTTCCTCTGAACTGAATCGCAAAACCGGTTCTCTACGATGCTAATGAGCTGTTAAAGTTGAAACTCAGACATCGTCCCCCACTTTTTGGACGGATACCACCGATTGTGAATAACCTCAGAGAGAGAGAGAGAGACAAGTGACAGACAGTCGCCGTGGAATCCAGGGGCTGAATGGCTTCTGTCTGCGCGAGAATGATGCTACGTGTTGCTGAGGGAGCAAAAATGGTTCATTTTTAACCGTCCCTTCCGTGTTGGACTGCCTGCAGTCCCTCAGCTCAGGGCGGTGGGGATGACTCTCAGTGAGTGAAGGTTTCACACGGATTCTCTTCATCTGGGACACTTGGGGCTCAGATGTTAACTGCTGCGCGGTCGCAGCAAAGAAAGCGATGCCCGCTTTGCAATAGACTTTCTGTAAGATTGCTGCGTGAAGACGATTTCTGAACACCAAGCAGGCTGCACAACAATGTGAATTTACCTGGGCGAAGAGTCCTCGGTGTTCATTTCTCTCTGTCCTGCCAGCACAGCATCTTTCTGTCTCTCCGATAACAGACCTTTGGAGAAAGTTCACAATCAAAGTTGTTCATGTTCCCCGCATTAATGTAACTGACACCTCTCACCCCAAGAGTTTCAGAGAGAGAGAGAGAGAGAAAGAGGGAGAGAAAGCAGAAGAGCGAATGGACTCTTACCCTCCCCCAACCCTACATTCCCCCACCCCCCTCCCCCCAGAACAACGTGCAAGTAGAAATAAAATGGTTTAATTATCCGCCAGTGGAGATAGTCCAGTTCCTGGGGATGAGACAAACATCAGCCCCCCCGGGGACAGAATGACAAGCAGATGTTCTGGAAAGGCTTTGCTGCTTGCAATTCTTGCAGCAATGTGGAATGTACTTCACACTGAGCAAGTTTCAGCTGGCTCAGAGTCTCCAATGTTCATTGCTGTGTTTGCCGCCAGCTCAGAGAGAGAACAATAGGCAGGACGTAGGAGTGAATAACGATCCGCGTGAGAATGCGAATAACTGTTAATGGAGACTGTTAGTGGCTAACAATACGTCGTGTGTCATAGCAGACGAGGTGATAAACAGGAGTCTTTTGTGTGGTAGGGGTCAAGGACATGGGGGAGTTCAGGCCCTATAGTTATAGAACTCGATATTGAAGACCGGAGGGCTGTAAGGTCTCCAAGTGGAAAATGAGATGTTGTTCTTTCATCTGGAGCTCGAACACTGCTGCAAGCCTGAGACAGGGATGTTGGCCAGGGAACAGGGTGATGTGTTAAAGTGGCAGGCAACCGCAAGGTCAGGGCCTTGAGTTTCTGCGGGCAGAAGCGGGATGTTCTGCGAAGCAGTCACCCAGTTTATGCTTCATGCTACGTTGGGCAAACGACACTGTGAGCAGCGAATGCGGTGGAATGAAATAGCAGCAGGGAGACTGGATGAGAAGCAACTGTTCGGGAAAGTCTTTGCCGCTTGCAATTCTGAGAGCAATCTCAAATGTACTTCATACTGAGCATGTCTCAGGTCGCTCAAGAGGTCTGGGGCATTACTTACGCGCGTGCTTTCTGGCTCGTTGGTCTAGGCGTATGATTCTCGCTTAGGGTCTGTTCCTGCGCTGATTTGCGAGAGGTCCCGGGTTCAAATCCCAGACGAGCCCGAGTTTGTTTTTTAACTTGACTTGTGCAAAACTGCCTGATTAACTTTCTCAAAAAGCACCTTCGTGAAACCAGCGTGGGCTGCCTGGAGTACGAATGAGGCAGAAAACAGAGAAATGAAATGGTTGGAGATCGTGTTCAACAAGCTACTTGGATGCTGCCTGAACTGCTGTGCTCTTCCAGCACCACTAATCCAGAATCTGGTTTCCAGCATCTGCAGTCATTGTTTTTACCATAGTGCTCAACCGGTTGACGTGAGTGGTGCGGTGTTTGAGGAATGTCAGCAATCAAGGTAGATTGGAAAATTGGGACAGCTCTCCTCGGAGAACCGAACTTTTCCAAGTCATGAGGGACCTAGAAACAGGAAATAATGTTGTGAAAATGCTCCCACGCCTGAAAGGATCCATAACGATTCGGCAGAATTTTAAGTCACGAGGAAAAGAAGTAAAAGTGACATTAGGAAGAACGTTTTCGTACAGGGAGTGGTGAGGGTCAGTAAGTCCCTGTCTGACATTGACAAAGAGGAAGATTCAATGGACCCAAAAGGGAATTCGGTGGTCACGTTCAGATGTGCAGATTTCCGCTGAGAAGGCGAGAGAATGAAACGACTGGAGTCACACGTTTACTTAAGTGTAGAACCAGCAGAGTGAAGGTGGGCCGCAGAGCCTCCGTCTGCGCTGTGACACATGTTGTGATTCAGTGTGAAATCACAGTTCGACCGACAGAATGTGGGAATTTAGAAAAAAGTTTATATTTACACAGCCTCCATACGTCTGCGAAACAGCATATCACACGACAGCAGTGGAGGTCTTTGACATCAGGCTCGAAGGTGCCTGCCGCGTGCCAGACAAAAGCCTGAAGTGTTCTGTGCAACCAACTCGCCAAGCGGCAGCAGAGTGGCGCAGCGGGAGCGTGCTGGGCCCATAACCCAGAGGTCGATGGATCGAAACCATCCTCTGCTATCGTTCACTGTCACCTTGATCTGCTTTGTTCAGCAAGCTGCCTTTGCATCTACTTGCCGATATGTTCATATCGATCCACTCCATTCAAACGGCATGGGTTTTAGAGGTCTCAGTGGTATTCTGTTCTTGGTCGGTTTCCTCTGAACTGAATCGCAAAACCGGTTCTCTACGATGCTAATGAGCTGGTAAAGTTGAAACTCAGACATCGTCCCCCACTTTTTGGACGGATACCACCGATTGTGAATAACCTAAGAGAGAGAGAGAGAGACAAGTGACAGACAGTCGCCGTGGAATCCAGGGGCTGAATGGCTTCTGTCTGCGCCAGAATGATGCTACGTGTTGCTGAGGGAGCAAAAATGGTTCATTTTTAACCGTCCCTTCCGTGTTGGACTGCCTGCAGTCCCTCAGCTCAGGGCGGTGGGGATGACTCTCAGTGAGTGAAGGTTTCACACGGATTCTCTTCATCTGGGACACTTGGGGCTCAGATGTTAACTGCTGCGCGGTCGCAGCAAAGAAAGCGATGCCCGCTTTGTAATAGACTTTCTGTAAGATTGCTGCGTGAAGACGATTTCTGAACACCAAGCAGGCTGCACAACAATGTGAATTTACCTGGGCGAAGAGTCCTCGGTGTTCATTTCTCTCTGTCCTGCCAGCACAGCATCTTTCTGTCTCTCCGATAACAGACCTTTGGAGAAAGTTCACAATCAAAGTTGTTCATGTTCCCCGCATTAATGTAACTGACACCTCTCACCCCAAGAGTTTCAGAGAGAGAGAGAGAGAGAAAGAGGGAGAGAAAGCAGAAGAGCGAATGGACTCTTACCCTCCCCCAACCCTACATTCCCCCACCCCCCTCCCCCCAGAACAACGTGCAAGTAGAAATAAAATGGTTTAATTATCCGCCAGTGGAGATAGTCCAGTTCCTGGGGATGAGACAAACATCAGCCCCCCCGGGGACAGAATGACAAGCAGATGTTCTGGAAAGGCTTTGCTGCTTGCAATTCTTGCAGCAATGTGGAATGTACTTCACACTGAGCAAGTTTCAGCTGGCTCAGAGTCTCCAATGTTCATTGCTGTGTTTGCCGCCAGCTCAGAGAGAGAACAATAGGCAGGACGTAGGAGTGAATAACGATCCGCGTGAGAATGCGAATAACTGTTAATGGAGACTGTTAGTGGCTAACAATACGTCGTGTGTCATAGCAGACGAGGTGATAAACAGGAGTCTTTTGTGTGGTAGGGGTCAAGGACATGGGGGAGTTCAGGCCCTATAGTTATAGAACTCGATATTGAAGACCGGAGGGCTGTAAGGTCTCCAAGTGGAAAATGAGATGTTGTTCTTTCATCTGGAGCTCGAACACTGCTGCAAGCCTGAGACAGGGATGTTGGCCAGGGAACAGGGTGATGTGTTAAAGTGGCAGGCAACCGCAAGGTCAGGGCCTTGAGTTTCTGCGGGCAGAAGCGGGATGTTCTGCGAAGCAGTCACCCAGTTTATGCTTCATGCTACGTTGGGCAAACGACACTGTGAGCAGCGAATGCGGTGGAATGAAATAGCAGCAGGGAGACTGGATGAGAAGCAGCTGTTCGGGAAAGTCTTTGCCGCTTGCAATTCTGAGAGCAATCTCAAATGTATTTCATACTGAGCATGTCTCAGGTCGCTCAAGAGGTCTGGGGCATTACCTGCGCGCGTGCTTTCTGGCTCGTTGGTCTAGGCGTATGATTCTCGCTTAGGGTCTGTTACTGCGCTGATTTGCGAGAGGTCCCGGGTTCAAATCCCGGACGAGCCCGTGTTTTTTTTTTAACTTGACTTGTGCAAAACTGCCTGATTAACTTTCTCAAAAAGCACCTTCGTGAAACCAGCGTGGGCTGCCTGGAGTACGAATGAGGCAGAAAACAGAGAAATGAAATGGTTGGAGATCGTGTTCAACAAGCTACTTGGATGCTGCCTGAACTGCTGTGCTCTTCCAGCACCACTAATCCAGAATCTGGTTTCCAGCATCTGCAGTCATTGTTTTTACCATAGTGCTCAACCGGTTGACGTGAGTGGTGCGGTGTTTGAGGAATGTCAGCAATCAAGGTAGATTGGAAAATTGGGACAGCTCTCCTCGGAGAACCGAACTTTTCCAAGTCATGAGGGACCTAGAAACAGGAAATAATGTTGTGAAAATGCTCCCACGCCTGAAAGGATCCATAACGATTCGGCAGAATTTTAAGTCACGAGGAAAAGAAGTAAAAGTGACATTAGGAAGAACGTTTTCGTACAGGGAGTGGTGAGGGTCAGTAAGTCCCTGTCTGACATTGACAAAGAGGAAGATTCAATGGACCCAAAAGGGAATTCGGTGGTCACGTTCAGATGTGCAGATTTCCGCTGAGAAGGCGAGAGAATGAAACGACTAGAGTCACACGTTTACTTAAGTGTAGAACCAGCAGAGCGAAGGTGGGCCGCAGAGCCTCCGTCTGCGCTGTGACACATGTTGTGATTCAGTGTGAAATCACAGTTCGACCGACAGAATGTGGGAATTTAGAAAAAAGTTTATATTTACACAGCCTCCATACGTCTGCGAAACAGCATATCACACGACAGCAGTGGAGGTCTTTGACATCAGGCTCGAAGGTGCCTGCCGCGTGCCAGACAAAAGCCTGAAGTGTTCTGTGCAACCAACTCGCCAAGCGGCAGCAGAGTGGCGCAGCGGGAGCGTGCTGGGCCCATAACCCAGAGGTCGATGGATCGAAACCATCCTCTGCTATCGTTCACTGTCACCTTGATCTGCTTTGTTCAGCAAGCTGCCTTTGCATCTACTTGCCGATATGTTCATATCGATCCACTCCATTCAAACGGCATGGGTTTTAGAGGTCTCAGTGGTATTCTGTTCTTGGTCGGTTTCCTCTGAACTGAATCGCAAAACCGGTTCTCTACGATGCTAATGAGCTGGTAAAGTTGAAACTCAGACATCGTCCCCCACTTTTTGGACGGATACCACCGATTGTGAATAACCTAAGAGAGAGAGAGAGAGACAAGTGACAGACAGTCGCCGTGGAATCCAGGGGCTGAATGGCTTCTGTCTGCGCCAGAATGATGCTACGTGTTGCTGAGGGAGCAAAAATGGTTCATTTTTAACCGTCCCTTCCGTGTTGGACTGCCTGCAGTCCCTCAGCTCAGGGCGGTGGGGATGACTCTCAGTGAGTGAAGGTTTCACACGGATTCTCTTCATCTGGGACACTTGGGGCTCAGATGTTAACTGCTGCGCGGTCGCAGCAAAGAAAGCGATGCCCGCTTTGTAATAGACTTTCTGTAAGATTGCTGCGTGAAGACGATTTCTGAACACCAAGCAGGCTGCACAACAATGTGAATTTACCTGGGCGAAGAGTCCTCGGTGTTCATTTCTCTCTGTCCTGCCAGCACAGCATCTTTCTGTCTCTCCGATAACAGACCTTTGGAGAAAGTTCACAATCAAAGTTGTTCATGTTCCCCGCATTAATGTAACTGACACCTCTCACCCCAAGAGTTTCAGAGAGAGAGAGAGAGAGAAAGAGGGAGAGAAAGCAGAAGAGCGAATGGACTCTTACCCTCCCCCAACCCTACATTCCCCCACCCCCCTCCCCCCAGAACAACGTGCAAGTAGAAATAAAATGGTTTAATTATCCGCCAGTGGAGATAGTCCAGTTCCTGGGGATGAGACAAACATCAGCCCCCCCGGGGACAGAATGACAAGCAGATGTTCTGGAAAGGCTTTGCTGCTTGCAATTCTTGCAGCAATGTGGAATGTACTTCACACTGAGCAAGTTTCAGCTGGCTCAGAGTCTCCAATGTTCATTGCTGTGTTTGCCGCCAGCTCAGAGAGAGAACAATAGGCAGGACGTAGGAGTGAATAACGATCCGCGTGAGAATGCGAATAACTGTTAATGGAGACTGTTAGTGGCTAACAATACGTCGTGTGTCATAGCAGACGAGGTGATAAACAGGAGTCTTTTGTGTGGTAGGGGTCAAGGACATGGGGGAGTTCAGGCCCTATAGTTATAGAACTCGATATTGAAGACCGGAGGGCTGTAAGGTCTCCAAGTGGAAAATGAGATGTTGTTCTTTCATCTGGAGCTCGAACACTGCTGCAAGCCTGAGACAGGGATGTTGGCCAGGGAACAGGGTGATGTGTTAAAGTGGCAGGCAACCGCAAGGTCAGGGCCTTGAGTTTCTGCGGGCAGAAGCGGGATGTTCTGCGAAGCAGTCACCCAGTTTATGCTTCATGCTACGTTGGGCAAACGACACTGTGAGCAGCGAATGCGGTGGAATGAAATAGCAGCAGGGAGACTGGATGAGAAGCAGCTGTTCGGGAAAGTCTTTGCCGCTTGCAATTCTGAGAGCAATCTCAAATGTATTTCATACTGAGCATGTCTCAGGTCGCTCAAGAGGTCTGGGGCATTACCTGCGCGCGTGCTTTCTGGCTCGTTGGTCTAGGCGTATGATTCTCGCTTAGGGTCTGTTACTGCGCTGATTTGCGAGAGGTCCCGGGTTCAAATCCCGGACGAGCCCGTGTTTTTTTTTTAACTTGACTTGTGCAAAACTGCCTGATTAACTTTCTCAAAAAGCACCTTCGTGAAACCAGCGTGGGCTGCCTGGAGTACGAATGAGGCAGAAAACAGAGAAATGAAATGGTTGGAGATCGTGTTCAACAAGCTACTTGGATGCTGCCTGAACTGCTGTGCTCTTCCAGCACCACTAATCCAGAATCTGGTTTCCAGCATCTGCAGTCATTGTTTTTACCATAGTGCTCAACCGGTTGACGTGAGTGGTGCGGTGTTTGAGGAATGTCAGCAATCAAGGTAGATTGGAAAATTGGGACAGCTCTCCTCGGAGAACCGAACTTTTCCAAGTCATGAGGGACCTAGAAACAGGAAATAATGTTGTGAAAATGCTCCCACGCCTGAAAGGATCCATAACGATTCGGCAGAATTTTAAGTCACGAGGAAAAGAAGTAAAAGTGACATTAGGAAGAACGTTTTCGTACAGGGAGTGGTGAGGGTCAGTAAGTCCCTGTCTGACATTGACAAAGAGGAAGATTCAATGGACCCAAAAGGGAATTCGGTGGTCACGTTCAGATGTGCAGATTTCCGCTGAGAAGGCGAGAGAATGAAACGACTAGAGTCACACGTTTACTTAAGTGTAGAACCAGCAGAGCGAAGGTGGGCCGCAGAGCCTCCGTCTGCGCTGTGACACATGTTGTGATTCAGTGTGAAATCACAGTTCGACCGACAGAATGTGGGAATTTAGAAAAAAGTTTATATTTACACAGCCTCCATACGTCTGCGAAACAGCATATCACACGACAGCAGTGGAGGTCTTTGACATCAGGCTCGAAGGTGCCTGCCGCGTGCCAGACAAAAGCCTGAAGTGTTCTGTGCAACCAGCTCGCCAAGCGGCAGCAGAGTGGCGCAGCGGGAGCGTGCTGGGCCCATAACCCAGAGGTCGATGGATCGAAACCATCCTCTGCTATCGTTCACTGTCACCTTGATCTGCTTTGTTCAGCAAGCTGCCTTTGCATCTACTTGCCGATATGTTCATATCGATCCACTCCATTCAAACGGCATGGGTTTTAGAGGTCTCAGTGGTATTCTGTTCTTGGTCGGTTTCCTCTGAACTGAATCGCAAAACCGGTTCTCTACGATGCTAATGAGCTGTTAAAGTTGAAACTCAGACATCGTCCCCCACTTTATGGACGGATACCACCGATTGTGAATAACCTCAGAGAGAGAGAGAGAGACAAGTGACAGACAGTCGCCGTGGAATCCAGGGGCTGAATGGCTTCTGTCTGCGCGAGAATGATGCTACGTGTTGCTGAGGGAGCACAAATGGTTCATGTTTAACCGTCCCTTCCGTGTTGGACTGCCTGCAGTCCCTCAGCTCAGGGCGGTGGGGATGACTCTCAGTGAGTGAAGGTTTCACACGGATTCTCTTCATCTGGGACACTTGGGGCTCAGATGTTAACTGCTGCGCGGTCGCAGCAAAGAAAGCGATGCCCGCTTTGCAATAGACTTTCTGTAAGATTGCTGCGTGAAGACGATTTCTGAACACCAAGCAGGCTGCACAACAATGTGAATTTACCTGGGCGAAGAGTCCTCGGTGTTCATTTCTCTCTGTCCTGCCAGCACAGCATCTTTCTGTCTCTCCGATAACAGACCTTTGGAGAAAGTTCACAATCAAAGTTGTTCATGTTCCCCGCATTAATGTAACTGACACCTCTCACCCCAAGAGTTTCAGAGAGAGAGAGAGAGAGAAAGAGGGAGAGAAAGCAGAAGAGCGAATGGACTCTTACCCTCCCCCAACCCTACATTCCCCCACCACCCTCCTCCCAGAACAACGTGCAAGTAGAAATAAAATGGTTTAATTATCCGCCAGTGGAGATAGTCCAGTTCCTGGGGATGAGACAAACATCAGCCCCCCCGGGGACAGAATGACAAGCAGATGTTCTGGAAAGGCTTTGCTGCTTGCAATTCTTGCAGCAATGTGGAATGTACTTCACACTGAGCAAGTTTCAGCTGGCTCAGAGTCTCCAATGTTCATTGCTGTGTTTGCCGCCAGCTCAGAGAGAGAACAATAGGCAGGACGTAGGAGTGAATAACGATCCGCGTGAGAATGCGAATAACTGTTAATGGAGACTGTTAGTGGCTAACAATACGTCGTGTGTCATAGCAGACGAGGTGATAAACAGGAGTCTTTTGTGTGGTAGGGGTCAAGGACATGGGGGAGTTCAGGCCCTATAGTTATAGAACTCGATATTGAAGACCGGAGGGCTGTAAGGTCTCCAAGTGGAAAATGAGATGTTGTTCTTTCATCTGGAGCTCGAACACTGCTGCAAGCCTGAGACAGGGATGTTGGCCAGGGAACAGGGTGATGTGTTAAAGTGGCAGGCAACCGCAAGGTCAGGGCCTTGAGTTTCTGCGGGCAGAAGCGGGATGTTCTGCGAAGCAGTCACCCAGTTTATGCTTCATGCTACGTTGGGCAAACGACACTGTGAGCAGCGAATGCGGTGGAATGAAATAGCAGCAGGGAGACTGGATGAGAAGCAACTGTTCGGGAAAGTCTTTGCCGCTTGCAATTCTGAGAGCAATCTCAAATGTATTTCATACTGAGCATGTCTTAGGTCGCTCAAGAGGTCTGGGGCATTACCTGCGCGCGTGCTTTCTGGCTCGTTGGTCTAGGCGTATGATTCTTGCTTCGGGTCTGTTCCTGCGCTGATTTGCGAGAGGTCCCGGGTTCAAATCCCGGACGAGCCCGTGTTTTTTTTTTAAACTTGACTTGTGCAAAACTGCCTGATTAACTTTCTCAAAAAGCACCTTCGTGAAACCAGCGTGGGCTGCCTGGAGTACGAATGAGGCAGAAAACAGAGAAATGAAATGGTTGGAGATCGTGTTCAACAAGCTACTTGGATGCTGCCTGAACTGCTGTGCTCTTCCAGCACCACTAATCCAGAATCTGGTTTCCAGCATCTGCAGTCATTGTTTTTACCATAGTGCTCAACCGGTTGACGTGAGTGGTGCGGTGTTTGAGGAATGTCAGCAATCAAGGTAGATTGGAAAATTGGGACAGCTCTCCTCGGAGAACCGAACTTTTCCAAGTCATGAGGGACCTAGAAACAGGAAATAATGTTGTGAAAATGCTCCCACGCCTGAAAGGATCCATAACGATTCGGCAGAATTTTAAGTCACGAGGAAAAGAAGTAAAAGTGACATTAGGAAGAACGTTTTCGTACAGGGAGTGGTGAGGGTCAGTAAGTCCCTGTCTGACATTGACAAAGAGGAAGATTCAATGGACCCAAAAGGGAATTCGGTGGTCACGTTCAGATGTGCAGATTTCCGCTGAGAAGGCGAGAGAATGAAACGACTAGAGTCACACGTTTACTTAAGTGTAGAACCAGCAGAGCGAAGGTGGGCCGCAGAGCCTCCGTCTGCGCTGTGACACATGTTGTGATTCAGTGTGAAATCACAGTTCGACCGACAGAATGTGGGAATTTAGAAAAAAGTTTATATTTACACAGCCTCCATACGTCTGCGAAACAGCATATCACACGACAGCAGTGGAGGTCTTTGACATCAGGCTCGAAGGTGCCTGCCGCGTGCCAGACAAAAGCCTGAAGTGTTCTGTGCAACCAGCTCACCAAGCGGCAGCAGAGTGGCGCAGCGGGAGCGTGCTGGGCCCATAACCCAGAGGTCGTTGGATCGAAGCCATCCTCTGCTATCGTTCACTGTCACCTTGATCTGCTTTCTTCAGCAAGCTGCCTTTGCATCTACTTGCCGATATGTTCATATCGATCCACTCCATTCAAACGGCATGGGTTTTAGAGGTCTCAGTGGTATTCTGTTCTTGGTCGGTTTCCTCTGAACTGAATCGCAAAACCGGTTCTCTACGATGCTAATGAGCTGTTAAAGTTGAAACTCAGACATCGTCCCCCACTTTATGGACGGATACCACCGATTGTGAATAACCTCAGAGAGAGAGAGAGAGACAAGTGACAGACAGTCGCCGTGGAATCCAGGGGCTGAATGGCTTCTGTCTGCGCGAGAATGATGCTACGTGTTGCTGAGGGAGCACAAATGGTTCATGTTTAACCGTCCCTTCCGTGTTGGACTGCCTGCAGTCCCTCAGCTCAGGGCGGTGGGGATGACTCTCAGTGAGTGAAGGTTTCACACGGATTCTCTTCATCTGGGACACTTGGGGCTCAGATGTTAACTGCTGCGCGGTCGCAGCAAAGAAAGCGATGCCCGCTTTGCAATAGACTTTCTGTAAGATTGCTGCGTGAAGACGATTTCTGAACACCAAGCAGGCTGCACAACAATGTGAATTTACCTGGGCGAAGAGTCCTCGGTGTTCATTTCTCTCTGTCCTGCCAGCACAGCATCTTTCTGTCTCTCCGATAACAGACCTTTGGAGAAAGTTCACAATCAAAGTTGTTCATGTTCCCCGCATTAATGTAACTGACACCTCTCACCCCAAGAGTTTCAGAGAGAGAGAGAGAGAGAAAGAGGGAGAGAAAGCAGAAGAGCGAATGGACTCTTACCCTCCCCCAACCCTACATTCCCCCACCACCCTCCTCCCAGAACAACGTGCAAGTAGAAATAAAATGGTTTAATTATCCGCCAGTGGAGATAGTCCAGTTCCTGGGGATGAGACAAACATCAGCCCCCCCGGGGACAGAATGACAAGCAGATGTTCTGGAAAGGCTTTGCTGCTTGCAATTCTTGCAGCAATGTGGAATGTACTTCACACTGAGCAAGTTTCAGCTGGCTCAGAGTCTCCAATGTTCATTGCTGTGTTTGCCGCCAGCTCAGAGAGAGAACAATAGGCAGGACGTAGGAGTGAATAACGATCCGCGTGAGAATGCGAATAACTGTTAATGGAGACTGTTAGTGGCTAACAATACGTCGTGTGTCATAGCAGACGAGGTGATAAACAGGAGTCTTTTGTGTGGTAGGGGTCAAGGACATGGGGGAGTTCAGGCCCTATAGTTATAGAACTCGATATTGAAGACCGGAGGGCTGTAAGGTCTCCAAGTGGAAAATGAGATGTTGTTCTTTCATCTGGAGCTCGAACACTGCTGCAAGCCTGAGACAGGGATGTTGGCCAGGGAACAGGGTGATGTGTTAAAGTGGCAGGCAACCGCAAGGTCAGGGCCTTGAGTTTCTGCGGGCAGAAGCGGGATGTTCTGCGAAGCAGTCACCCAGTTTATGCTTCATGCTACGTTGGGCAAACGACACTGTGAGCAGCGAATGCGGTGGAATGAAATAGCAGCAGGGAGACTGGATGAGAAGCAACTGTTCGGGAATGTCTTTGCCGCTTGCAATTCTGAGAGCAATCTCAAATGTATTTCATACTGAGCATGTCTTAGGTCGCTCAAGAGGTCTGGGGCATTACCTACGCGCGTGCTTTCTGGCTCGTTGGTCTAGGCATATGATTCTTGCTTAGGGTCTGTTCCTGCGCTGATTTGCGAGAGGTCCCGGGTTCAAATCCCGGACGAGCCCGTGTTTTTTTTTTAAACTTGACTTGTGCAAAACTGCCTGATTAACTTTCTCAAAAAGCACCTTCGTGAAACCAGCGTGGGCTGCCTGGAGTACGAATGAGGCAGAAAACAGAGAAATGAAATGGTTGGAGATCGTGTTCAACAAGCTACTTGGATGCTGCCTGAACAGCTGTGCTCTTCCAGCACCACTAATACAGAATCTGGTTTCCAGCATCTGCAGTCATTGTTTTTACCATAGTGCTCAACAGGTTGACGTGAGTGGTGCGGTGTTTGAGGAATGTCAGCAATCAAGGTAGATTGGAAAATTGGGACAGCTCTCCTCGGAGAACCGAACTTTTCCAAGTCATGAGGGACCTAGAAACAGGAAATAATGTTGTGAAAATGCTCCCACGCCTGAAAGGATCCATAACGATTCGGCAGAATTTTAAGTCACGAGGAAAAGAAGTAAAAGTGACATTAGGAAGAACGTTTTCGTACGGGGAGTGGTGAGGGTCAGTAAGTCCCTGTCTGACATTGACAAAGAGGAAGATTCAATGGACCCAAAAGGGAATTCGGTGGTCACGTTCAGATGTGCAGATTTCCGCTGAGAAGGCGAGAGAATGAAACGACTAGAGTCACACGTTTACTTAAGTGTAGAACCAGCAGAGCGAAGGTGGGCCGCAGAGCCACCGTCTGCGCTGTGACACATGTTGTGATTCAGTGTGAAATCACAGTTCGACCGACAGAATGTGGGAATTTAGAAAAAAGTTTATATTTACACAGCCTCCATACGTCTGCGAAACAGCATATCACACGACAGTAGTGGAGGTCTTTGACGTCAGGCTCGAAGGTGCCTGCCACGTGCCAGACAAAAACCTGAAGTGTTCTGTGCAACCAGCTCCCCAAGCGGCAGCAGAGTGGCGCAGCGGGAGCGTGCTGGGCCCATAACCCAGAGGTCGATGGATCGAAACCATCCTCTGCTATCGTTCACCGTCACCTTGATCTGCTTTGTTCAGCAAGCTGCCTTTGCATCTACTTGCCGATATGTTCATATCGATCCACTCCATTCAAACGGCATGGGTTTTAGAGGTCTCAGTGGTATTCTGTTCTTGGTCGGTTTCCTCTGAACTGAATCGCAAAACCGGTTCTCTACGATGCTAATGAGCTGTTAAAGTTGAAACTCAGACATCGTCCCCCACTTTTTGGACGGATACCACCGATTGTGAATAACCTCAGAGAGAGAGAGAGAGACAAGTGACAGACAGTCGCCGTGGAATCCATGGGCTGAATGGCTTCTGTCTGCGCGAGAATGATGCTACGTGTTGCTGAGGGAGCAAAAATGGTTCATTTTTAACCGTCCCTTCCGTGTTGGACTGCCTGCAGTCCCTCAGCTCAGGGCGGTGGGGATGACTCTCAGTGAGTGAAGGTTTCACACGGATTCTCTTCATCTGGGACACTTGGTGCTCAGATGTTAACTGCTGCACGGTCGCAGCAAAGAAAGCGATGCCCGCTTTGCAATAGACTTTCTGTAAGATTGCTGCGTGAAGACGATTTCTGAACACCAAGCAGGCTGCACAACAATGTGAATTTACCTGGGCGAAGAGTCCTCGGTGTTCATTTCTCTCTGTCCTGCCAGCACAGCATCTTTCTGTCTCTCCGATAACAGACCTTTGGAGAAAGTTCACAATCAAAGTTGTTCATGTTCCCCGCATTAATGTAACTGACACCTCTCACCCCAAGAGTTTCAGAGAGAGAGAGTGAGAGAAAGAGGGAGAGAAAGCAGAAGAGCGAATGGACTCTTACCCTCCCCCAACCCTACATTCCCCCACCCCCCTCCCCCCAGAACAACGTGCAAGTAGAAATAAAATGGTTTAATTATCCGCCAGTGGAGATAGTCCAGTTCCTGGGGATGAGACAAACATCAGCCCCCCCGGGGACAGAATGACAAGCAGATGTTCTGGAAAGGCTTTGCTGCTTGCAATTCTTGCAGCAATGTGGAATGTACTTCACACTGAGCAAGTTTCAGCTGGCTCAGAGTCTCCAATGTTCATTGCTGTGTTTGCCGCCAGCTCAGAGAGAGAACAATAGGCAGGACGTAGGAGTGAATAACGATCCGCGTGAGAATGCGAATAACTGTTAATGGAGACTGTTAGTGGCTAACAATACGTCGTGTGTCATAGCAGACGAGGTGATAAACAGGAGTCTTTTGTGTGGTAGGGGTCAAGGACATGGGGGAGTTCAGGCCCTATAGTTATAGAACTCGATATTGAAGACCGGAGGGCTGTAAGGTCTCCAAGTGGAAAATGAGATGTTGTTCTTTCATCTGGAGCTCGAACACTGCTGCAAGCCTGAGACAGGGATGTTGGCCAGGGAACAGGGTGATGTGTTAAAGTGGCAGGCAACCGCAAGGTCAGGGCCTTGAGTTTCTGCGGGCAGAAGCGGGATGTTCTGCGAAGCAGTCACCCAGTTTATGCTTCATGCTACGTTGGGCAAACGACACTGTGAGCAGCGAATGCGGTGGAATGAAATAGCAGCAGGGAGACTGGATTAGAAGCAGCTGTTCGGGAAAGTCTTTGCCGCTTGCAATTCTGAGAGCAATCTCAAATGTATTTCATACTGAGCATGTCTCAGGTCGCTCAAGAGGTCTGGGGCATTACTTACGCGCGTGCTTTCTGGCTCGTTGGTCTAGGCGAATGATTCTCGCTTAGGGTCTGTTACTGCGCTGATTTGTGAGAGGTCCCGGGTTCAAATCCCGGACGAGCCCGTGATTGTTTTTTAAACTTGACTTGTGCAAAACTGCCTGATTAACTTTCTCAAAAAGCACCTTCGTGAAACCAGCGTGGGCTGCCTGGAGTACGAATGAGGCAGAAAACAGAGAAATGAAATGGTTGGAGATCGTGTTCAACAAGCTACTTGGATGCTGCCTGAACTGCTGTGCTCTTCCAGCACCACTAATCCAGAATCTGGTTTCCAGCATCTGCAGTCATTGTTTTTACCATAGTGCTCAACCGGTTGACGTGAGTGGTGCGGTGTTTGAGGAATGTCAGCAATCAAGGTAGATTGGAAAATTGGGACAGCTCTCCTCGGAGAACCGAACTTTTCCAAGTCATGAGGGACCTAGAAACAGGAAATAATGTTGTGAAAATGCTCCCACGCCTGAAAGGATCCATAACGATTCGGCAGAATTTTAAGTCACGAGGAAAAGAAGTAAAAGTGACATTAGGAAGAACGTTTTCGTACAGGGAGTGGTGAGGGTCAGTAAGTCCCTGTCTGACATTGACAAAGAGGAAGATTCAATGGACCCAAAAGGGAATTCGGTGGTCACGTTCAGATGTGCAGATTTCCGCTGAGAAGGCGAGAGAATGAAACGACTAGAGTCACACGTTTACTTAAGTGTAGAACCAGCAGAGCGAAGGTGGGCCGCAGAGCCTCCGTCTGCGCTGTGACACATGTTGTGATTCAGTGTGAAATCACAGTTCGACCGACAGAATGTGGGAATTTAGAAAAAAGTTTATATTTACACAGCCTCCATACGTCTGCGAAACAGCATATCACACGACAGCAGTGGAGGTCTTTGACATCAGGCTCGAAGGTGCCTGCCGCGTGCCAGACAAAAGCCTGAAGTGTTCTGTGCAACCAGCTCACCAAGCGGCAGCAGAGTGGCGCAGCGGGAGCGTGCTGGGCCCATAAGCCAGAGGTCGATGGATCGAAACCATCCTCTGCTATCGTTCACTGTCACCTTGATCTGCTTTGTTCAGCAAGCTGCCTTTGCATCTACTTGCCGATATGTTCATATCGATCCACTCCATTCAAACGGCATGGGTTTTAGAGGTCTCAGTGGTATTCTGTTCTTGGTCGGTTTCCTCTGAACTGAATCGCAAAACCGGTTCTCTACGATGCTCATGAGCTGTTAAAGTTGAAACTCAGACATCGTCCCCCACTTTTTGGTCGGATACCACCGATTGTGAATAACCTCAGAGAGAGAGAGAGAGACAAGTGACAGACAGTCGCCGTGGAATCCAGGGGCTGAATGGCTTCTGTCTGCGCGAGAATGATGCTACGTGTTGCTGAGGGAGCAAAAATGGTTCATTTTTAACCGTCCCTTCCGTGTTGGACTGCCTGCAGTCCCTCAGCTCAGGGCGGTGGGGATGACTCTCAGTGAGTGAAGGTTTCACACGGATTCTCTTCATCTGGGACACTTGGGGCTCAGATGTTAACTGCTGCGCGGTCGCAGCAAAGAAAGCGATGCCCGCTTTGCAATAGACTTTCTGTAAGATTGCTGCGTGAAGACGATTTCTGAACACCAAGCAGGCTGCACAACAATGTGAATTTACCTGGGCGAAGAGTCCTCGGTGTTCATTTCTCTCTGTGCTGCCAGCACAGCATCTTTCTGTCTCTCCGATAACAGACCTTTGGAGAAAGTTCACAATCAAAGTTGTTCATGTTCCCCGCATTAATGTAACTGACACCTCTCACCCCAAGAGTTTCAGAGAGAGAGAGTGAGAGAAAGAGGGAGAGAAAGCAGAAGAGCGAATGGACTCTTACCCTCCCCCAACCCTACATTCCCCCACCCCCCTCCCCCCAGAACAACGTGCAAGTAGAAATAAAATGGTTTAATTATCCGCCAGTGGAGATAGTCCAGTTCCTGGGGATGAGACAAACATCAGCCCCCCCGGGGACAGAATGACAAGCAGATGTTCTGGAAAGGCTTTGCTGCTTGCAATTCTTGCAGCAATGTGGAATGTACTTCACACTGAGCAAGTTTCAGCTGGCTCAGAGTCTCCAATGTTCATTGCTGTGTTTGCCGCCAGCTCAGAGAGAGAACAATAGGCAGGACGTAGGAGTGAATCACGATCCGCGTGAGAATGCGAATAACTGTTAATGGAGACTGTTAGTGGCTAACAATACGTCGTGTGTCATAGCAGACGAGGTGATAAACAGGAGTCTTTTGTGTGGTAGGGGTCAAGGACATGGGGGAGTTCAGGCCCTATAGTTATAGAACTCGATATTGAAGACCGGAGGGCTGTAAGGTCTCCAAGTGGAAAATGAGATGTTGTTCTTTCATCTGGAGCTCGAACACTGCTGCAAGCCTGAGACAGGGATGTTGGCCAGGGAACAGGGTGATGTGTTAAAGTGGCAGGCAACCGCAAGGTCAGGGCCTTGAGTTTCTGCGGGCAGAAGCGGGATGTTCTGCGAAGCAGTCACCCAGTTTATGCTTCATGCTACGTTGGGCAAACGACACTGTGAGCAGCGAATGCGGTGGAATGAAATAGCAGCAGGGAGACTGGATTAGAAGCAGCTGTTCGGGAAAGTCTTTGCCGCTTGCAATTCTGAGAGCAATCTCAAATGTATTTCATACTGAGCATGTCTCAGGTCGCTCAAGAGGTCTGGGGCATTACTTACACGCGTGCTTTCTGGCTCGTTGGTCTATGCGTATGATTCTCGCTTAGGGTCTGTTACTGCGCTGATTTGCGAGAGGTCCCGGGTTCAAATCCCGGACGAGCCCGTGTTTGTTTTTTAAACTTGACTTGTGCAAAACTGCCTGATTAACTTTCTCAAAAAGCACCTTCGTGAAACCAGCGTGGGCTGCCTGGAGTACGAATGAGGCAGAAAACAGAGAAATGAAATGGTTGGAGATCGTGTTCAACAAGCTACTTGGATGCTGCCTGAACTGCTGTGCTCTTCCAGCACCACTAATCCAGAATCTGGTTTCCAGCATCTGCAGTCATTGTTTTTACCATAGTGCTCAACCGGTTGACGTGAGCGGTGCGGTGTTTGAGGAATGTCAGCAATCAAGGTAGATTGGAAAATTGGGACAGCTCTCCTCGGAGAACCGAACTTTTCCAAGTCATGAGGGACCTAGAAACAGGAAATAATGTTGTGAAAATGCTCCCACGCCTGAAAGGATCCATAACGATTCGGCAGAATTTTAAGTCACGAGGAAAAGAAGTAAAAGTGACATTAGGAAGAACGTTTTCGTACGGGGAGTGGTGAGGGTCAGTAAGTCCCTGTCTGACATTGACAAAGAGGAAGATTCAATGGACCCAAAAGGGAATTCGGTGGTCACGTTCAGATGTGCAGATTTCCGCTGAGAAGGCGAGAGAATGAAACGACTAGAGTCACACGTTTACTTAAGTGTAGAACCAGCAGAGCGAAGGTGGGCCGCAGAGCCACCGTCTGCGCTGTGACACATGTTGTGATTCAGTGTGAAATCACAGTTCGACCGACAGAATGTGGGAATTTAGAAAAAAGTTTATATTTACACAGCCTCCATACGTCTGCGAAACAGCATATCACACGACAGTAGTGGAGGTCTTTGACATCAGGCTCGAAGGTGCCTGCCGCGTGCCAGACAAAAACCTGAAGTGTTCTGTGCAACCATCTCCCCAAGCGGCAGCAGAGTGGCGCAGCGGGAGCGTGCTGGGCCCATAACCCAGAGGTCGATGGATCGAAACCATCCTCTGCTATCGTTCGCTGTCACCTTGATCTGCTTTCTTCAGCAAGCTGCCTTTGCATCTACTTGCCGATATGTTCTTATCGATCCACTCCATTCAAACGGCATGGGTTTTAGAGGTCTCAGTGGTATTCTGTTCTTGGTCGGTTTCCTCTGAACTGAATCGCAAAACCGGTTCTCTACGATGCTAATGAGCTGGTAAAGTTGAAACTCAGACATCGTCCCCCACTATTAGGACGGATACCACCGATTGTGAATAACCTCAGAGAGCGAGAGAGAGAGACAAGTGACAGACAGTCGCCGTGGAATCCATGGGCTGAATGGCTTCTGTCTGCGCGAGAATGATGCTACGTGTTGCTGAGGGAGCAAAAATGGTTCATTTTAAACCGTCCCTTCCGTGTTGGACTGCCTGCAGTCCCTCAGCTCAGGGCGGTGGGGATGACTCTCAGTGAGTGAAGGTTTCACACGGATTCTCTTCATCTGGGACACTTGGGGCTCAGATGTTAACTGCTGCGCGGTCGCAGCAAAGAAAGCGATGCCCGCTTTGCAATAGACTTTCTGTAAGATTGCTGCGTGAAGACGATTTCTGAACACCAAGCAGGCTGCACAACAATGTGAATTTACCTGGGCGAAGAGTCCTCGGTGTTCATTTCTCTCTGTCCTGCCAGCACAGCATCTTTCTGTCTCTCCGATAACAGACCTTTGGAGAAAGTTCACAATCAAAGTTGTTCATGTTCCCCGCATTAATGTAACTGACACCTCTCACCCCAAGAGTTTCAGAGAGAGAGAGAGAGAGAAAGAGGGAGAGAAAGCAGAAGAGCGAATGGACTCTTACCCTCCCCCAACCCTACATTCCCCCACCCCCCTCCCCCCAGAACAACGTGCAAGTAGAAATAAAATGGTTTAATTATCCGCCAGTGGAGATAGTCCAGTTCCTGGGGATGAGACAAACATCAGCCCCCCCGGGGACAGAATGACAAGCAGATGTTCTGGAAAGGCTTTGCTGCTTGCAATTCTTGCAGCAATGTGGAATGTACTTCACACTGAGCAAGTTTCAGCTGGCTCAGAGTCTCCAATGTTCATTGCTGTGTTTGCCGCCAGCTCAGAGAGAGAACAATAGGCAGGACGTAGGAGTGAATAACGATCCGCGTGAGAATGCGAATAACTGTTAATGGAGACTGTTAGTGGCTAACAATACGTCGTGTGTCATAGCAGACGAGGTGATAAACAGGAGTCTTTTGTGTGGAAGGGGTCAAGGACATGGGGGAGTTCAGGCCCTATAGTTATAGAACTCGATATTGAAGACCGGAGGGCTGTAAGGTCTCCAAGTGGAAAATGAGATGTTGTTCTTTCATCTGGAGCTCGAACACTGCTGCAAGCCTGAGACAGGGATGTTGGCCAGGGAACAGGGTGATGTGTTAAAGTGGCAGGCAACCGCAAGGTCAGGGCCTTGAGTTTCTGCGGGCAGAAGCGGGATGTTCTGCGAAGCAGTCACCCAGTTTATGCTTCATGCTACGTTGGGCAAAGGACACTGTGAGCAGCGAATGCGGTGGAATGAAATAGCAGCAGGGAGACTGGATGAGAAGCAACTGTTCGGGAAAGTCTTTGCCGCTTGCAATTCTGAGAGCAATCTCAAATGTATTTCATACTGAGCATGTCTCAGGTCGCTCAAGAGGTCTGGGGCATTACCTACGTGCGTGCTTTCTGGCTCGTTGGTCTAGGCGTATGATTCTCGCTTAGGGTCTGTTCCTGCGCTGATTTGCGAGAGATCCCGGACGAGCCCGTGTTTTTTTTTTAAACTTGACTTGTGCAAAACTGCCTGATTAACTTTCTCAAAAAGCACCTTCGTGAAACCAGCGTGGGCTGCCTGGAGTACGAATGAGGCAGAAAACAGAGAAATGAAATGGTTGGAGATCGTGTTCAACAAGCTACTTGGATGCTGCCTGAACTGCTGTGCTCTTCCAGCACCACTAATACAGAATCTGGTTTCCAGCATCTGCAGTCATTGTTTTTACCATAGTGCTCAACAGGTTGACGTGAGTGGTGCGGTGTTTGAGGAATGTCAGCAATCAAGGTAGATTGGAAAATTGGGACAGCTCTCCTCGGAGAACCGAACTTTTCCAAGTCATGAGGGACCTAGAAACAGGAAATAATGTTGTGAAAATGCTCCCACGCCTGAAAGGATCCATAACGATTCGGCAGAATTTTAAGTCACGAGGAAAAGAAGTAAAAGTGACATTAGGAAGAACGTTTTCGTACGGGGAGTGGTGAGGGTCAGTAAGTCCCTGTCTGACATTGACAAAGAGGAAGATTCAATGGACCCAAAAGGGAATTCGGTGGTCACGTTCAGATGTTGCAGATTTCCGCTGAGAAGGCGAGAGAATGAAACGACTAGAGTCACACGTTTACTTAAGTGTAGAATCAGCAGAGCGAAGGTGGGCCGCAGAGCCACCGTCTGCGCTGTGACACATGTTGTAATTCAGTGTGAAATCACAGTTCGACCGACAGAATGTGGGAATTTAGAAAAAAGTTTATATTTACACAGCCTCCATACGTCTGCGAAACAGCATATCACACGACAGTAGTGGAGGTCTTTGACATCAGGCTCGAAGGTGCCTGCCGCGTGCCAGACAAAAACCTGAAGTGTTCTGTGCAACCAGCTCCCCAAGCGGCAGCAGAGTGGCGCCGCGGGAGCGTGCTGGGCCCATAACCCAGAGGTCGATGGATCGAAACCATCCTCTGCTATCGTTCGCTGTCACCTTGATCTGCTTTCTTCAGCAAGCACTCCATTCCAACGGCATGGGTTTTAGAGGTCTCAGTGGTATTCTGTTCTTGGTCGGTTTCCTCTGAACTGAATCGCAAAACCGGTTCTCTACGATGCTAATGAGCTGGTAAAGTTGAAACTCAGACATCGTCCCCCACTATTAGGACGGATACCACCGATTGTGAATAACCTCAGAGAGCGAGAGAGAGAGACAAGTGACAGACAGTCGCCGTGGAATCCATGGGCTGAATGGCTTCTGTCTGCGCGAGAATGATGCTACGTGTTGCTGAGGGAGCAAAAATGGTTCATTTTTAACCGTCCCTTCCGTGTTGGACTGCCTGCAGTCCCTCAGCTCAGGGCGGTGGGGATGACTCTCAGTGAGTGAAGGTTTCACACGGATTCTCTTCATCCTGGACACTTGGGGCTCAGATGTTAACTGCTGCGCGGTCGCAGCAAAGAAAGCGATGCCCGCTTTGCAATAGACTTTCTGTAAGATTGCTGCGTGAAGACGATTTCTGAACACCAAGCAGGCTGCACAACAATGTGAATTTACCTGGGCGAAGAGTCCTCGGTGTTCATTTCTCTCTGTCCTGCCAGCACAGCATCTTTCTGTCTCTCCGATAACAGACCTTTGGAGAAAGTTCACAATCAAAGTTGTTCATGTTCCCCGCATTAATGTCACTGACACCTCTCACCCCAAGAGTTTCAGAGAGAGAGAGAGAGAGAAAGAGGGAGAGAAAGCAGAAGAGCGAATGGACTCTTACCCTCCCCCAACCCTACATTCCCCCACCCCCCTCCCCCCAGAACAACGTGCAAGTAGAAATAAAATGGTTTAATTATCCGCCAGTGGAGATAGTCCAGTTCCTGGGGATGAGACAAACATCAGCCCCCCCGGGGACAGAATGACAAGCAGATGTTCTGGAAAGGCTTTGCTGCTTGCAATTCTTGCAGCAATGTGGAATGTACTTCACACTGAGCAAGTTTCAGCTGGCTCAGAGTCTCCAATGTTCATTGCTGTGTTTGCCGCCAGCTCAGAGAGAGAACAATAGGCAGGACGTAGGAGTGAATAACGATCCGCGTGAGAATGCGAATAACTGTTAATGGAGACTGTTAGTGGCTAACAATACGTCGTGTGTCATAGCAGACGAGGTGATAAACAGGAGTCTTTTGTGTGGAAGGGGTCAAGGACATGGGGGAGTTCAGGCCCTATAGTTATAGAACTCGATATTGAAGACCGGAGGGCTGTAAGGTCTCCAAGTGGAAAATGAGATGTTGTTCTTTCATCTGGAGCTCGAACACTGCTGCAAGCCTGAGACAGGGATGTTGGCCAGGGAACAGGGTGATGTGTTAAAGTGGCAGGCAACCGCAAGGTCAGGGCCTTGAGTTTCTGCGGGCAGAAGCGGGATGTTCTGCGAAGCAGTCACCCAGTTTATGCTTCATGCTACGTTGGGCAAAGGACACTGTGAGCAGCGAATGCGGTGGAATGAAATAGCAGCAGGGAGACTGGATGAGAAGCAACTGTTCGGGAAAGTCTTTGCCGCTTGCAATTCTGAGAGCAATCTCAAATGTATTTCATACTGAGCATGTCTCAGGTCGCTCAAGAGGTCTGGGGCATTACCTACGTGCGTGCTTTCTGGCTCGTTGGTCTAGGCGTATGATTCTCGCTTAGGGTCTGTTCCTGCGCTGATTTGCGAGAGATCCCGGACGAGCCCGTGTTTTTTTTTTAAACTTGACTTGTGCAAAACTGCCTGATTAACTTTCTCAAAAAGCACCTTCGTGAAACCAGCGTGGGCTGCCTGGAGTACGAATGAGGCAGAAAACAGAGAAATGAAATGGTTGGAGATCGTGTTCAACAAGCTACTTGGATGCTGCCTGAACTGCTGTGCTCTTCCAGCACCACTAATACAGAATCTGGTTTCCAGCATCTGCAGTCATTGTTTTTACCATAGTGCTCAACAGGTTGACGTGAGTGGTGCGGTGTTTGAGGAATGTCAGCAATCAAGGTAGATTGGAAAATTGGGACAGCTCTCCTCGGAGAACCGAACTTTTCCAAGTCATGAGGGACCTAGAAACAGGAAATAATGTTGTGAAAATGCTCCCACGCCTGAAAGGATCCATAACGATTCGGCAGAATTTTAAGTCACGAGGAAAAGAAGTAAAAGTGACATTAGGAAGAACGTTTTCGTACGGGGAGTGGTGAGGGTCAGTAAGTCCCTGTCTGACATTGACAAAGAGGAAGATTCAATGGACCCAAAAGGGAATTCGGTGGTCACGTTCAGATGTTGCAGATTTCCGCTGAGAAGGCGAGAGAATGAAACGACTAGAGTCACACGTTTACTTAAGTGTAGAATCAGCAGAGCGAAGGTGGGCCGCAGAGCCACCGTCTGCGCTGTGACACATGTTGTAATTCAGTGTGAAATCACAGTTCGACCGACAGAATGTGGGAATTTAGAAAAAAGTTTATATTTACACAGCCTCCATACGTCTGCGAAACAGCATATCACACGACAGTAGTGGAGGTCTTTGACATCAGGCTCGAAGGTGCCTGCCGCGTGCCAGACAAAAACCTGAAGTGTTCTGTGCAACCAGCTCCCCAAGCGGCAGCAGAGTGGCGCCGCGGGAGCGTGCTGGGCCCATAACCCAGAGGTCGATGGATCGAAACCATCCTCTGCTATCGTTCGCTGTCACCTTGATCTGCTTTCTTCAGCAAGCACTCCATTCCAACGGCATGGGTTTTAGAGGTCTCAGTGGTATTCTGTTCTTGGTCGGTTTCCTCTGAACTGAATCGCAAAACCGGTTCTCTACGATGCTAATGAGCTGGTAAAGTTGAAACTCAGACATCGTCCCCCACTATTAGGACGGATACCACCGATTGTGAATAACCTCAGAGAGCGAGAGAGAGAGACAAGTGACAGACAGTCGCCGTGGAATCCATGGGCTGAATGGCTTCTGTCTGCGCGAGAATGATGCTACGTGTTGCTGAGGGAGCAAAAATGGTTCATTTTTAACCGTCCCTTCCGTGTTGGACTGCCTGCAGTCCCTCAGCTCAGGGCGGTGGGGATGACTCTCAGTGAGTGAAGGTTTCACACGGATTCTCTTCATCTGGGACACTTGGGGCTCAGATGTTAACTGCTGCGCGGTCGCAGCAAAGAAAGCGATGCCCGCTTTGCAATAGACTTTCTGTAAGATTGCTGCGTGAAGACGATTTCTGAACACCAAGCAGGCTGCACAACAATGTGAATTTACCTGGGCGAAGAGTCCTCGGTGTTCATTTCTCTCTGTCCTGCCAGCACAGCATCTTTCTGTCTCTCCGATAACAGACCTTTGGAGAAAGTTCACAATCAAAGTTGTTCATGTTCCCCGCATTAATGTAACTGACACCTCTCACCCCAAGAGTTTCAGAGAGAGAGAGTGAGAGAAAGAGGGAGAGAAAGCAGAAGAGCGAATGGACTCTTACCCTCCCCCAACCCTACATTCCCCCACCCCCCTCCCCCCAGAACAACGTGCAAGTAGAAATAAAATGGTTTAATTATCCGCCAGTGGAGATAGTCCAGTTCCTGGGGATGAGACAAACATCAGCCCCCCCGGGGACAGAATGACAAGCAGATGTTCTGGAAAGGCTTTGCTGCTTGCAATTCTTGCAGCAATGTGGAATGTACTTCACACTGAGCAAGTTTCAGCTGGCTCAGAGTCTCCAATGTTCATTGCTGTGTTTGCCGCCAGCTCAGAGAGAGAACAATAGGCAGGACGTAGGAGTGAATAACGATCCGCGTGAGAATGCGAATAACTGTTAATGGAGACTGTTAGTGGCTAACAATACGTCGTGTGTCATAGCAGACGAGGTGATAAACAGGAGTCTTTTGTGTGGTAGGGGTCAAGGACATGGGGGAGTTCAGGCCCTATAGTTATAGAACTCGATATTGAAGACCGGAGGGCTGTAAGGTCTCCAAGTGGAAAATGAGATGTTGTTCTTTCATCTGGAGCTCGAACACTGCTGCAAGCCTGAGACAGGGATGTTGGCCAGGGAACAGGGTGATGTGTTAAAGTGGCAGGCAACCGCAAGGTCAGGGCCTTGAGTTTCTGCGGGCAGAAGCGGGATGTTCTGCGAAGCAGTCACCCAGTTTATGCTTCATGCTACGTTGGGCAAAGGACACTGTGAGCAGCGAATGCGGTGGAATGAAATAGCAGCAGGGAGACTGGATTAGAAGCAGCTGTTCGGGAAAGTCTTTGCCGCTTGCAATTCTGAGAGCAATCTCAAATGTATTTCATACTGAGCATGTCTCAGGTCGCTCAAGAGGTCTGGGGCATTACTTACGCGCGTGCTTTCTGGCTCGTTGGTCTAGGCGTATGATTCTCGCTTAGGGTCTGTTACTGCGCTGATTTGCGAGAAATCCCGGGGTCAAATCCCGGACGAGCCCGTGTTTGTTTTTTAAACTTGACTTGTGCAAAACTGCCTGATTAACTTTCTCAAAAAGCACCTTCGTGAAACCAGAGTGGGCTGCCTGGAGTACGAATGAGGCAGAAAACAGAGAAATGAAATGGTTGGAGATCGTGTTCAACAAGCTACTTGGATGCTGCCTGAACTGCTGTGCTCTTCCAGCACCACTAATCCAGAATCTGGTTTCCAGCATCTGCAGTCATTGTTTTTAACATAGTGCTCAACAGGTTGACGTGAGTGGTGCGGTGTTTGAGGAATGTCAGCAATCAAGGTAGATTGGAAAATTGGGACAGCTCTCCTCGGAGAACCGAACTTTTCCAAGTCATGAGGGACCTAGAAACAGGAAATAATGTTGTGAAAATGCTCCCACGCCTGAAAGGATCCATAACGATTCGGCAGAAGTTTAAGTCACGAGGAAAAGAAGTAAAAGTGACATTAGGAAGAACGTTTTCGTACAGGGAGTGGTGAGGGTCAGTCAGTCCCTGTCTGACATTGACAAAGAGGAAGATTCAATGGACCCAAAAGGGAATTCGGTGGTCACGTTCAGATGTGCAGATTTCCGCTGAGAAGGCGAGAGAATGAAACGACTAGAGTCACACGTTTACTTAAGTGTAGAACCAGCAGAGCGAAGGTGGGCCGCAGAGCCTCCGTCTGCGCTGTGACACATGTTGTGATTCAGTGTGAAATCACAGTTCGACCGACAGAATGTGGGAATTTAGAAAAAAGTTTATATTTACACAGCCTCCATCCGTCTGCGAAACAGCATATCACACGACAGCAGTGGAGGTCTTTGACATCAGGCTCGAAGGTGCCTGCCGCGTGCCAGACAAAAGCCTGAAGTGTTCTGTGCAACCAGCGCCTCAAGTGGCAGCAGAGTGGCGCAGCGGGAGCGTGCTGGGCCCATAAGCCAGAGGTCGATGGATCGAAACCATCCTCTGCCATCGTTCACTGTCACCTTGATCTGCTTTCTTCAGCAAGCTGCCATCTACTTGCCGATATGTTCATATCGATCCACTCCATTCAAACGGCATGGGTTTTAGAGGTCTCAGTGGTATTCTGTTCTTGGTCGGTTTCCTCTGAACTGAATCGCAAAACCGGTTCTCTACGATGCTAATGAGCTGTTAAAGTTGAAACTCAGACATCGTCCCCCACTTTTTGGACGGATACCACCGATTGTGAATAACCTCAGAGAGAGAGAGAGAGACAAGTGACAGACAGTCGCCGTGGAATCCAGGGGCTGAATGGCTTCTGTCTGCGCGAGAATGATGCTACGTGTTGCTGAGGGAGCAAAAATGGTTCATTTTTAACCGTCCCTTCCGTGTTGGACTGCCTGCAGTCCCTCAGCTCAGGGCGGTGGGGATGACTCTCAGTGAGTGAAGGTTTCACACGGATTCTCTTCATCTGGGACACTTTGGGCTCAGATGTTAACTGCTGCGCGGTCGCAGCAAAGAAAGCGATGCCCGCTTTGCAATAGACTTTCTGTAAGATTGCTGCGTGAAGACGATTTCTGAACACCAAGCAGGCTGCACAACAATGTGGATTTACCTGGGCGAAGAGTCCTCGGTGTTCATTTCTCTCTGTCCTGCCAGCACAGCATCTTTCTGTCTCTCCGATAACAGACCTTTGGAGAAAGTTCACAATCAAAGTTGTTCATGTTCCCCGCATTAATGTAACTGACACCTCTCACCCCAAGAGTTTCAGAGAGAGAGAGAGAGAGAAAGAGGGAGAGAAAGCAGAAGAGGGAATGGACTCTTACCCTCCCCCAACCCTACATTCCCCCACCCCCCTCCCCCCAGAACAACGTGCAAGTAGAAATAAAATGGTTTAATTATCCGCCAGTGAAGATAGTCCAGTTCCTGGGGATGAGACAAACATCAGCCCCCCCGGGGACAGAATGACAAGCAGATGTTCTGGAAAGGCTTTGCTGCTTGCAATTCTTGCAGCAATGTGGAATGTACTTCACACTGAGCAAGTTTCAGCTGGCTCAGAGTCTCCAATGTTCATTGCTGTGTTTGCCGCCAGCTCAGAGAGAGAACAATAGGCAGGACGTAGGAGTGAATAACGATCCGCGTGAGAATGCGAATAACTGTTAATGGAGACTGTTAGTGGCTAACAATACGTCGTGTGTCATAGCAGACGAGGTGATAAACAGGAGTCTTTTGTGTGGTAGGGGTCAAGGACATGGGGGAGTTCAGGCCCTATAGTTATAGAACTCGATATTGAAGACCGGAGGGCTGTAAGGTCTCCAAGTGGAAAATGAGATGTTGTTCTTTCATCTGGAGCTCGAACACTGCTGCAAGCCTGAGACAGGGATGTTGGCCAGGGAACAGGGTGATGTGTTAAAGTGGCAGGCAACCGCAAGGTCAGGGCCTTGAGTTTCTGCGGGCAGAAGCGGGATGTTCTGCGAAGCAGTCACCCAGTTTATGCTTCATGCTACGTTGGGCAAAGGACACTGTGAGCAGCGAATGCGGTGGAATGAAATAGCAGCAGGGAGACTGGATGAGAAGCAACTGTTCGGGAAAGTCTTTGCCGCTTGCAATTCTGAGAGCAATCTCAAATGTATTTCATACTGAGCATGTCTCAGGTCGCTCAAGAGGTCTGGGGCATTACCTACGTGCGTGCTTTCTGGCTCGTTGGTCTAGGCGTATGATTCTCGCTTAGGGTCTGTTCCTGCGCTGATTTGCGAGAGGTCCCGGGTTCAAATCCCGGACGAGCCCGTGTTTTTTTTTTAAACTGACTTGTGCAAAACTGCCTGATTAACTTTCTCAAAAAGCACCTTCGTGAAACCAGCGTGGGCTGCCTGGAGTACGAATGAGGCAGAAAACAGAGAAATGAAATGGTTGGAGATCGTGTTCAACAAGCTACTTGGATGCTGCCTGAACTGCTGTGCTCTTCCAGCACCACTAATCCAGAATCTGGTTTCCAGCATCTGCAGTCATTGTTTTTACCATAGTGCTCAACAGGTTGACGTGAGTGGTGCGGTGTTTGAGGAATGTCAGCAATCAAGGTAGATTGGAAAATTGGGACAGCTCTCCTCGGAGAACCGAACTTTTCCAAGTCATGAGGGACCTAGAAACAGGAAATAATGTTGTGAAAATGCTCCCACGCCTGAAAGGATCCATAACGATTCGGCAGAATTTTAAGTCACGAGGAAAAGAAGTAAAAGTGACATTAGGAAGAACGTTTTCGTACAGGGAGTGGTGAGGGTCAGTAAGTCCCTGTCTGACATTGACAAAGAGGAAGATTCAATGGACCCAAAAGGGAATTCGGTGGTCACGTTCAGATGTGCAGATTTCCGCTGAGAAGGCGAGAGAATGAAACGACTAGAGTCACACGTTTACTTAAGTGTAGAACCAGCAGAGCGAAGGTGGGCCGCAGAGCCTCCGTCTGCGCTGTGACACATGTTGTGATTCAGTGTGAAATCACAGTTCGACCGACAGAATGTGGGAATTTAGAAAAAAGTTTATATTTACACAGCCTCCATACGTCTGCGAAACAGCATATCACACGACAGCAGTGGAGGTCTTTGACATCAGGCTCGAAGGTGCCTGCCGCGTGCCAGACAAAAGCCTGAAGTGTTCTGTGCAACCAGCTCTTCAAGCGGCAGCAGAGTGGCGCAGCGGGACCGTGCTGGGCTCATAACCCAGAGGTCGATGGATCGAAACCATCCTCTGCTATCGTTCACTGTCACCTTGATCTGCTTTCTTCAGCAAGCTGCCTTTGCATCTACTTGCCGATATGTTCATATCGATCCACGCCATTCAAACGGCACGGGTTTTAGAGGTCTCAGTGGTATTCTGTTCTTGGTCGATTTCCTCTGAACTGAATCGCAAAACCGGTTCTCTACGATGCTAATGAGCTGTTAAAGTTGAAACTCAGACATCGTCCCCCACTTTTTGGACGGATACCACCGATTGTGAATAACCTCAGAGAGCGAGAGAGAGAGACAAGTGACAGACAGTCGCCGTGGAATCCATGGGCTGAATGGCTTCTGTCTGCGCGAGAATGATGCTACGTGTTGCTGAGGGAGCAAAAATGGTTCATTTTTAACCGTCCCTTCCGTGTTGGACTGCCTGCAGTCCCTCAGCTCAGGGCGGTGGGGATGACTCTCAGTGAGTGAAGGTTTCACACGGATTCTCTTCATCTGGGACACTTGGGGCTCAGATGTTAACTGCTGCGCGGTCGCAGCAAAGAAAGCGATGCCCGCTTTGCAATAGACTTTCTGTAAGATTGCTGCGTGAAGACGATTTCTGAACACCAAGCAGGCTGCACAACAATGTGAATTTACCTGGGCGAAGAGTCCTCGGTGTTCATTTCTCTCTGTCCTGCCAGCACAGCATCTTTCTGTCTCTCCGATAACAGACCTTTGGAGAAAGTTCACAATCAAAGTTGTTCATGTTCCCCGCATTAATGTAACTGACACCTCTCACCCCAAGAGTTTCAGAGAGAGAGAGTGAGAGAAAGAGGGAGAGAAAGCAGAAGAGCGAATGGACTCTTACCCTCCCCCAACCCTACATTCCCCCACCCCCCTCCCCCCAGAACAACGTGCAAGTAGAAATAAAATGGTTTAATTATCCGCCAGTGGAGATAGTCCAGTTCCTGGGGATGAGACAAACATCAGCCCCCCCGGGGACAGAATGACAAGCAGATGTTCTGGAAAGGCTTTGCTGCTTGCAATTCTTGCAGCAATGTGGAATGTACTTCACACTGAGCAAGTTTCAGCTGGCTCAGAGTCTCCAATGTTCATTGCTGTGTTTGCCGCCAGCTCAGAGAGAGAACAATAGGCAGGACGTAGGAGTGAATAACGATCCGCGTGAGAATGCGAATAACTGTTAATGGAGACTGTTAGTGGCTAACAATACGTCGTGTGTCATAGCAGACGAGGTGATAAACAGGAGTCTTTTGTGTGGTAGGGGTCAAGGACATGGGGCACTTCAGGCCCTATAGTTATAGAACTCGATATTGAAGACCGGAGGGCTGTAAGGTCTCCAAGTGGAAAATGAGATGTTGTTCTTTCATCTGGAGCTAGAACACTGCTGCAAGCCTGAGACAGGGATGTTGGCCAGGGAACAGGGTGATGTGTTAAAGTGGCAGGCAACCGCAAGGTCAGGGCGTTGAGTTTCTGCGGGCAGAAGCGGGATGTTCTGCGAAGCAGTCACCCAGTTTATGCTTCATGCTACGTTGGGCAAACGACACTGTGAGCAGCGAATGCGGTGGAATGAAATAGCAGCAGGGAGACTGGATTAGAAGCAGCTGTTCGGGAAAGTCTTTGCCGCTTGCAATTCTGAGAGCAATCTCAAATGTATTTCATACTGAGCATGTCTCAGGTCGCTCAAGAGGTCTGGGGCATTACTTACTCGCGTGCTTTCTGGCTCGTTGGTCTAGGCGTATGATTCTCGCTTAGGGTCTGTTACTGCGCTGATTTGCGAGAGGTCCCGGGTTCAAATCCCGGACGAGCCCGTGTTTGTTTTTTAAACTTGACTTGTGCAAAACTGCCTGATTAACTTTCTCAAAAAGCACCTTCGTGAAACCAGCGTGGGCTGCCTGGAGTACGAATGAGGCAGAAAACAGAGAAATGAAATGGTTGGAGATCGTGTTCAACAAGCTACTTGGATGCTGCCTGAACTGCTGTGCTCTTCCAGCACCACTAATCCAGAATCTGGTTTCCAGCATCTGCAGTCATTGTTTTTACCATAGTGCTCAACAGGTTGACGTGAGTGGTGCGGTGTTTGAGGAATGTCAGCAATCAAGGTAGATTGGAAAATTGGGACAGCTCTCCTCGGAGAACCGAACTTTTCCAAGTCATGAGGGACCTAGAAACAGGAAATAATGTTGTGAAAATGCTCCCACGCCTGAAAGGATCCATAACGATTCGGCAGAATTTTAAGTCACGAGGAAAAGAAGTAAAAGTGACATTAGGAAGAACGTTTTCGTACAGGGAGTGGTGAGGGTCAGTAAGTCCCTGTCTGACATTGACAAAGAGGAAGATTCAATGGACCCAAAAGGGAATTCGGTGGTCACGTTCAGATGTGCAGATTTCCGCTGAGAAGGCGAGAGAATGAAACGACTAGAGTCACACGTTTACTTAAGTGTAGAACCAGCAGAGCGAAGGTGGGCCGCAGAGCCTCCGTCTGCGCTGTGACACATGTTGTGATTCAGTGTGAAATCACAGTTCGACCGACAGAATGTGGGAATTTAGAAAAAAGTTTATATTTACACAGCCTCCATACGTCTGCGAAACAGCATATCACACGACAGCAGTGGAGGTCTTTGACATCAGGCTCGAAGGTGCCTGCCGCGTGCCAGACAAAAACCTGAAGTGTTCTGTGCAACCAGCTCTTCAAGCGGCAGCAGAGTGGCGCAGCGGGAGCGTGCTGGGCCCATAACCCAGAGGTCGATGGATCGAAACCATCCTCTGCTATCGTTCACTGTCACCTTGATCTGCTTTCTTCAGCAAGCTGCCTTTGCATCTACTTGCCGATATGTTCATATCGATCCACGCCATTCAAACGGCATGGGTTTTAGAGGTCTCAGTGGTATTCTGTTCTTGGTCGGTTTCCTCTGAACTGAATCGCAAAACCGGTTCTCTACGATGCTAATGAGCTGTTAAAGTTAAAACTCAGACATCGTCCCCCACTTTTTGGACGGATACCACCGATTGTGAATAACCTCAGAGAGCGAGAGAGAGAGACAAGTGACAGACAGTCGCCGTGGAATCCATGGGCTGAATGGCTTCTGTCTGCGCGAGAATGATGCTACGTGTTGCTGAGGGAGCAAAAATGGTTCATTTTTAACCGTCCCTTCCGTGTTGGACTGCCTGCAGTCCCTCAGCTCAGGGCGGTGGGGATGACTCTCAGTGAGTGAAGGTTTCACACGGATTCTCTTCATCTGGGACACTTGGGGCTCAGATGTTAACTGCTGCGCGGTCGCAGCAAAGAAAGCGATGCCCGCTTTGCAATAGACTTTCTGTAAGATTGCTGCGTGAAGACGATTTCTGAACACCAAGCAGGCTGCACAACAATGTGAATTTACCTGGGCGAAGAGTCCTCGGTGTTCATTTCTCTCTGTCCTGCCAGCACAGCATCTTTCTGTCTCTCCGATAACAGACCTTTGGAGAAAGTTCACAATCAAAGTTGTTCATGTTCCCCGCATTAATGTAACTGACACCTCTCACCCCAAGAGTTTCAGAGAGAGAGAGAGAAAGAGGGAGAGAAAGCAGAAGAGCGAATGGACTCTTACCCTCCCCCAACCCTACATTCCCCCACCCCCCTCCCCCCAGAACAACGTGCAAGTAGAAATAAAATGGTTTAATTATCCGCCAGTGGAGATAGTCCAGTTCCTGGGGATGAGACAAACATCAGCCCCCCCGGGGACAGAATGACAAGCAGATGTTCTGGAAAGGCTTTGCTGCTTGCAATTCTTGCAGCAATGTGGAATGTACTTCACACTGAGCAAGTTTCAGCTGGCTCAGAGTCTCCAATGTTCATTGCTGTGTTTGCCGCCAGCTCAGAGAGAGAACAATAGGCAGGACGTAGGAGTGAATAACGATCCGCGTGAGAATGCGAATAACTGTTAATGGAGACTGTTAGTGGCTAACAATACGTCGTGTGTCATAGCAGACGAGGTGATAAACAGGAGTCTTTTGTGTGGTAGGGGTCAAGGACATGGGGGAGTTCAGGCCCTATAGTTATAGAACTCGATATTGAAGACCGGAGGGCTGTAAGGTCTCCAAGTGGAAAATGAGATGTTGTTCTTTCATCTGGAGCTCGAACACTGCTGCAAGCCTGAGACAGGGATGTTGGCCAGGGAACAGGGTGATGTGTTAAAGTGGCAGGCAACCGCAAGGTCAGGGCCTTGAGTTTCTGCGGGCAGAAGCGGGATGTTCTGCGAAGCAGTCACCCAGTTTATGCTGCATGCTACGTTGGGCAAACGACACTGTGAGCAGCGAATGCGGTGGAATGAAATAGCAGCAGGGAGACTGGATTAGAAGCAGCTGTTCGGGAAAGTCTTTGCCGCTTGCAATTCTGAGAGCAATCTCAAATGTATTTCATACTGAGCATGTCTCAGGTCGCTCAAGAGGTCTGGGGCATTACTTACGCGCGTGCTTTCTGGCTCGTTGGTCTAGGCGTATGATTCTCGCTTAGGGTCTGTTACTGCGCTGATTTGCGAGAGGTCCCGGGTTCAAATCCCGGACGAGCCCGTGTTTGTTTTTTAAACTTGACTTGTGCAACACTGCCTGATTAACTTTCTCAAAAAGCACCTTCGTGAAACCAGCGTGGGCTGCCTGGAGTACGAATGAGGCAGAAAACAGAGAAATGAAATGGTTGGAGATCGTGTTCAACAAGCTACTTGGATGCTGCCTGAACTGCTGTGCTCTTCCAGCACCACTAATCCAGAATCTGGTTTCCAGCATCTGCAGTCATTGTTTTTACCATAGTGCTCAACAGGTTGACGTGAGTGGTGCGGTGTTTGCGGAATGTCAGCAATCAAGGTAGATTGGAAAATTGGGACAGCTCTCCTCGGAGAACCGAACTTTTCCAAGTCATGAGGGACCTAGAAACAGGAAATAATGTTGTGAAAATGCTCCCACGCCTGAAAGGATCCATAACGATTCGGCAGAATTTTAAGTCACGAGGAAAAGAAGTAAAAGTGACATTAGGAAGAACGTTTTCGTACAGGGAGTGGTGAGGGTCAGTAAGTCCCTGTCTGACATTGACAAAGAGGAAGATTCAATGGACCCAAAAGGGAATTCGGTGGTCACGTTCAGATGTGCAGATTTCCGCTGAGAAGGCGAGAGAATGAAACGACTAGAGTCACACGTTTACTTAAGTGTAGAACCAGCAGAGCGAAGGTGGGCCGCAGAGCCTCCGTCTGCGCTGTGACACATGTTGTGATTCAGTGTGAAATCACAGTTCGACCGACAGAATGTGGGAATTTAGAAAAAAGTTTATATTTACACAGCCTCCATACGTCTGCGAAACAGCATATCACACGACAGCAGTGGAGGTCTTTGACATCAGGCTCGAAGGTGCCTGCCGCGTGCCAGACAAAAGCCTGAAGTGTTCTGTGCAACCAGCGCCTCAAGTGGCAGCAGAGTGGCGCAGCGGGAGCGTGCTGGGCCCATAAGCCAGAGGTCGATGGATCGAAACCATCCTCTGCTATCGTTCACTGTCACCTTGATCTGCTTTCTTCAGCAAGCTGCCATCTACTTGCCGATATGTTCATATCGATCCACTCCATTCAAACGGCATGGGTTTTAGAGGTCTCAGTGGTATTCTGTTCTTGGTCGGTTTCCTCTGAACTGAATCGCAAAACCGGTTCTCTACGATGCTAATGAGCTGGTAAAGTTGAAACTCAGACATCGTCCCCCACTATTAGGACGGATACCACCGATTGTGAATAACCTCAGAGAGCGAGAGAGAGAGACAAGTGACAGACAGTCGCCGTGGAATCCATGGGCTGAATGGCTTCTGTCTGCGCGAGAATGATGCTACGTGTTGCTGAGGGAGCAAAAATGGTTCATTTTTAACCGTCCCTTCCGTGTTGGACTGCCTGCAGTCCCTCAGCTCAGGGCGGTGGGGATGACTCTCAGTGAGTGAAGGTTTCACACGGATTCTCTTCATCTGGGACACTTGGGGCTCAGATGTTAACTGCTGCGCGGTCGCAGCAAAGAAAGCGATGCCCGCTTTGCAATAGACTTTCTGTAAGATTGCTGCGTGAAGACGATTTCTGAACACCAAGCAGGCTGCACAACAATGTGAATTTACCTGGGCGAAGAGTCCTCGGTGTTCATTTCTCTCTGTCCTGCCAGCACAGCATCTTTCTGTCTCTCCGATAACAGACCTTTGGAGAAAGTTCACAATCAAAGTTGTTCATGTTCCCCGCATTAATGTAACTGACACCTCTCACCCCAAGAGTTTCAGAGAGAGAGAGTGAGAGAAAGAGGGAGAGAAAGCAGAAGAGCGAATGGACTCTTACCCTCCCCCAACCCTACATTCCCCCACCCCCCTCCCCCCAGAACAACGTGCAAGTAGAAATAAAATGGTTTAATTATCCGCCAGTGGAGATAGTCCAGTTCCTGGGGATGAGACAAACATCAGCCCCCCGGGGACAGAATGACAAGCAGATGTTCTGGAAAGGCTTTGCTGCTTGCAATTCTTGCAGCAATGTGGAATGTACTTCACACTGAGCAAGTTTCAGCTGGCTCAGAGTCTCCAATGTTCATTGCTGTGTTTGCCGCCAGCTCAGAGAGAGAACAATAGGCAGGACGTAGGAGTGAATAACGATCCGCGTGAGAATGCGAATAACTGTTAATGGAGACTGTTAGTGGCTAACAATACGTCGTGTGTCATAGCAGACGAGGTGATAAACAGGAGTCTTTTGTGTGGTAGGGGTCAAGGACATGGGGCACTTCAGGCCCTATAGTTATAGAACTCGATATTGAAGACCGGAGGGCTGTAAGGTCTCCAAGTGGAAAATGAGATGTTGTTCTTTCATCTGGAGATCGAACACTGCTGCAAGCCTGAGACAGGGATGTTGGCCAGGGAACAGGGTGATGTGTTAAAGTGGCAGGCAACCGCAAGGTCAGGGCCTTGAGTTTCTGCGGGCAGAAGCGGGATGTTCTGCGAAGCAGTCACCCAGTTTATGCTTCATGCTACGTTGGGCAAACGACACTGTGAGCAGCGAATGCGGTGGAATGAAATAGCAGCAGGGAGACTGGATTAGAAGCAGCTGTTCGGGAAAGTCTTTGCCGCTTGCAATTCTGAGAGCAATCTCAAATGTATTTCATACTGAGCATGTCTCAGGTCGCTCAAGAGGTCTGGGGCATTACTTACGCGCGTGCTTTCTGGCTCGTTGGTCTAGGCGTATGATTCTCGCTTAGGGTCTGTTACTGCGCTGATTTGCGAGAGGTCCCGGGTTCAAATCCCGGACGAGCCCGTCTTTGTTTTTTAAACTTGACTTGTGCAAAACTGCCTGATTAACTTTCTCAAAAAGCACCTTCGTGAAACCAGCGTGGGCTGCCTGGAGTACGAATGAGGCAGAAAACAGAGAAATGAAATGGTTGGAGATCGTGTTCAACAAGCTACTTGGATGCTGCCTGAACTGCTGTGCTCTTCCAGCACCACTAATCCAGAATCTGGTTTCCAGCATCTGCAGTCATTGTTTTTACCATAGTGCTCAACAGGTTGACGTGAGTGGTGCGGTGTTTGAGGAATGTCAGCAATCAAGGTAGATTGGAAAATTGGGACAGCTCTCCTCGGAGAACCGAACTTTTCCAAGTCATGAGGGACCTAGAAACAGGAAATAATGTTGTGAAAATGCTCCCACGCCTGAAAGGATCCATAACGATTCGGCAGAATTTTAAGTCACGAGGAAAAGAAGTAAAAGTGACATTAGGAAGAACGTTTTCGTACAGGGAGTGGTGAGGGTCAGTAAGTCCCTGTCTGACATTGACAAAGAGGAAGATTCAATGGACCCAAAAGGGAATTCGGTGGTCACGTTCAGATGTGCAGATTTCCGCTGAGAAGGCGAGAGAATGAAACGACTAGAGTCACACGTTTACTTAAGTGTAGAACCAGCAGAGCGAAGGTGGGCCGCAGAGCCTCCGTCTGCGCTGTGACACATGTTGTGATTCAGTGTGAAATCACAGTTCGACCGACAGAATGTGGGAATTTAGAAAAAAGTTTATATTTACACAGCCTCCATACGTCTGCGAAACAGCATATCACACGACAGCAGTGGAGGTCTTTGACATCAGGCTCGAAGGTGCCTGCCGCGTGCCAGACAAAAACCTGAAGTGTTCTGTGCAACCAGCTCTTCAAGCGGCAGCAGAGTGGCGCAGCGGGAGCGTGCTGGGCCCATAACCCAGAGGTCGATGGATCGAAACCATCCTCTGCTATCGTTCACTGTCACCTTGATCTGCTTTCTTCAGCAAGCTGCCTTTGCATCTACTTGCCGATATGTTCATATCGATCCACGCCATTCAAACGGCATGGGTTTTAGAGGTCTCAGTGGTATTCTGTTCTTGGTCGGTTTCCTCTGAACTGAATCGCAAAACCGGTTCTCTACGATGCTAATGAGCTGTTAAAGTTGAAACTCAGACATCGTCCCCCACTTTTTGGACGGATACCACCGATTGTGAATAACCTCAGAGAGCGAGAGAGAGAGACAAGTGACAGACAGTCGCCGTGGAATCCATGGGCTGAATGGCTTCTGTCTGCGCGAGAATGATGCTACGTGTTGCTGAGGGAGCAAAAATGGTTCATTTTTAACCGTCCCTTCCGTGTTGGACTGCCTGCAGTCCCTCAGCTCAGGGCGGTGGGGATGACTCTCAGTGAGTGAAGGTTTCACACGGATTCTCTTCATCTGGGACACTTGGGGCTCAGATGTTAACTGCTGCGCGGTCGCAGCAAAGAAAGCGATGCCCGCTTTGCAATAGACTTTCTGTAAGATTGCTGCGTGAAGACGATTTCTGAACACCAAGCAGGCTGCACAACAATGTGAATTTACCTGGGCGAAGAGTCCTCGGTGTTCATTTCTCTCTGTCCTGCCAGCACAGCATCTTTCTGTCTCTCCGATAACAGACCTTTGGAGAAAGTTCACAATCAAAGTTGTTCATGTTCCCCGCATTAATGTAACTGACACCTCTCACCCCAAGAGTTTCAGAGAGAGAGAGAGAAAGAGGGAGAGAAAGCAGAAGAGCGAATGGACTCTTACCCTCCCCCAACCCTACATTCCCCCACCCCCCCTCCCCCCAGAACAACGTGCAAGTAGAAATAAAATGGTTTAATTATCCGCCAGTGGAGATAGTCCAGTTCCTGGGGATGAGACAAACATCAGCCCCCCCGGGGACAGAATGACAAGCAGATGTTCTGGAAAGGCTTTGCTGCTTGCAATTCTTGCAGCAATGTGGAATGTACTTCACACTGAGCAAGTTTCAGCTGGCTCAGAGTCTCCAATGTTCATTGCTGTGTTTGCCGCCAGCTCAGAGAGAGAACAATAGGCAGGACGTAGGAGTGAATAACGATCCGCGTGAGAATGCGAATAACTGTTAATGGAGACTGTTAGTGGCTAACAATACGTCGTGTGTCATAGCAGACGAGGTGATAAACAGGAGTCTTTTGTGTGGTAGGGGTCAAGGACATGGGGGAGTTCAGGCCCTATAGTTATAGAACTCGATATTGAAGACCGGAGGGCTGTAAGGTCTCCAAGTGGAAAATGAGATGTTGTTCTTTCATCTGGAGCTCGAACACTGCTGCAAGCCTGAGACAGGGATGTTGGCCAGGGAACAGGGTGATGTGTTAAAGTGGCAGGCAACCGCAAGGTCAGGGCCTTGAGTTTCTGCGGGCAGAAGCGGGATGTTCTGCGAAGCAGTCACCCAGTTTATGCTTCATGCTACGTTGGGCAAACGACACTGTGAGCAGCGAATGCGGTGGAATGAAATAGCAGCAGGGAGACTGGATTAGAAGCAGCTGTTCGGGAAAGTCTTTGCCGCTTGCAATTCTGAGAGCAATCTCAAATGTATTTCATACTGAGCGTGTCTCCGGTCGCTCAAGAGGTCTGGGGCATTATTTACGCGCGTGCTTTCTGGCTCGTTGGTCTAGGCGTATGATTCTCGCTTAGGGTCTGTTACGGCGCTGATTTGCGAGAGGTCCCGCGTTCAAATCCCGGACGAGCCCGTGTTTGTTTTTTAAACTTGACTTGTGCAAAACTGCCTGATTAACTTTCTCAAAAAGCACCTTCGTGAAACCAGCGTGGGCTGCCTGGAGTACGAATGAGGCAGAAAACAGAGAAATGAAATGGTTGGAGATCGTGTTCAACAAGCTACTTGGATGCTGCCTGAACTGCTGTGCTCTTCCAGCACCACTAATACAGAATCTGGTTTCCAGCATCTGCAGTCATTGTTTTTACCATAGTGCTCAACAGGTTGACGTGAGTGGTGCGGTGTTTGCGGAATGTCAGCAATCAAGGTAGATTGGAAAATTGGGACAGCTCTCCTCGGAGAACCGAACTTTTCCAAGTCATGAGGGACCTAGAAACAGGAAATAATGTTGTGAAAATGCTCCCACGCCTGAAAGGATCCATAACGATTCGGCAGAATTTTAAGTCACGAGGAAAAGAAGTAAAAGTGACATTAGGAAGAACGTTTTCGTACAGGGAGTGGTGAGGGTCAGTAAGTCCCTGTCTGACATTGACAAAGAGGAAGATTCAATGGACCCAAAAGGGAATTCGGTGGTCACGTTCAGATGTGCAGATTTCCGCTGAGAAGGCGAGAGAATGAAACGACTAGAGTCACACGTTTACTTAAGTGTAGAACCAGCAGAGCGAAGGTGGGCCGCAGAGCCTCCGTCTGCGCTGTGACACATGTTGTGATTCAGTGTGAAATCACAGTTCGACCGACAGAATGTGGGAATTTAGAAAAAAGTTTATATTTACACAGCCTCCATACGTCTGCGAAACAGCATATCACACGACAGCAGTGGAGGTCTTTGACATCAGGCTCGAAGGTGCCTGCCGCGTGCCAGACAAAAGCCTGAAGTGTTCTGTACAACCAGCCCCCCAAGCGGCAGCAGAGTGGCGCAGCGGGAGCGTGCTGGGCCCATAACCCTGAGGTCGATGGATCGAAACCATCCTCTGCTATCGTTCACTGTCACCTTGATCTGCTTTCTTCAGCAAGCTGCCTTTGCATCTACTTGCCGATATGTTCATATCGATCCACTCCATTCAACCGGCATGGGTTTTAGAGGTCTCAGTGGTATTCTGTTCTTGGTCGGTTTCCTCTGAACTGAATCGCAAAACCGGTTCTCTACGATGCTAATGAGCTGTTAAAGTTGAAACTCAGACATCGTCCCCCACTTTTTGGACGGATACCACCGATTGTGAATAACCTCAGAGAGAGAGAGAGAGACAAGTGACAGACAGTCGCCGTGGAATCCATGGGCTGAATGGCTTCTGTCTGCGCGAGAATGATGCTACGTGTTGCTGAGGGAGCAAAAATGGTTCATTTTTAACCGTCCCTTCCGTGTTGGACTGCCTGCAGTCCCTCAGCTCAGGGCGGTGGGGATGACTCTCAGTGAGTGAAGGTTTCACACGGATTCTCTTCATCTGGGACACTTGGGGCTCAGATGTTAACTGCTGCGCGGTCGCAGCAAAGAAAGCGATGCCCGCTTTGCAATAGACTTTCTGTAAGATTGCTGCGTGAAGACGATTTCTGAACACCAAGCAGGCTGCACAACAATGTGAATTTACCTGGGCGAAGAGTCCTCGGTGTTCATTTCTCTCTGTCCTGCCAGCACAGCATCTTTCTGTCTCTCCGATAACAGACCTTTGGAGAAAGTTCACAATCAAAGTTGTTCATGTTCCCCGCATTAATGTAACTGACACCTCTCACCCCAAGAGTTTCAGAGAGAGAGAGTGAGAGAAAGAGGGAGAGAAAGCAGAAGAGCGAATGGACTCTTACCCTCCCCCAACCCTACATTCCCCCACCCACCTCCCCCCAGAACAACGTGCAAGTAGAAATAAAATGGTTTAATTATCCGCCAGTGGAGATAGTCCAGTTCCTGGGGATGAGACAAACATCAGCCCCCCCGGGGACAGAATGACAAGCAGATGTTCTGGAAAGGCTTTGCTGCTTGCAATTCTTGCAGCAATGTGGAATGTACTTCACACTGAGCAAGTTTCAGCTGGCTCAGAGTCTCCAATGTTCATTGCTGGGTTTGCCGCCAGCTCAGAGAGAGAACAATAGGCAGGACGTAGGAGTGAATAACGATCCGCGTGAGAATGCGAATAACTGTTAATGGAGACTGTTAGTGGCTAACAATACGTCGTGTGTCATAGCAGACGAGGTGATAAACAGGAGTCTTTTGTGTGGTAGGGGTCAAGGACATGGGGCACTTCAGGCCCTATAGTTATAGAACTCGATATTGAAGACCGGAGGGCTGTAAGGTCTCCAAGTGGAAAATGAGATGTTGTTCTTTCATCTGGATTTCGAACACTGCTGCAAGCCTGAGACAGGGATGTTGGCCAGGGAACAGGGTGATGTGTTAAAGTGGCAGGCAACCGCAAGGTCAGGGCCTTGAGTTTCTGCGGGCAGAAGCGGGATGTTCTGCGAAGCAGTCACCCAGTTTATGCTTCATGCTACGTTGGGCAAACGACACTGTGAGCAGCGAATGCGGTGGAATGAAATAGCAGCAGGGAGACTGGATTAGAAGCAGCTGTTCGGGAAAGTCTTTGCCGCTTGCAATTCTGAGAGCAATCTGAAATGTATTTCATACTGAGCATGTCTCAGGTCGCTCAAGAGGTCTGGGGCATTACTTACGCGCGTGCTTTCTGGCTCGTTGGTCTAGGCGTATGATTCTCGCTTAGGGTCTGTTACTGCGCTGATTTGCGAGAGGTCCCGGGTTCAAATCCCGGACGAGCCCGTGTTTGTTTTTTAAACTTGACTTGTGCAAAACTGCCTGATTAACTTTCTCAAAAAGCACCTTCGTGAAACCAGCGTGGGCTGCCTGGAGTACGAATGAGGCAGAAAACAGAGAAATGAAATGGTTGGAGATCGTGTTCAACAAGCTACTTGGATGCTGCCTGAACTGCTGTGCTCTTCCAGCACCACTAATCCAGAATCTGGTTTCCAGCATCTGCAGTCATTGTTTTTACCATAGTGCTCAACAGGTTGACGTGAGTGGTGCGGTGTTTGCGGAATGTCAGCAATCAAGGTAGATTGGAAAATTGGGACAGCTCTCCTCGGAGAACCGAACTTTTCCAAGTCATGAGGGACCTAGAAACAGGAAATAATGTTGTGAAAATGCTCCCACGCCTGAAAGGATCCATAACGATTCGGCAGAATTTTAAGTCACGAGGAAAAGAAGTAAAAGTGACATTAGGAAGAACGTTTTCGTACAGGGAGTGGTGAGGGTCAGTAAGTCCCTGTCTGACATTGACAAAGAGGAAGATTCAATGGACCCAAAAGGGAATTCGGTGGTCACGTTCAGATGTGCAGATTTCCGCTGAGAAGGCGAGAGAATGAAACGACTAGAGTCACACGTTTACTTAAGTGTAGAACCAGCAGAGCGAAGGTGGGCCGCAGAGCCTCCGTCTGCGCTGTGACACATGTTGTGATTCAGTGTGAAATCACAGTTCGACCGACAGAATGTGGGAATTTAGAAAAAAGTTTATATTTACACAGCCTCCATACGTCTGCGAAACAGCATATCACACGACAGCAGTGGAGGTCTTTGACATCAGGCTCGAAGGTGCCTGCCGCGTGCCAGACAAAAGCCTGAAGTGTTCTGTACAACCAGCCCCCCAAGCGGCAGCAGAGTGGCGCAGCGGGAGCGTGCTGGGACCATAACCCTGAGGTCGATGGATCGAAACCATCCTCTGCTATCGTTCACTGTCACCTTGATCTGCTTTCTTCAGCAAGCTGCCTTTGCATCTACTTGCCGATATGTTCATATCGATCCACTCCATTCAACCGGCATGGGTTTTAGAGGTCTCAGTGGTATTCTGTTCTTGGTCGGTTTCCTCTGAACTGAATCGCAAAACCGGTTCTCTACGATGCTAATGAGCTGTTAAAGTTGAAACTCAGACATCGTCCCCCACTTTTTGGACGGATACCACCGATTGTGAATAACCTCAGAGAGAGAGAGAGAGACAAGTGACAGACAGTCGCCGTGGAATCCATGGGCTGAATGGCTTCTGTCTGCGCGAGAATGATGCTACGTGTTGCTGAGGGAGCAAAAATGGTTCATTTTTAACCGTCCCTTCCGTGTTGGACTGCCTGCAGTCCCTCAGCTCAGGGCGGTGGGGATGACTCTCAGTGAGTGAAGGTTTCACACGGATTCTCTTCATCTGGGACACTTGGGGCTCAGATGTTAACTGCTGCGCGGTCGCAGCAAAGAAAGCGATGCCCGCTTTGCAATAGACTTTCTGTAAGATTGCTGCGTGAAGACGATTTCTGAACACCAAGCAGGCTGCACAACAATGTGAATTTACCTGGGCGAAGAGTCCTCGGTGTTCATTTCTCTCTGTCCTGCCAGCACAGCATCTTTCTGTCTCTCCGATAACAGACCTTTGGAGAAAGTTCACAATCAAAGTTGTTCATGTTCCCCGCATTAATGTAACTGACACCTCTCACCCCAAGAGTTTCAGAGAGAGAGAGTGAGAGAAAGAGGGAGAGAAAGCAGAAGAGCGAATGGACTCTTACCCTCCCCCAACCCTACATTCCCCCTCCCCCCTCCCCCCAGAACAACGTGCAAGTAGAAATAAAATGGTTTAATTATCCGCCAGTGGAGATAGTCCAGTTCCTGGGGATGAGACAAACATCAGCCCCCCCGGGGACAGAATGACAAGCAGATGTTCTGGAAAGGCTTTGCTGCTTGCAATTCTTGCAGCAATGTGGAATGTACTTCACACTGAGCAAGTTTCAGCTGGCTCAGAGTCTCCAATGTTCATTGCTGTGTTTGCCGCCAGCTCAGAGAGAGAACAATAGGCAGGACGTAGGAGTGAATAACGATCCGCGTGAGAATGCGAATAACTGTTAATGGAGACTGTTAGTGGCTAACAATACGTCGTGTGTCATAGCAGACGAGGTGATAAACAGGAGTCTTTTGTGTGGTAGGGGTCAAGGACATGGGGGAGTTCAGGCCCTATAGTTATAGAACTCGATATTGAAGACCGGAGGGCTGTAAGGTCTCCAAGTGGAAAATGAGATGTTGTTCTTTCATCTGGAGCTCGAACACTGCTGCAAGCCTGAGACAGGGATGTTGGCCAGGGAACAGGGTGATGTGTTAAAGTGGCAGGCAACCGCAAGGTCAGGGCCTTGAGTTTCTGCGGGCAGAAGCGGGATGTTCTGCGAAGCAGTCACCCAGTTTATGCTTCATGCTACGTTGGGCAAATGACACTGTGAGCAGCAAATGCGGTGGAATGAAATAGCAGCAGGGAGACTGGATTAGAAGCAGCTGTTCGGGAAAGTCTTTGCCGCTTGCAATTCTGAGAGCAATCTCAAATGTATTTCATACTGAGCATGTCTCAGGTCGCTCAAGAGGTCTGGGGAATTACTTACGCGCGTGCTTTCTGGCTCGTTGGTCTAGGCGTATGATTCTCGCTTAGGGTCTGTTACTGCGCTGATTTGCGAGAGGTCCCGGGTTCAAATCCCGGACGAGCCCGTGTTTGTTTTTTAAACTTGACTTGTGCAAAACTGCCTGATTAACTTTCTCAAAAAGCACCTTCGTGAAACCAGCGTGGGCTGCCTGGAGTACGAATGAGGCAGAAAACAGAGAAATGAAATGGTTGGAGATCGTGTTCAACAAGCTACTTGGATGCTGCCTGAACTGCTGTGCTCTTCCAGCACCACTAATCCAGAATCTGGTTTCCAGCATCTGCAGTCATTGTTTTTACCATAGTGCTCAACAGGTTGACGTGAGTGGTGCGGTGTTTGCGGAATGTCAGCAATCAAGGCAGATTGGAAAATTGGGACAGCTCTCCTCGGAGAACCGAACTTTTCCAAGTCATGAGGGACCTAGAAACAGGAAATAATGTTGTGAAAATGCTCCCACGCCTGAAAGGATCCATAACGATTCGGCAGAATTTTAAGTCACGAGGAAAAGAAGTAAAAGTGACATTAGGAAGAACGTTTTCGTACGGGGAGTGGTGAGGGTCAGTAAGTCCCTGTCTGACATTGACAAAGAGGAAGATTCAATGGACCCAAAAGGGAATTCGGTGGTCACGTTCAGATGTGCAGATTTCCGCTGAGAAGGCGAGAGAATGAAACGACTAGAGTCACACGTTTACTTAAGTGTAGAACCAGCAGAGCGAAGGTGGGCCGCAGAGCCTCCGTCTGCGCTGTGACATATGTTGTGATTCAGTGTGAAATCACAGTTCGACCGACAGAATGTGGGAATTTAGAAAAAAGTTTATATTTACACAGCCTCCATACGTCTGCGAAACAGCATATCACACGACAGCAGTGGAGGTCTTTGACATCAGGCTCGAAGGTGCCTGCCGCGTGCCAGACCAAAGCCTGAAGTGTTCTGTACAACCAGCCCCCCAAGCGGCAGCAGAGTGGCGCAGCGGGAGCGTGCTGGGCCCATAACCCTGAGGTCGATGGATCGAAACCATCCTCTGCTATCGTTCACTGTCACCTTGATCTGCTTTCTTCAGCAAGCTGCCTTTGCATCTACTTGCCGATATGTTCATATCGATCCACTCCATTCAACCGGCATCGGTTTTAGAGGTCTCAGTGGTATTCTGTTCTTGGTCGGTTTCCTCTGAACTGAATCGCAAAACCGGTTCTCTACGATGCTAATGAGCTGTTAAAGTTGAAACTCAGACATCGTCCCCCACTTTTTGTACGGATACCACCGATTGTGAATAACCTCAGAGAGAGAGAGAGAGACAAGTGACAGACAATCGCCGTGGAATCCATGGGCTGAATGGCTTCTGTCTGCGCGAGAATGATGCTACGTGTTGCTGAGGGAGCAAAAATGGTTCATTTTTAACCGTCCCTTCCGTGTTGGACTGCCTGCAGTCCCTCAGCTCAGGGCGGTGGGGATGACTCTCAGTGAGTGAAGGTTTCACACGGATTCTCTTCATCTGGGACACTTGGGGCTCAGATGTTAACTGCTGCGCGGTCGCAGCAAAGAAAGCGATGCCCGCTTTGCAATAGACTTTCTGTAAGATTGCTGCGTGAAGACGATTTCTGAACACCAAGCAGGCTGCACAACAATGTGAATTTACCTGGGCGAAGAGTCCTCGGTGTTCATTTCTCTCTGTCCTGCCAGCACAGCATCTTTCTGTCTCTCCGATAACAGACCTTTGGAGAAAGTTCACAATCAAAGTTGTTCATGTTCCCCGCATTAATGTAACTGACACCTCTCACCCCAAGAGTTTCAGAGAGAGAGAGTGAGAGAAAGAGGGAGAGAAAGCAGAAGAGCGAATGGACTCTTACCCTCCCCCAACCCTACATTCCCCCTCCCCCCTCCCCCAGAACAACGTGCAAGTAGAAATAAAATGGTTTAATTATCCGCCAGTGGAGATAGTCCAGTTCCTGGGGATGAGACAAACATCAGCCCCCCCGGGGACAGAATGACAAGCAGATGTTCTGGAAAGGCTTTGCTGCTTGCAATTCTTGCAGCAATGTGGAATGTACTTCACACTGAGCAAGTTTCAGCTGGCTCAGAGTCTCCAATGTTCATTGCTGTGTTTGCCGCCAGCTCAGAGAGAGAACAATAGGCAGGACGTAGGAGTGAATAACGATCCGCGTGAGAATGCGAATAACTGTTAATGGAGACTGTTAGTGGCTAACAATACGTCGTGTGTCATAGCAGACGAGGTGATAAACAGGAGTCTTTTGTGTGGTAGGGGTCAAGGACATGGGGGAGTTCAGGCCCTATAGTTATAGAACTCGATATTGAAGACCGGAGGGCTGTAAGGTCTCCAAGTGGAAAATGAGATGTTGTTCTTTCATCTGGAGCTCGAACACTGCTGCAAGCCTGAGACAGGGATGTTGGCCAGGGAACAGGGTGATGTGTTAAAGTGGCAGGCAACCGCAAGGTCAGGGCCTTGAGTTTCTGCGGGCAGAAGCGGGATGTTCTGCGAAGCAGTCACCCAGTTTATGCTTCATGCTACGTTGGGCAAACGACACTGTGAGCAGCAAATGCGGTGGAATGAAATAGCAGCAGGGAGACTGGATTAGAAGCAGCTGTTCGGGAAAGTCTTTGCCGCTTGCAATTCTGAGAGCAATCTCAAATGTATTTCATACTGAGCATGTCTCAGGTCACTCAAGAGGTCTGGGGAATTACTTACGGGCGTGCTTTCTGGCTCGTTGGTCGAGGCGTATGATTCTCGCTTAGGGTCTGTTACTGTGCTGATTTGCGAGAGGTCCCGGGTTCAAATCCCGGACGAGCCCGTGTTTGTTTTTTAAACTTGACTTGTGCAAAACTGCCTGATTAACTTTCTCAAAAAGCACCTTCGTGAAACCAGCGTGGGCTGCCTGGAGTACGAATGAGGCAGAAAACAGAGAAATGAAATGGTTGGAGATCGTGTTCAACAAGCTACTTGGATGCTGCCTGAACTGCTGTGCTCTTCCAGCACCACTAATCCAGAATCTGGTTTCCAGCATCTGCAGTCATTGTTTTTACCATAGTGCTCAACAGGTTGACGTGAGTGGTGCGGTGTTTGCGGAATGTCAGCAATCAAGGTAGATTGGAAAATTGGGACAGCTCTCCTCGGAGAACCGAACTTTTCCAAGTCATGAGGGACCTAGAAACAGGAAATAATGTTGTGAAAATGCTCCCACGCCTGAAAGGATCCATAACGATTCGGCAGAATTTTAAGTCACGAGGAAAAGAAGTAAAAGTGACATTAGGAAGAACGTTTTCGTACAGGGAGTGGTGAGGGTCAGTAAGTCCCTGTCTGACATTGACAAAGAGGAAGATTCAATGGACCCAAAAGGGAATTCGGTGGTCACGTTCAGATGTGCAGATTTCCGCTGAGAAGGCGAGAGAATGAAACGACTAGAGTCACACGTTTACTTAAGTGTAGAACCAGCAGAGCGAAGGTGGGCCGCAGAGCCTCCGTCTGCGCTGTGACACATGTTGTGATTCAGTGTGAAATCACAGTTCGACCGACAGAATGTGGGAATTTAGAAAAAAGTTTATATTTACACAGCCTCCATACGTCTGCGAAACAGCATATCACACGACAGCAGTGGAGGTCTTTGACATCAGGCTCGAAGGTGCCTGCCGCGTGCCAGACAAAAGCCTGAAGTGTTCTGTACAACCAGCCCCCCAAGCGGCAGCAGAGTGGCGCAGCGGGAGCGTGCTGGGCCCATAACCCTGAGGTCGTTGGATCGAAGCCATCCTCTGCTATCGTTCACTGTCACCTTGATCTGCTTTCTTCAGCAAGCTGCCTTTGCATCTACTTGCCGATATGTTCATATCGATCCACTCCATTCAAACGGCATGGGTTTTAGAGGTCTCAGTGGTATTCTGTTCTTGGTCGGTTTCCTCTGAACTGAATCGCAAAACCGGTTCTCTACGATGCTAATGAGCTGTTAAAGTTGAAACTCAGACATCGTCCCCCACTTTTTGGACGGATACCACCGATTGTGAATAACCTCAGAGAGAGAGAGAGAGACAAGTGACAGACAGTCGCCGTGGAATCCATGGGCTGAATGGCTTCTGTCTGCGCGAGAATGATGCTACGTGTTGCTGAGGGAGCAAAAATAGTTCATTTTTAACCGTCCCTTCCGTGTTGGACTGCCTGCAGTCCCTCAGCTCAGGGCGGTGGGGATGACTCTCAGTGAGTGAAGGTTTCACACGGATTCTCTTCATCTGGGACACTTGGGGCTCAGATGTTAACTGCTGCGCGGTCGCAGCAAAGAAAGCGATGCCCGCTTTGCAATAGACTTTCTGTAAGATTGCTGCGTGAAGACGATTTCTGAACACCAAGCAGGCTGCACAACAATGTGAATTTACCTGGGCGAAGAGTCCTCGGTGTTCATTTCTCTCTGTCCTGCCAGCACAGCATCTTTCTGTCTCTCCGATAACAGACCTTTGGAGAAAGTTCACAATCAAAGTTGTTCATGTTCCCCGCATTAATGTAACTGACACCTCTCACCCCAAGAGTTTCAGAGAGAGAGAGTGAGAGAAAGAGGGAGAGAAAGCAGAAGAGCGAATGGACTCTTACCCTCCCCCAACCCTACATTCCCCCACCCCCCTCCCCCCAGAACAACGTGCAAGTAGAAATAAAATGGTTTAATTATCCGCCAGTGGAGATAGTCCAGTTCCTGGGGATGAGACAAACATCAGCCCCCCCGGGGACAGAATGACAAGCAGATGTTCTGGAAAGGCTTTGCTGCTTGCAATTCTTGCAGCAATGTGGAATGTACTTCACACTGAGCAAGTTTCAGCTGGCTCAGAGTCTCCAATGTTCATTGCTGTGTTTGCCGCCAGCTCAGAGAGAGAACAATAGGCAGGACGTAGGAGTGAATAACGATCCGCGTGAGAATGCGAATAACTGTTAATGGAGACTGTTAGTGGCTAACAATACGTCGTGTGTCATAGCAGACGAGGTGATAAACAGGAGTCTTTTGTGTGGTAGGGGTCAAGGACATGGGGGAGTTCAGGCCCTATAGTTATAGAACTCGATATTGAAGACCGGAGGGCTGTAAGGTCTCCAAGTGGAAAATGAGATGTTGTTCTTTCATCTGGAGCTCGAACACTGCTGCAAGCCTGAGACAGGGATGTTGGCCAGGGAACAGGGTGATGTGTTAAAGTGGCAGGCAACCGCAAGGTCAGGGCCTTGAGTTTCTGCGGGCAGAAGCGGGATGTTCTGCGAAGCAGTCACCCAGTTTATGCTTCATGCTACGTTGGGCAAACGACACTGTGAGCAGCGAATGCGGTGGAATGAAATAGCAGCAGGGAGACTGGATTAGAAGCAGCTGTTCGGGAAAGTCTTTGCCGCTTGCAATTCTGAGAGCAATCTCAAATGTATTTCATACTGAGCATGTCTCAGGTCGCTCAAGAGGTCTGGGGCATTACTTACGTGCGTGCTTTCTGGCTCGTTGGTCTAGGCGTATGATTCTCGCTTAGGGTCTGTTGCTGCGATGATTTGCGAGAGGTCCCGGGTTCAAATCCCGGACGAGCCCGTGTTTGTTTTTTAAACTTGACTTGTGCAAAACTGCCTGATTAACTTTCTCAAAAAGCACCTTCGTGAAACCAGCGTGGGCTGCCTGGAGTACGAATGAGGCAGAAAACAGAGAAATGAAATGGTTGGAGATCGTGTTCAACAAGCTACTTGGATGCTGCCTGAACTGCTGTGCTCTTCCAGCACCACTAATCCAGAATCTGGTTTCCAGCATCTGCAGTCATTGTTTTTACCATAGTGCTCAACAGGTTGACGTGAGTGGTGCGGTGTTTGCGGAATGTCAGCAATCAAGGTAGATTGGAAAATTGGGACAGCTCTCCTCGGAGAACCGAACTTTTCCAAGTCATGAGGGACCTAGAAACAGGAAATAATGTTGTGAAAATGCTCCCACGCCTGAAAGGATCCATAACGATTCGGCAGAATTTTAAGTCACGAGGAAAAGAAGTAAAAGTGACATTAGGAAGAACGTTTTCGTACAGGGAGTGGTGAGGGTCAGTAAGTCCCTGTCTGACATTGACAAAGAGGAAGATTCAATGGACCCAAAAGGGAATTCGGTGGTCACGTTCAGATGTGCAGATTTCCGCTGAGAAGGCGAGAGAATGAAACGACTAGAGTCACACGTTTACTTAAGTGTAGAACCAGCAGAGCGAAGGTGGGCCGCAGAGCCTCCGTCTGCGCTGTGACACATGTTGTGATTCAGTGTGAAATCACAGTTCGACCGACAGAATGTGGGAATTTAGAAAAAAGTTTATATTTACACAGCCTCCATACGTCTGCGAAACAGCATATCACACGACAGCAGTGGAGGTCTTTGACATCAGGCTCGAAGGTGCCTGCCGCGTGCCAGACAAAAGCCTGAAGTGTTCTGTACAACCAGCCCCCCAAGCGGCAGCAGAGTGGCGCAGCGGGAGCGTGCTGGGCCCATAACCCAGAGGTCGCTGGATCGAAACCATCCTCTGCTATCGTTCACTGTCACCTTGATCTGCTTTCTTCAGCAGGCTGCCTTTGCATCTACTTGCCGATATGTTCATATCGATCCACTCCATTCAAACGGCATGGGTTTTAGAGGTCTCAGTGGTATTCTGTTCTTGGTCGGTTTCCTCTGAACTGAATCGCAAAACCGGTTCTCTACGATGCTAATGAGCTGTTAAAGTTGAAACTCAGACATCGTCCCCCACTTTTTGGACGGATACCACCGATTGTGAATAACCTCAGAGAGAGAGAGAGAGACAAGTGACAGACAGTCGCCGTGGAATCCATGGGCTGAATGGCTTCTGTCTGCGCGAGAATGATGCTACGTGTTGCTGAGGGAGCAAAAATGGTTCATTTTTAACCGTCCCTTCCGTGTTGGACTGCCTGCAGTCCCTCAGCTCAGGGCGGTGGGGATGACTCTCAGTGAGTGAAGGTTTCACACGGATTCTCTTCATCTGGGACACTTGGGGCTCAGATGTTAACTGCTGCGCGGTCGCAGCAAAGAAAGCGATGCCCGCTTTGCAATAGACTTTCTGTAAGATTGCTGCGTGAAGACGATTTCTGAACACCAAGCAGGCTGCACAACAATGTGAATTTACCTGGGCGAAGAGTCCTCGGTGTTCATTTCTCTCTGTCCTGCCAGCACAGCATCTTTCTGTCTCTCCGATAACAGACCTTTGGAGAAAGTTCACAATCAAAGTTGTTCATGTTCCCCGCATTAATGTAACTGACACCTCTCACCCCAAGAGTTTCAGAGAGAGAGAGTGAGAGAAAGAGGGAGAGAAAGCAGAAGAGCGAATGGACTCTTACCCTCCCCCAACCCTACATTCCCCCTCCCCCCTCCCCCCAGAACAACGTGCAAGTAGAAATAAAATGGTTTAATTATCCGCCAGTGGAGATAGTCCAGTTCCTGGGGATGAGACAAACATCAGCCCCCCCGGGGACAGAATGACAAGCAGATGTTCTGGAAAGGCTTTGCTGCTTGCAATTCTTGCAGCAATGTGGAATGTACTTCACACTGAGCAAGTTTCAGCTGGCTCAGAGTCTCCAATGTTCATTGCTGTGTTTGCCGACAGCTCAGAGAGAGAACAATAGGCAGGACGTAGGAGTGAATAACGATCCGCGTGAGAATGCGAATAACTGTTAATGGAGACTGTTAGTGGCTAACAATACGTCGTGTGTCATAGCAGACGAGGTGATAAACAGGAGTCTTTTGTGTGGTAGGGGTCAAGGACATGGGGGAGTTCAGGCCCTATAGTTATAGAACTCGATATTGAAGACCGGAGAGCTGTAAGGTCTCCAAGTGGAAAATGAGATGTTGTTCTTTCATCTGGAGCTCGAACACTGCTGCAAGCCTGAGACAGGGATGTTGGCCAGGGAACAGGGTGATGTGTTAAAGTGGCAGGCAACCGCAAGGTCAGGGCCTTGAGTTTCTGCGGGCAGAAGCGGGATGTTCTGCGAAGCAGTCACCCAGTTTATGCTTCATGCTACGTTGGGCAAACGACACTGTGAGCAGCGAATGCGGTGGAATGAAATAGCAGCAGGGAGACTGGATGAGAAGCAACTGTTCGGGAAAGTCTTTGCCGCTTGCAATTCTGAGAGCAATCTCAAATGTATTTCATACTGAGCATGTCTCAGGTCGCTCAAGAGGTCTGGGGCATTACCTGCGCGCGTGCTTTCTGGCTCGTTGGTCTAGGCGTGTGATTCTCGCTTAGGGTCTGTTCCGGCGCTGATTTGCGACAGGTCGCGGGTTCAAATCCCGGACGAGCCCGTGTTTTTTTCTTTAACTTGACTTGTGCAAAACTGCCTGATTAACTTTCTCAAAAAGCACCTTCGTGAAACCAGCGTGGGCTGCCTGGAGTACGAATGAGGCAGAAAACAGAGAAATGAAATGGTTGGAGATCGTGTTCAACAAGCTACTTGGATGCTGCCTGAACTGCTGTGCTCTTCCAGCACCACTAATCCAGAATCTGGTTTCCAGCATCTGCAGTCATTGTTTTTACCATAGTGCTCAACCGGTTGACGTGAGTGGTGCGGTGTTTGAGGAATGTCAGCAATCAAGGTAGATTGGAAAATTGGGACAGCTCTCCTCGGAGAACCGAACTTTTCCAAGTCATGAGGGACCTAGAAACAGGAAATAATGTTGTGAAAATGCTCCCACGCCTGAAAGGATCCATAACGATTCGGCAGAATTTTAAGTCACGAGGAAAAGAAGTAAAAGTGACATTAGGAAGAACGTTTTCGTACAGGGAGTGGTGAGGGTCAGTAAGTCCCTGTCTGACATTGACAAAGAGGAAGATTCAATGGACCCAAAAGGGAATTCGGTGGTCACGTTCAGATGTGCAGATTTCCGCTGAGAAGGCGAGAGAATGAAACGACTAGAGTCACACGTTTACTTAAGTGTAGAACCAGCAGAGCGAAGGTGGGCCGCAGAGCCTCCGTCTGCGCTGTGACACATGTTGTGATTCAGTGTGAAATCACAGTTCGACCGACAGAATGTGGGAATTTAGAAAAAAGTTTATATTTACACAGCCTCCATACGTCTGCGAAACAGCATATCACACGACAGCAGTGGAGGTCTTTGACATCAGGCTCGAAGGTGCCTGCCGCGTGCCAGACAAAAGCCTGAAGTGTTCTGTGCAACCAGCTCACCCAGCGGCAGCAGAGTGGCGCAGCGGGAGCGTGCTGGGCCCATAACCCAGAGGTCGCTGGATCGAAACCATCCTCTGCTCTCGTTCACTGTCACCTTGATCTGCTTTCTTCAGCAAGCTGCCTTTGCATCTACTTGCCGATATGTTCATATCGATCCACTCCATTCAAACGGCATGGGTTTTAGAGGTCTCAGTGGTATTCTGTTCTTGGTCGGTTTCCTCTGAACTGAATCGCAAAACCGGTTCTCTACGATGCTAATGAGCTGTTAAAGTTGAAACTCAGACATCGTCCCCCACTTTTTGGACGGATACCACCGATTGTGAATAACCTCAGAGAGAGAGAGAGAGACAAGTGACAGACAGTCGCCGTGGAATCCAGGGGCTGAATGGCTTCTGTCTGCGCCAGAATGATGCTACGTGTTGCTGAGGGAGCAAAAATGGTTCATTTTTAACCGTCCCTTCCGTGTTGGACTGCCTGCAGTCCCTCAGCTCAGGGCGGTGGGGATGACTCTCAGTGAGTGAAGGTTTCACACGGATTCTCTTCATCTGGGACACTTGGGGCTCAGATGTTAACTGCTGCGCGGTCGCAGCAAAGAAAGCGATGCCCGCTTTGCAATAGACTTTCTGTAAGATTGCTGCGTGAAGACGATTTCTGAACACCAAGCAGGCTGCACAACAATGTGAATTTACCTGGGCGAAGAGTCCTCGGTGTTCATTTCTCTCTGTCCTGCCAGCACAGCATCTTTCTGTCTCTCCGATAACAGACCTTTGGAGAAAGTTCACAATCAAAGTTGTTCATGTTCCCCGCATTAATGTAACTGACACCTCTCACCCCAAGAGTTTCAGAGAGAGAGAGTGAGAGAAAGAGGGAGAGAAAGCAGAAGAGCGAATGGACTCTTACCCTCCCCCAACCCTACATTCCCCCACCCCCCTCCCCCCAGAACAACGTGCAAGTAGAAATAAAATGGTTTAATTATCCGCCAGTGGAGATAGTCCAGTTCCTGGGGATGAGACAAACATCAGCCCCCCCGGGGACAGAATGACAAGCAGATGTTCTGGAAAGGCTTTGCTGCTTGCAATTCTTGCAGCAATGTGGAATGTACTTCACACTGAGCAAGTTTCAGCTGGCTCAGAGTCTCCAATGTTCATTGCTGTGTTTGCCGCCAGCTCAGAGAGAGAACAATAGGCAGGACGTAGGAGTGAATAACGATCCGCGTGAGAATGCGAATAACTGTTAATGGAGACTGTTAGTGGCTAACAATACGTCGTGTGTCATAGCAGACGAGGTGATAAACAGGAGTCTTTTGTGTGGTAGGGGTCAAGGACATGGGGGAGTTCAGGCCCTATAGTTATAGAACTCGATATTGAAGACCGGAGGGCTGTAAGGTCTCCAAGTGGAAAATGAGATGTTGTTCTTTCATCTGGAGCTCGAACACTGCTGCAAGCCTGAGACAGGGATGTTGGCCAGGGAACAGGGTGATGTGTTAAAGTGGCAGGCAACCGCAAGGTCAGGGCCTTGAGTTTCTGCGGGCAGAAGCGGGATGTTCTGCGAAGCAGTCACCCAGTTTATGCTTCATGCTACGTTGGGCAAACGACACTGTGAGCAGCGAATGCGGTGGAATGAAATAGCAGCAGGGAGACTGGATTAGAAGCAGCTGTTCGGGAAAGTCTTTGCCGCTTGCAATTCTGAGAGCAATCTCAAATGTATTTCATACTGAGCATGTCTCAGGTCGCTCAAGAGGTCTGGGGCATTACTTACGCGCGTGCTTTCTGGCTCGTTGGTCTAGGCGTATGATTCTCGCTTAGGGTCTGTTACTGCGCTGATTTGCGAGAGGTCCCGGGTTCAAATCCCGGACGAGCCCGTCTTTGTTTTTTAAACTTGACTTGTGCAAAACTGCCTGATTAACTTTCTCAAAAAGCACCTTCGTGAAACCAGCGTGGGCTGCCTGGAGTACGAATGAGGCAGAAAACAGAGAAATGAAATGGTTGGAGATCGTGTTCAACAAGCTACTTGGATGCTGCCTGAACTGCTGTGCTCTTCCAGCACCACTAATCCAGAATCTGGTTTCCAGCATCTGCAGTCATTGTTTTTACCATAGTGCTCAACAGGTTGACGTGAGTGGTGCGGTGTTTGCGGAATGTCAGCAATCAAGGTAGATTGGAAAATTGGGACAGCTCTCCTCGGAGAACCGAACTTTTCCAAGTCATGAGGGACCTAGAAACAGGAAATAATGTTGTGAAAATGCTCCCACGCCTGAAAGGATCCATAACGATTCGGCAGAATTTTAAGTCACGAGGAAAAGAAGTAAAAGTGACATTAGGAAGAACGTTTTCGTACAGGGAGTGGTGAGGGTCAGTAAGTCCCTGTCTGACATTGACAAAGAGGAAGATTCAATGGACCCAAAAGGGAATTCGGTGGTCACGTTCAGATGTGCAGATTTCCGCTGAGAAGGCGAGAGAATGAAACGACTAGAGTCACACGTTTACTTAAGTGTAGAACCAGCAGAGCGAAGGTGGGCCGCAGAGCCTCCGTCTGCGCTGTGACACATGTTGTGATTCAGTGTGAAATCACAGTTCGACCGACAGAATGTGGGAATTTAGAAAAAAGTTTATATTTACACAGCCTCCATACGTCTGCGAAACAGCATATCACACGACAGCAGTGGAGGTCTTTGACATCAGGCTCGAAGGTGCCTGCCGCGTGCCAGACAAAAGCCTGAAGTGTTCTGTACAACCAGCCCCCCAAGCGGCAGCAGAGTGGCGCAGCGGGAGCGTGCTGGGCCCATAACCCAGAGGTCGATGGATCGAAACCATCCTCTGCTATCGTTCACTGTCACCTTGATCTGCTTTCTTCAGCAAGCTGCCTTTGCATCTACTTGCCGATATGTTCATATCGATCCACTCCATTCAAACGGCATGGGTTTTAGAGGTCTCAGTGGTATTCTGTTCTTGGTCGGTTTCCTCTGAACTGAATCGCAAAACCGGTTCTCTACGATGCTAATGAGCTGTTAAAGTTGAAACTCAGACATCGTCCCCCACTTTTTGGACGGATACCACCGATTGTGAATAACCTCAGAGAGAGAGAGAGAGACAAGTGACAGACAGTCGCCGTGGAATCCAGGGGCAGAATGGCTTCTGTCTGCGCCAGAATGATGCTACGTGTTGCTGAGGGAGCAAAAATGGTTCATTTTTAACCGTCCCTTCCGTGTTGGACTGCCTGCAGTCCCTCAGCTCAGGGCGGTGGGGATGACTCTCAGTGAGTGAAGGTTTCACACGGATTCTCTTCATCCGGGACACTTGGGGCTCAGATGTTAACTGCTGCGCGGTCGCAGCAAAGAAAGCGATGCCCGCTTTGCAATAGACTTTCTGTAAGATTGCTGCGTGAAGACGATTTCTGAACACCAAGCAGGCTGCACAACAATGTGAATTTACCTGGGCGAAGAGTCCTCGGTGTTCATTTCTCTCTGTCCTGCCAGCACAGCATCTTTCTGTCTCTCCGATAACAGACCTTTGGAGAAAGTTCACAATCAAATTTGTTCATGTTCCCCGCATTAATGTAACTGACACCTCTCACCCCAAGAGTTTCAGAGAGAGAGAGTGAGAGAAAGAGGGAGAGAAAGCAGAAGAGCGAATGGACTCTTACCCTCCCCCAACCCTACATTCCCCCTCCCGCCTCCCCCCAGAACAACGTGCAAGTAGAAATAAAATGGTTTAATTATCCGCCAGTGGAGATAGTCCAGTTCCTGGGGATGAGACAAACATCAGCCCCCCCGGGGACAGAATGACAAGCAGATGTTCTGGAAAGGCTTTGCTGCTTGCAATTCTTGCAGCAATGTGGAATGTACTTCACACTGAGCAAGTTTCAGCTGGCTCAGAGTCTCCAATGTTCATTGCTGTGTTTGCCGCCAGCTCAGAGAGAGAACAATAGGCAGGACGTAGGAGTGAATAACGATCCGCGTGAGAATGCGAATAACTGTTAATGGAGACTGTTAGTGGCTAACAATACGTCGTGTGTCATAGCAGACGAGGTGATAAACAGGAGTCTTTTGTGTGGTAGGGGTCAAGGACATGGGGGAGTTCAGGCCCTATAGTTATAGAACTCGATATTGAAGACCGGAGGGCTGTAAGGTCTCCATGTGGAAAATGAGATGTTGTTCTTTCATCTGGAGCTCGAACACTGCTGCAAGCCTGAGACAGGGATGTTGGCCAGGGAACAGGGTGATGTGTTAAAGTGGCAGGCAACCGCAAGGTCAGGGCCTTGAGTTTCTGCGGGCAGAAGCGGGATGTTCTGCGAAGCAGTCACCCAGTTTATGCTTCATGCTACGTTGGGCAAAGGACACTGTGAGCAGCGAATGCGGTGGAATGAAATAGCAGCAGGGAGACTGGATGAGAAGCAACTGTTCGGGAAAGTCTTTGCCGCTTGCAATTCTGAGAGCAATCTCAAATGTATTTCATACTGAGCATGTCTCAGGTCGCTCAAGAGGTCTGGGGCATTACCTGCGCGCGTGCTTTCTGGCTCGTTGGTCTAGGCGTATGATTCTCGCTTAGGGTCTGTTCCGGCGCTGATTTGCGACAGGTCGCGGGTTCAAATCCCGGACGAGCCCGTGTTTTTTTCTTTAACTTGACTTGTGCAAAACTGCCTGATTAACTTTCTCAAAAAGCACCTTCGTGAAACCAGCGTGGGCTGCCTGGAGTACGAATGAGGCAGAAAACAGAGAAATGAAATGGTTGGAGATCGTGTTCAACAAGCTACTTGGATGCTGCCTGAACTGCTGTGCTCTTCCAGCACCACTAATCCAGAATCTGGTTTCCAGCATCTGCAGTCATTGTTTTTACCATAGTGCTCAACAGGTTGACGTGAGTGGTGCGGTGTTTGAGGAATGTCAGCAATCAAGGTAGATTGGAAAATTGGGACAGCTCTCCTCGGAGAACCGAACTTTTCCAAGTCATGAGGGACCTAGAAACAGGAAATAATGTTGTGAAAATGCTCCCAGGCCTGAAAGGATCCATAACGATTCGGCAGAATTTTAAGTCACGAGGAAAAGAAGTAAAAGTGACATTAGGAAGAACGTTTTCGTACAGGGAGTGGTGAGGGTCAGTAAGTCCCTGTCTGACATTGACAAAGAGGAAGATTCAATGGACCCAAAAGGGAATTCGGTGGTCACGTTCAGATGTGCAGATTTCCGCTGAGAAGGCGAGAGAATGAAACGACTAGAGTCACACGTTTACTTAAGTGTAGAACCAGCAGAGCGAAGGTGGGCCGCAGAGCCTCCGTCTGTGCTGTGACACATGTTGTGATTCAGTGTGAAATCACAGTTCGACCGACAGAATGTGGGAATTTAGAAAAAAGTTTATATTTACACAGCCTCCATACGTCTGCGAAACAGCATATCACACGACAGCAGTGGAGGTCTTTGACATCAGGCTCGAAGGTGCCTGCCGCGTGCCAGACAAAAACCTGAAGTGTTCTGTGCAACCAGCTCCCCCCAGCGGCAGCAGAGTGGCGCTGCGGGAGCGTGCTGGGCCCATAACCCTGAGGTCGATGGATCGAAACCATCCTCTGCTATCGTTCGCTGTCACCTTGATTTGCTTTCTTCAGCAAGCTGCCTTTGCATGTATTTGCCGATGTTCAAACGGCGTGGGTTTAGAGGTCTCAGTGGTGTTCTGTTCTTGGTCGGTTTCCTCTGAACTGAATCGCAAAACCGGTTCTCTGCGATGCTAATGAGCTGGTAGCGGTTTCGGCCATTCCCTGCAGTCATTCGCCACCCTGGTTCAGACGTCAATGACAAGCATTTCAGAAACCGCATCACGACTCAGACATCGTCCCCCACTATTCGGACGGATACCACCGAATGTGAAGAACCTCAGAGAGACAGAGTAGGACAAGTTCAAAGTTGCAATTTGATGCATTTGTGTCAATGACGTCTCCTACCCCAAGTGATAGGGAGAGAGAACAGAAGAGTGAATGGGCTCTGCCTTCCACCAGCACAGCTTGCAAGTAGAAACAAAATGGTTCAATTATCCGCTAGTGGAGAGAGCCCGGTCCCTGGGGACGGGACAAACAGCAGTGTCCTGGGAGCAGGAGACAGACTGAGAAGCAGATGTTCTTGAAACTCGTTGCTGCTTCAAATTCTGGGAGTAATGTACAATGTATTTCGTACTGAGCAAGTCTCAGCTGCTTCTGGAGCTGGCTGCGCCCATGGCATGTGGCTTGTTGGTCTCAGGGTATGAACAGGTTGACGTGAATGGTGCCGCGCCTGAGGAGTGTCAGTTCTGAAGGTAGATTGGAAAGTTGGGACAGATCTCCTTGAACCTATGGTTTCTGTGGAGGAGGAGGATTAAGACCCAGAATATCGAATAAAATATTATAGTGTGAGCAACATAAATGATATATTGAAGAATCCGAGATTGCTGTTGAGGTTTTCATCTTTTAAAACGGGTTGTAGATTTCGGTTCATTAATCTGTAAATCCCAGAACTTTTTAAAAGTCACATTCTTCAGGTAATTTAAGGTTCTATAAAAGGAGGTGACACCTCAGGTCAGACAATGCATGAAAGCTGTGAGGGGAGGGTCTATCTGTATCCTAATCTTGAGTGAGACTGGTTCTATTTCCAAATATATAATCCTGCAAACACAGATTCACCCCAAAGACTTCTATATGTGACTGCATGCATGAGAGAGAGCATGTGTGTGCGTGTGCATGCTGGGTACAGTGTGTGTGTGTGTGTGTGTGTGTGTGTGTGAGATGGAGTATAAGCATGTGAGATGGTGCATGCGTAGGTTTGAGTGTGGGGATGTATTACTGTGTGTCTGAGAGAGAGCATGTCTATCAGAGAGGGTCTGCACGAGCGTGTGAGTATGTCAGAGAGTGTGCTTGTGTGTGTGTGAGTGTATTGTGTCGCTGAGTCTCCTGTCGTGTGACGTGAACCCAGGGGCTAGGCTGAGGCCATCCTCATGTGTTCTAAACTTGGCTATCAGCCTCTGCTCGGCCACTAGATCAAAGAGGGCTGAGGCACGAGAAAGGACGGGCGGGGGCACTGGTGGTGGTGGAGAAGGGAGAGAAATGGAGAGGGGACAGAGGTTGGGGAGTAGAGAATGACTGGGGTTCAGAGGGTTAGGGAGAGAATCGGGGTGCAGTGTGAAGAGGGGAGAAAGGGCGGGGGCAGTGGGTGGGGAGAAAATGGACAAGGGGCAGAATGGGAAGCGAAAGACAGCACAAATCCCACCTTCCCCAGGACTGGTGTCAGTGTCCCACGAACTGGAACCCACTCTTTCCACAGCAGATTTGGAGCAACCATTTCTCAATATAAGCATGGTTAAGGCATATCATCCCTGCAGGCCATTCACACCGACCTTCCCAACAGCATCCCACTTAGACTCACTCGATTACGCTACAGCCCTGCAGTTCCCCATGGCTATTTCCTGATGAAGGGTTTTGCCCAAAACGTCGATTCTCCTGCTCCTCAGATGCTGCCTGACCTGCTGTGCTTTTCCAGCACCACACTCTCGACCCTAATCTCCAGCTTCTACAGTCCTCACTTTCACCCTGTAAGGAGTGAATGTTATATGCCTAGTCTTTTAAATCTTTTAAAATCTTTTCCCCTCGCCCTAAACCTATACCCTGTAGTTTTGGAATACCTCTACCCTGGGGAAAAGACAGAAACGTTGAGCAGCCAGATAAAATGCAAAAGGAATAACATGTCAAGGCACAGGGGAAAAAAACATTTCGACAAAAAATTGCTTTGATATTTTTCTCTCGTATTCGCATTTGGACACTTAAAATTTGTCGTGATCTGGAGGTGCCCGTGTTGGACTGGGGTGTACGAAGTTAAAAATCACACAACACCAGGTTACAGTCCAATCGGCTTGTTTGGAAGCACCAGCTTTCGAAGCGCTGCTCCTTCATCAGGTGCTTGTGGAGTATAAGATCATAAATTCTGTGTCTTACGATCTTATACTCCACAACCACCTGATGAAGGAGCAGCGCTCTGAAAGCTAGTGCTTCCAAATAAGTCTGTTAGACTATAACCAGGTATTTTGTGATTTTTAACTTTAAAATTTCTAACAAATCCCTGCACACTGAGCATGCTCCGCGGTGTCAGCAAGCACTGCGCATGACCACCAGTGTCAGCAAAGCACTGCGCATATTCCTTGGTGACCGCAGAAACTGCGCGTCAGCTTCTTCCCATGGACCAATGAAGAACCTTGGAGGACCGGAAGGAGACTGGTCCTCCTGCCAATCAGGGCCGGCCATTGTCGAAATGTGGAGGTTGGACCGTGAGCTCTGAAGCTGCTGCTGCTCCTTTCTCTGTGAACTTCACCCCAGACTGTAACTTCCTTCCTCTGTCTTACTTTTGTGAGTACAACAGTCTGTTTCTCACCACTTTTTCCATTTTTTGTTTCATTCTGGAGTTCAATTGTTAACTTGCAGCAACTGAAAGGAAAGAGTGAATCGAGGGAGGGGACAGCATCTGGAAAAGTTGATCCAGGTCTGTGTCTCAATTTGCAAACACATGGCAAATGCAGTGACACAATCTATAACCTTTGATGTTTAAAAAAACGCAGAGAGGAGGCGCATTGTTTAAATGGTGATATGTTGAGATGGGGTGAAAGTGAGATGATGGAGGTCAGAGTTGAAAAGTGTGGCGCTGGAAAAGCACAGCAGGTTAGGCAGCAACTGAGGAGGAGGAGAGTCAATGTTTTGGGCACGAGCCCTTCATCAGGAATGATGTGTGGATGGAAAAAGGGGTCTCAGCGTCCTTCTACACCAGTCACTGCCAGTGGTCAGACAGGAGCAGCAAGCAATCAGCAAGGCAAGTGATATATTAGCAAGAGAAGTTGAGTTCAGAAGTGGGGCTGTCTTCCTGCAGTTAGGTCAGTCATTGAATGTATTCAAGGCTGAGTTCATTTGACTTTGAAGAACAAAGAAGTGGATGGGTATTTGGGGAAGGTAAGAAAATGGTTTTAAGACCAGTATAGACCAGTTACAGTCATACAGCATAGAAACAGACCATTAAGTCCAACTAGTCCGTGCTGACTGTGTTCTGAAACTAAACTAGTCCCACCTGCCAGTGTTTCGCCCAGACTCTCTGAACCTTTCCTATTACAATTGCAACATTTAAGAGGCATTTGGCTGGGTATATGAATAGGAAGGGTTTGGAGGGATATGGGCCGGGTGCTGGCAGGTGGGACTAGATTGGGTTGGGATATCTGGTCAGCATGGACGGGTTGGACCGAAGGGTTTGTTTCCATGCTGTACATCTCTAGGACTCTTTGTACTTATCCAAATGTCTTTTAAACACTGTAACTGTACCTGCATCCACCACCTCCTCTGGACATTGATACCACATGAGAACCATTCTCTGTCTTAAAATAAAAAGGTGCCCCTCATGTCTTTTTAAAATATTTCTTCTCTCATCTTCAAAGTTTGCTCCCGAACCTTGAAACACCCATCCCTGGGAAAGAATACCTGCTGTTCACCTCATCGATACCCCTGAAAATTTTATAATCCTCTCTAAGGTAATCTCTCAACCTCCGATGCTACAGTGAAAAAAATCCCACCCTGTCCACCTAGATGCCGGTATATTTATATCCAGTTATGAATTGTTGAATGCTGGTGCCGACTGGAAAGACCAAATGACCTATTCCTGCTCCCAATTCTCTCACTCTGTGCCCAGGACAGCAAGAGACCATATGACATAGGTGCAGAAATTAGGCCATTCAGCCCATCAGATCTACTCCACCATTCAATCACAACTGATACGTTTCTCAACCTCATTTTGAAATTTTGATCTTGGAAAGGCAGATCAGGGCAGGATCTGCAAAGTTAATGACGAGTGTTGTTGACCAGATACCTTGGAGTTCTGGTTCATAGTTTCTTGAAAGTGGAGTCGCAGGTAGACAGGATTGCGAAGGAGGTGTTTGATGTGCTTGCCTTTATAGGTCTGTGCATTTCAGTACAGATGTTGGGAGGTCATGTTGCCCATGTACTGGACATTGATTAGACCACTTTTGGAATACTGTGTTCAGTTCTGGTTACCCTGCTACAGGAAAAGTGTTGTGAACCTTTGAAAGGGTTTGGCAAAGATTTACAAGGCTATTGCCAGAGTTGGAGCGTTTGAGCTCTCGAGAGAGGCTGAATAAGCCGGGGCTGTTTTCCCTGGAGCATTGGAGGCTGTGGGGTGACCTTATAGAAGTTCATAAGGAACATGGATAGGGTGAATAGCCAAAAACATTTCCACATAGTAGGGAAGTCCAAAACTAGAGGGCACAGATTTGAGGTGAGAGGGGAAAGATTTAAAAGGAACCTTATGGACAACTTTCTCACACAGACTGATGCAAGCGTGGAATGAGCTGCCAGAGGAAGTGTTGGAAGCTGGTATAATTACAGCATTTTAAATAGCATCTGGGAACAGGGTGAATTGAGAGGGATATAGGCTAAGTGCTGACAAATGGGACTATGTTAATTTGGGATATCTGGTCAGCACAGACAATTTGGACTGAAGGAAAGCAGAAATATTGTTGTGAAGACTGGAATTTCAGAGCAGCTTTCAAAGATATTTTGTCCTTACTGGGAGCAGAAGCTACAATGAAATCTTTCATTTGAGAGACAGCAACTGAGTAAGTGAGGACATCCAGGATTTTGATGGAATGTGGGAATTTGTTGCCATGTGGAGTTGAAGTGTTTCAAGTAAAGTGTCCTGAGCGGGAAGCCTAGTGAAGGGTTAGGTGGGTTTGTGTTTTAAACTGCTCATTTCGTTCAGCCCCCAACAATGTATTTCCAATGCTGTGCATCAGAAGGAGCGGTGAATCATTAACTGGTATCATCAGAAGTCTTACGGTTTTCAGTACTGCAGGTATTGCATTATTGTATCAGCATTGTCAAGGTCACTGGCAGCAGTGGGAGGTGTGCGCTCTATTCACTGGAAGCGATGAAGCAGTTAGATAACACACATATGAGAGGGCTGAGTGGGACTTGTTTTTCAATTTGCAGAAGTTGGGAGGTTGTGGGAGCTGTGGTTCTGGACAAACACAACTGCAGTAAATCATAGAAGCCCTACAGTGTGGAAGGAGGCCATTCAACCCATCAAGTCCACACTGACCCATCGAACAGCATGCCACCCAGACTCACCCTATCTCGTTGTTTCTGCTGGTGGGTTAGACTAAGTAACAAGATTAGGGGTAGGTTTTAGGCATAGGAGGAGGAACTATGTTTCCTGGAGAGTGGTGAATCTGTGGAAGTCTTTGCCCAAGGAAACAATACAAGCAGGCATATTCAAGACAATCGATGGGATTTTGGATGGTAGGTGAATTTAGGGTAGTCAGGAATATGCAGGTAAGAGGAGCTGAGATGATGGATAGATCAGCCATGACCTTAAAGAATGGTGGAGTAGGCTCAATGGGCCAAATGGCCTTTTTCTGCACTGCAGGGATTTTATGATTGCTTCATATGGTGTATATCTGATATTCGCTGTTGTACACGCTGCATGGCTATGATTTTTCACCTTCTAATATAGTAATGGAATTACATCCTGTATTTCTTGTATTCATTTTTATTGAACAGGTCAGCAGGAAGTCTTTCGGCAACTTTACTGGCTTTCTTTCCTGAAGCAGCCTTGACATTTCATTTTCATACCCTTGATTCAGCTCCATTTGCAGCACCTTTGTAGGAAGGTTGTTCCAGGTCATTGTCACCTAAATGAAGTTTTCCTCTTTATATTCCTAATGCTACCTTGCTGAATGAGTGTTTTCAGGTTTCTGAGTCATGGATAATATATGATCAGCAGGTATCTGGCAATCTAAGGAATTGTCACCGACGTTATGTTCATTTGACTGTACCGACCATGACTTATTTCATGATTTCTTTTGCAGGAAGACATGGGGAAAGAAATCTGAAACCAAAAGATACATCAGCTTCGGACAGAGCCACTTGATTCATTGGGACTTGAATATCAGCAGCCATTGCAGTCGAGAAGAAATGTTTGCTTTTGTCTGCTTGGACACTGGTGTGGCAGGAAGAATACTGATACACCCGAATGAGGGAGATTCAGTGCGGTGACTGTGAAAAGTACAGTACTTCACACCAGTTACTCAGCTTGGAGGATCAAAGAGACCGTTCACTTGCTCACTGTACGGGAAGGGCTTCACCCGCTCCTCCCACCTGTAGAGACATCAGTGAGTTCACCGACCATCGCAGGGGGATTGAAGGAGCTTCGGCCGAGTGCCGTTATCGACTGCATTAATAACCCAGTTCTGGGGACTCCCGGCTTTGAATCTCACCACAGCAGGTGGCGGACCTCCAACCAACACTATACACCAGATATATTGATGACATTTCTTCCTCTGGACCCATGGTGAGGAGTCACTGAAACAACGATACTGTGATATTAACAAGTTTCATCCCACCATCACACTCGCCACACTCTTTAGTATCTGTCTCATTTTTGAACACATGCAGCTCTATCAAGGATGGGTATCTCAGCACTTCTCTGTCCCGCAAACCCACGGATAACCTGACAGTGCTACACTTCTCTAGTGAAACATATTAAAACAGTCACCCCCTCTGGACAAGCCCTTCACATACATAGGATCTGTTCAGGTGAGGAGGAACATGGCAGACACTTGGAAGTACACAAGCATGCTCTCATAAGAACGGGGTACAATGTTCAACTCATCAACTGCCACTTCCAATGTGTCACAGCAAGAAACTGGAATGACTTCCTTTGGGAGACAGACACGAGCTGCAACCAAAATGGTACCATTTGTTGTCCAGTACTTCTCAGGAGCCGAAACACTACGCCATGTTCTTCACAGCATGCAACACATTATTGATGAGAATGAGCACCTCGCCAAGACCTTCCCCACGCCTCCACTTCTCGCCTTCAAACAACTGCCAAACTTTAAACAGATAATTGTTCTCAGAAAACTGCCTGGCCTTCAGGACAACACGATACAACTCTGTCACGGCAGATGATCAAAAGACGTATCAGAGTATTGACACGATTACCACCATTACACGTGGGGACACCACCTACCATGAGTGCAGCAGGTACTCATGTGACTCAGCCAACATTGTTTTATCTCATACGCTGCAGGCAATGATGCCCTGAGTCTTGGTATATTGGCGAGACCGAGCAGAGGCTACAGCAACAGATGAATGGACACTGCGCAACAATCACCAGCCAGGAGTGTTCCCTCCCAGTCGGGGAACACGACAGCGGTCCGGGACATTCAGCCTTGGACCTTCGGATGACCATCCTTCAAGGTAGACTTCAGGATGGGCAACAACCGAAAGTGGCTAGGCAGAGGCTGATAGCCAAATTCAATACCCATGGAGATGGCCTCAACCAGGACCTTGTGTTCATGTCACACTACAGGTGACCCCACTATGATATACATTCTCTCTTTCTCTCTCTCTGTTTGTCTGTCTCTCTCTGTCTCTCACACACACACAAGCATGCATTTAGACAAATACGTGCTCCTCCAAACCAACACACTCACACAGACTCTCTCTCATACACATGCGCTCTCTCAAATGCTCTCTCTCACACACACACCCTCTCACAGACTTATACCCCATTACACTCTCTCACACACACATGATCACTCGGTTTCTCCTGCACACACTCACACACATAAAAGTTTGTGGGTTGAATTTGTACTTGCATAATCGCATTTAATTTTGCTCAAAAACTCAGACACGTAAGATTCTGTAATACCACGATAGAAATACAATCTGTCTGACCTAACATTGGGACACAGACAGACTTTAACTTAACACCTTCAATGCATTATCTGATTGAGATGACACCTATTATTAAAAGCTATTTTGAGAACGTAACTTTTGAAAAGTTCTGGAATTTACATGTGAAGGAATCAAAACCAACATGGTCGTTCTAAAAGATGGTAGAGGTCAGCTAAAGTTGTTTGATATTCCATTCCATGACACTGCAATCCTGTTGCTATAAAGTCTGTGTGTTATGATTCTGCTCCACAACCAACCGATGAAGGAGCAGCGCTTCGAAAACTAGTGATTCCAGATAAACCTGTCGGGCCACAACGTGGCATTGTGTGATTGTTAACTTTGAAAATCTGTCAGTAATGCCAACATCTCCATACTGCGCATGCTTCTCGGTGTCAGCAATGCACTGCGCATGTGCCACGGTGTCAGCAAAACATTACGCATGCTCACGCAACAAGCGGAAACACTACTTGACCTTGTTTTGATGGACCAATGAGAAGCTCTGGATGACCGGATGGCGACTGGTCCTGCCAATCACAGCAAACCCACTGTCAGGATGCGGAAGTAGGGCCATGAACTTCTGAAATTGCTCCAGCTGCTGCTCCTCTCTCTCTGAATGAAGATTGAGCTTCACCCCAGACTGCAGCTTCCTTCCTCTGTCCAACATCTGTGAGTACAACACACTCTTTTCTCAACCCCTTTTCTATTCTGGGGTTGAGCTGTTGACTTGCAGGAACTGAAGGGAAACGGAGTGAATCCAGGGAGAGGACAGACTCTTGGAAAGTTAGTCCAGGTATTTTTTTCAATGGCAAATACAGGAGAATTGACATTTCAGGCTCGAGCCTTTCATCAGTAATGATGTGTGGATGAACAAAGGGGCCTCTGCGTCCTTCTAATCCAGTCAGTGCAAGTTGTCAGACAGGTGCAGCAAGTAGTGAGTAAAGCAAGTGGTATATTAGCAAGAGGAATTGAGTTCAGAAGTGGGGACGCCTTCCTGCAGTTCGGGCGTAACTGAATATATCCAAGGCTGAGTTCATCTGATTTTTGAACAACAAAGAAGTGATGGTTATGGGGGAAGGCAAGACCAATCCAGATCAGTTATAGAAACAGACCCTTCAGTCCAACTAGTCCACGCTGACTATGTTCTCAAACTAAACTGGACCCACCTGCCTGTGTTTAACCTATATCCCTCTGAACCGTTTATATTGGACTCCTACAGATGTACAACATAGAAACATACCCTTCGGTCCAATTTGTCCATGCCTACCAGTTATCCTAATTTAGTGTATTTGCCAGCCCTGGGCCCATATCCCTCGAACCCCTTCTATTATAGACCAATCCAAATGCCTTGGGGGGTGGGGGGGGGGGGGGTGGAAAGGAATGGCGACCGTCATGTCCTTTCAAAATCTTTCTCCTCTCTCTCTTTCAAAATTTGCTCTGTAGTCTTGAACCCTCAGCCTAGAGAAAGGATTTTAGCCGTTCACCTCATCTATACCCCTCACGATTTTATAATCCTCCTCTGCTCTAGTGGAAAAATTTCCAGCTTATTAACCTGAATGTAGGTATATTCATGGCAGGTGAGGCAGCATCCGAGGAGCTGCCTGACCTGCTGTGCTTTTCCAGCACCACTCTAATCTCGACTCTGGTTTCCAGCATCTGCAGTCCTTGTTTTTACCTTTTACGTCGGTATACTCAGATCTACTTATGATCTGTTCTATGCTGATGCAAGCTCGACAGGCTCAATGGCCTATTCCTGCTCCCAATTTGCACACTCCTCGTCCAGAACAGCAAGAGACCATAAAACACAGGAGCAGAAATTAGGCCCCTCAGCCCATCAGGGCTGCTCCACTATTAAGTTCTGGCTGATAAGTGTCTCAATCCCATTCTCCCACTTTCTCCCTGTAACCCTTGATCCCCTTTGATACTCAAGAACCTATCTATCTCCATCTTAAATCTACTCAGTGACCTGGCCTCCACAGCCTTCTGTAGCAATGAATTCCACATATTCACCACTCACCGGCTGAAAATGTTTCACCTTATCTTTGTTCTAAAAGATATTCCTTTTACTCTGATGCTGTGCCCTCAGGTCCTAGACTCTCCGACCAATAGGAACATCTTCCCCATGTACACTCTGTCCAGGCCATTCAGAATTCTGTCTGTTTGAATTAGATCTCACCCCTCCCCGAGTGTGGGCCTGTTAATCAGCATGAACCACACCCTTCAGGATGAGTTACAGCAGGAATTAGGTTCAGCAGAATGGAGGAAGTGTGTGTGGGATGGAGATTCTCAGCTTTTGGGGGATGAGAGAGGAAGCGAAGTTCAATATAAATTAGAATTGATCGGATGGGCTGATGGGCCCAGGAGTGGCAAAATGAGTTTAATTTAGATAAATGTGTGAGGTGTTACATTTTGTAAGGCAAATCAGGGCACGACTTACATAGTTAATGGGGAGTGTTGCTAAACAAAGTGTCCTTGCAGTTCATAATTCCTTGAAAGTGGAATTGCAGGGAGACAGGATTGTGAAGAAGGCATTTGGTACGCTTTCCTTTATTGGTCAGAGCATTGAGTACAGGGGTTGGGAGGTCATGTTTGGCCACTTTTTGAAAACTGTGTGCAATTCCAGCTGCCCTCCTCTGGAAGAATGTTGTGAAACTTAAAAGGGTTCAGAAAAGATTTACAAAGATGTAGGCAGAGATGGAGGTTTTGAGCGATAGGAAGATAGGATAATTTCCCTGGAGCATTGGAGGCTGATGGGTGACCTTACAGAAGTTTATAAGGGGTATAGATAGGTTGGACAGCCAAACTCTTTTCCCCATGGTAGGCGACTCCAAACTTAGAGCAGCACGGTGGCACAGTGGTTAGCACTGCTGCCTCACAGCTCCAGCGATCCTGGTTCAATTCCCACCTCAGGCGACTCTCTGTGTGGAGTTTGCACGTTCTCCCCATGTCTGCGTGGGTTTGCTCCGGTTTTCTCCCACAGTCACAAAGATGTGTGGGTCAGGTGAATTGGCCATACTAAATTGCCTGTAGTGTTAGGTAAGGGGTAAATGTAGGGGTAGGGGTAGGGGTATGGGTGGGTTGCGCTTTGGCGGGTCGGTGTGGACTTGTTGGGCCGAAGGGCCTGTTTCCACACTGTAATGTGATCTAATCTAATCTAGAGGGCATAGGTTTCACGTGAAAGGGGAAAGATTTAAAATGGACCTGAAGGGCAGCTTTTTCACACAGAGGGTAGTGCATGTTTGGAATGAGCTGCCAGAGGAAGTAGTGGAGGCTACTACAATTACAACATTGAAAAGGTATCTGGATGGGTACGTGAATAAGAAGGATTTAGAGAGATACAGGCCAAATGCTGGCAAATGGGATTAGATGAGTTTAGGATATGGTTGGCATGGATGAGTTGGACCGAAGGCTATGTTTCTGTGCTGTATGACTTTAATCATCTTGCGTGAAAGCAGAAGTGTTGTTGTGAAGACGGGACTTTCAGAGCAGCTTTCAAAGATGTTTACTGGAAGCAGAAGAAGTGACAATGAAGTATTTCATTGGTGAGACAGCAACTGAGTACGTGAGTACATCTAGGATTTTGGTGGAAAGTGGGAATTCATTGCACTGTGGGGGTGAAGTGCTTTAAGGCTTCCCAGCAGGAAGGACAGTGTGCTGATTGGGGTGCCCAGTGAAGGGTTAGGTGGATTTTTGAGTGAAACTGCTCATTTCCGCCAGCCTCCAACATTGTATTTCCAATGCTGTCCATCAGAAGGAGCTGTGTATAACTGGTATTGTTAGAAGCCTTTGGGTTTTCATCCCTGCAGGAATGGCATTGTTTCATCAGCATTGTAAAGGTGACTGGCAGCAGAGGGAGGTGTGGGCTGTGTTCACTAGAAACGATTAAGCATTTAGATAACATACATACGAGAGGGCAGGGTGGGATTTGTCTTTCGATTTGCAGAAGGTGGGAGATTCTGGGAGCTGTGATCTGAGGCAAACACAACTGCGGTAAATCATAGAAGCCCTACAGTGTGGAAGAAGGCTATTCAGCCCATCAAGTCCATTCTGACCCCTCCGAAGAGCATCCTGCTCATACACCCCTCCCACCCCACCCCTTAGGGAATCAGGGGTTCGGGATAATGCAAGTAAGAAGAGCTGAGATGATGGATAGATCAGCCACGATCTCAATAAATGGTGAAGCAGGCTCAACAGTACAAATGGCCTACTCCTGCTTCTATTACTACGAAACTATAACCTTGCATTTCCCATTGGCTAACCCACCTAACCTGTACATCCCTGGCCATTATGGGCAATTTAGCAAGGCCAATCCAAATCAAGGCAGGTGAGCAATGTAGTGATGTGGAAAATGGACGTCAGAGAACAATAGAAAGGAACAAGGAGGAAAAATGTACCAGCAATTAAAACTGGATTCAAAAGATTACAAACAATAAAACTAAAAGGTCAGTATCTGAATGTGTGCTTGTTATGAAGGAGTAGAGGTACTTACCTTTAAGAGAGTTAAAAAATCGAGCAGAACAAAGTGTTCTAAACAAGATGAGATTGTAATATTTGGTCAACACAAATACAGCAACTGGGTTGCCATGAGGCACAAACTAATTCAAATTTGGCCAATCAGATTAAATTTTGCCCCAAAATACCAAAGTCCAATCAAGTTTGAATTAAGTATTTTGATAATATTGACACCAATAAAATGATCCGATGTTTTGGACTATAAAACCAGGCATTTTTGTGAGTTTTAATACTGTGTGTTGGACATAAAGAGTAAAGTTGTTATTTTATACTTTAAATATTTACCTCTGGAATAGTTCTTTGCCTCTAAAACTTTTACAAATTACTGCATCAGGTGAATCATTTCTGTGTTGATGGTTTAATTTAGCAGAGGGGGTTACCCCGTGTCGTAACAGTGCTGCAACGTAACAAAAGTGAATGAATTGACTGCACACATTGAAGAGAATGATTTTGATCTGGGACTCCTTACAGAGACATGGCTTCAGGATGACAAGGATTGGATCCTAAATATTGAGGGGAGATGTGGCATTCAAGTCGAATGGGAAGCTAGGTAAAGGTAGAGGGTTGACCCTGCTAATCAAAGTACTGATCACAGGGTAGTCTGGTGTCAGCTCGGATTTCAGGTCCTGGTTTCTTTGTCCTCTATTGATCTCCCTGTTCCCACACAGTTGTTGTCCGTTCTCAGCTCTGCTTCATTTCTGCTGAAGCTTTAACCTCCTTTGACACCTTCCGGAACAATAAATCATTCAGTCAATCAAAATCCAACCCACACTCTCCCAGCCTGTCAACCATCCAGACACAGAATATCATACCAGAAAATATAACAAAAAAGGTGAATAGTTAGAATTAAATAGGTGCTTGTGTCGGTTCATTGGCAAGTAAACTAGAAATAGGGGTCTGCCAGGATTCTTATAGTGCCCTAAATGAAGAATTGTCTCTCCCTTACATCTAAGTATTAGTACCCAGCTATGACTTATAACAATATTTACATCAACAGAAATAAAGCATCTGTTATGCAATAGACATAGAGATATACAGTATGGAACTAGACACTTTTTCTCATGTGTGAGCGCACACACACACACACACACACACACACACACACACACACACACACCAAGGTCTATGAGGTGAATTTGTATTTGCAGATACATTCCATTTTGCTCATAAAATGCACAATCTGCAGGCAGACAATACATAGAACATTTTATAAATTCCACTTTGGAAATAGAACCAGTCTGACTCAAAAACTGGGATACAGACAGACTCTGGCCTCACACCTTTAATGCATTGTCTGAGCTGAGTTGTCATCTTTTCTTATAAAACCTTAAGTTATGTCGAGTAGGTGTCTTATAAGAAGTTCTGGGGTTTACATATTAATGACACCAGCAACTCTTTCTAAAAGATGAAAGACTTTACAATCCAGGTTTCTTCAATGTATCATTTCAGTGGCATGACTCTGTAATGTTTTGTTGTAAACTCAGTGTCTTATGATCTTATACTCCACAACCACCTGATGAAGGAGCAGTGCTCCGAAAGCTAGTGCTTCCAAATAAACCTGTTGGACTGGCGTCATGTGATTTTTTTATCTTTGCCCAGGTTAGGGTGGATTGGCCCTGCTAAATTACCCATAGTGCTCAGGGTTTTGCAGGTGTGGGAGAATTGTTAGAAGTGATTTGATTCCACCTTCTCGTGACTGTCTGTGTGAAATTTGGTATGTTCTCCCCCTTCTGTCTGCGTGGGTTACCTCTGGGTGCTCCGGTTTCCTCTCTGTCCAAGGATCTGCAGTTTCGGATGGATCGGCTGTGCTAAAGTGTCCAGGTATGTGCAGGTTAGAGTGGGTTAGCCATGGGGAACTGCAGGGCTGTCGAGTAAGTTGATGAGTCTGGGTGGGATGCTGTGTGGAAGGTCGGTGTGAATTTGATAGGTGAAATGGCCTGCAGGGATTAGATAATTCTCCTGCATTAGCCATATGTGGATTGAAAAATGACTGCTGTGGGAGGAGTAGGTTCCAGTTCATGGGACACTGCCCCAGTCCTGGGGAAGGTGGGAATTGTGCTGTCTCTCTCCCCACCCACTCCCCCCATCCATTCTCTCTCGCCCCGCAACTCTCTGCCCCCCATTTTCTCTCTCTCGCCCTCATTGTCTTCCTCCACCCTTTGACCCCCGAGTCTTTCCTTTCCGCCCCCACCACCCTCTGTTCTCCCCAGTCTCTCAATGGCCCCCACACTCTGTCACCCTGTCCATTCTGTATCTCTTCAAACTCCCACTAAACTTTCTCATGCCTCGAGCTCTCTTTGATCGCTGTATCAAGCTCATCTCAGAAGAGAGAGAGAGAATGGTTGGTGATGACACTGCCTGGGAGATAGGGGTGCACGAGAAATGGCTGATCTTTCAAATTGAGAATAGCTAAAATAATATATTCAGAAACAGCATTAAAGTTTGAACGCATGTTCAATTTTATATTAAGACAAAGCTGCAGCCATCTTTCTCAAACTTGCTTTGAACTCTGTACAGTTAAGGACAGGCTGTTCGGGGTGAATGAGGCTTTTGCCCGAAATGTCAATTTTCCCGAAATGTCAATTTTCCTACTCCTTGGATGTTGCCTGACCTGCTGTGCTTTTCCAGCACCACGTTTTTCTCTCTAATCTTCAGCATCTGCAGTACTCACTTTCGCCTGTTAGGGGCGAATGGCTGATTCCTAGTCTTGAAAAATTGGTTCTGTTATAAGGTGTAGAGGTGTATTCTCCCTTCAAGAGAGTTGAAAAGTGAGCAGAACCACCTGACAGAGCACCAAACGTTCTGAACAAGGTAACAATTTAACATTTGGTCGAACAGCTCAGTAGCTGGGTTGCCTGGAGACAGAAACATACTCAATTTTGGCCAATTGATTTAAATCTTGCCCCAAAATACTGAATTCCAATCAAGTTTGAATTTAGTATTTTGCGAATATTGGTTAGCACTGCTGCCTCACACCACCAGGGTCGATTCCAGCCTTGGGTGACTGTCTGTGTGGAGTTTGCACATTCTCCCCGTGTCTGCTTGGGTTTCCTCAGAGTTCTCCAGTTTCCTCCCACAGTCCAAAGATGTGCAGGTCAGGTGAATTGGCTATGCTATATTGCCCATAGTGTTAGGTGCATTCGTCAGAGGGAAATGGGTCTGGGTGGGTTACTGTTCAAAGGGTCGGTGTGGTTCCGCACTGTAGGGAATTTAATCTAATCTAATATTAACACCAATGAAATGATTTGATGCTTTGGAGTACAAAATCAAAAAATAAAGTTGAACAGTTACAGGAGAACTGCCAAACGACCAACAAATATAGGCTGCTAGTGAGAACTCTTTGAGAGGTACCTGTCCAGAGAAGGAGTCTGCACAGAGAAAAAACATCGACACTGACCTGGAGAGCAAATCTACAGAGGAAGATACAAAGAGAAGATTTAACAGCTGGCTGGTTTGAAGTTTGAATCTTTCGGCAAATCTTAATCAAGGTTTTTTATTGGACTGGTGTCATACAGGGGAAGGTAGAAGATAGGTTAGAGAAAGGAGTTGTAAATAGTTGTTAATTAATTATTCTCCGTTGGACTTTTAATAAATAAAGTTGTTAATTTTTACTTTAAATACTGACCTTTGGGAATAGTTTCTTGGTTCTTGAATTTTCACAGATTACTGCATGGATTAAACCTTCTCCATGTTACTGGTTTAAATTAGGTGGGGGAGGTTGCACCCAATGTTTTAAAATTTGGGGGCTTTCGTCTGAGATTTGAACTGGTTTAGACAGATTTGAATAGATTTGGCAGTATGAAGAATCCCGGCAGATTTAAACACTTGCAAGTTAGTGTCCTAGATCGTTAAATAAAACTTTAAATAGTGACTTTTAGAAACAGTTCCTTACCTCTTGAATTAACACATTACCACATGGGGTAAATCTTTTTTAGGTTTAAATTAGTAGGGGGTGCAGTCCGTGTCATAACAGTTCTGACTATGTTGAAATAGAGTAGTGGAGCATGGAAACAAACTGTTTGTTCCGTGCCAATTGGATATCCTAAATTAATCTAGGCCCATTTGCCAGCTCTTGGCCCCTATCCCTCCAAACCTTCCTGTTCATATACCCATCCAGATGCCTTTGGAATATTGTAATTGTACCAGCCTCCACCACTTCCTCTGGCAGCTCATTCAATCCACGCACCACCCGCTCCGTGAAATAGTTGCCCTTTACGTCCCTTTTAATCCTTTCCTCTCTCACCCTAATATAAATCAATTGCTGCTTTTTCTGAACAGGCTCAGTGGCTGGCACTGCTGCCTTATAGCGCTAGGGACCCGGGTTTGATCTCAGTCTCTGGTAACTGTCTGAGTGGAGTTTGCACCTTCTCTGCGTGGGATTCCTCTGGGTGCCCCTGTTTCTTCCCACAATCCAAAGATGTGCAGGTTTGGAGAGGGCACTTCTTGAGGGCAATTAACTTTCACACTTTTTTTCTACTCCTTAGGTCCCTTTTAAATCTTTCCCCTCTCACCTTCATCCTATGCTCTCCAGTTTAGGAGTCCCCTACCCTGAGGAAAAGATGAGTAGTCAAATAAAATGTCGAGTCGCAGGATAAATATAAAATGTGGCTCCAGCCTTTCTTATCTCCGATTGTCATTTGGGCACAAAACCTGTCAGTAACACCAGCAACTTCACGGAGCGTCTTGCGCATGCTCCTTGGTGACAACACACACTGCGCATGTTCGCCGGTGTCAGCAAAACCTGTGCGTGCTCCTGGTTGTCGGCGAAAACTGCGCGTGATCTTCTTTTGTTGGACCAATAGGAAGCCCTGGAGGACCGGAAGGAGCGTGTAATCAGAGACGTCTCTATTGTCTCTGTCTCTCTCTCAATCTCAATTTATGGAGGGGACAGATTCTGGAAAAGTTGGGCCAGGTCTGTGTCTCAGTTGGCAAACTCATGGAAAATGCAGTACCACGATGTGAAGTGATAGCATTCCCTGTTGGGGGGTAAACAGCAGAAAGGATGTTTAAATGGTGATATATTGGGATGTGGAGAAAGGACTGCAAATGTTGGAGATCAGAGTCAAAAAGTGTGGTGCTCGAAAAGCACAGCAGATGAGGCAGCATCCGAGGAGCCGGAGAGTCCGCGTTACAGCTACGAGCCCTTCATCAGGAATGTGTATAAAGGGGCCTCAGCGTCCTTCCATACCAGTCAATGCCAGTTGTCACAGGTGCAGCAAGCAATGAGCAAAGCAGGTGTTATATAAGCAAGAGGAATTGAGTCCAGAAGTGGGGATGTCTTCCTGCAGTTATGGGATCATTGAATATATTCAAGGCTCAGTTCATCTGATTTTGGAACAACAAAGAATTGGATGTTTATGGGGGAAGGCAAGAAAATGGTTTTCAGACCATTGCAGAACAGTTACTGAGTCAAACAGCACAGAAACAGTCCCTTCAGTCCAACTACTCCATGCTATGTTCTCAAATTAATCTAATCCCACCTGCTAGTGTTTGGCCTATATCCCTCTGTCACAAAGCTGGTCCTTTTACTAAAAGCTGGTCCTTCTTCTCAAGGATGCTGTGTCCTTGGTTTTTTTTTTCAGAGGGGTGGTAAAAAGACCCGGGCTCTGAAGCGACTGGTTTAGTACAGAGATGAAAAATGGTATTGGGAGGCATTTTTGGTTATATGTGAACAGATGAGTCTTGAGGTCAAAGCTTTTATGTTTTAGAAGTGACCTGTACAATGAAAGGGGAGTGGTCAGTCCTGAAAGCTGAAGTCTCGTTTGGGTGAGTTAAGCAGTGGTCTGTGTGGAGAAAGGCTGCTAACACTGTCTCCTTCTGCCCTTCTAACTTCAACTGTAAGCCTGTGTTTCAGTTTTACTTTGTTTAAGGGGTTTTTGTTTGGTACTGTTGTGTACCAGCATTGCGAAGAGTATTAAGAGTTTCTCCACAGCTTGTACTGTACTTAATAAAGTTTGGTTGTTCACAGAAGTTGGCGTATTGCAGTGTAAGAAGCTCAAGCAAAAGAACTTAACAAAGGAACCTAAGGGATGAGTCTTTCATGCAGAAAGTGGCGTGTTTAAGTAAAGAGCTGTCAGAGGAAGTGGTGGGTGCTGGTACAATTATGACATTAAAAGGCATCTGGATGGGTATACGATTAGGAAGGGTTTAGACGATGTGGGCCAAATGCTGGCAAATCGGCCGAGATTAGGTTAGGTTATCTAGTTGGCACGGATGAATTAGACTAAAGGGTCTGTTTCTGTGCCTAATATCTCTATCACTCTGGCTTGCCATTAACATTTACCACATCTAGATGTACAGTTTCTCTCTGGTGTCAGTGTCAATGCCTTGATATCTCACTCTTAACCGGACTGGCAGTGATGACTTTTGTAATCTTTTCTTACAGACTATCTGAAGACAGAAGTTTCAAAGTCAACAGGTAAAGGGCTGATGTTCAAAATGTTGATTCTCCTGCTTCTCTGATGCTGCTTGCTGTGCTGCACTTTTCCAGCGACGCAGTTTTTGACTGACTCTCGAGCGTCTCCAGTCCTCCCTTTCACGTCAGTGTCTGACAGTTACTCAGTCCATCAGGACCACAACAATTTTCAACTATGATTCTGTGAGAAGGAGCAAAGCTTTCTTTTTGGTTCCTGTTTGAGTACGGGGGCACTGGTTGAAAGACCCTATTGTTGCAGCGCACTGAGTGTGGAGCCTGAAACAACTCTACTGCCTGGAAAGAAGAATTCATGGCGGGGTTGTACACGTGTGTGTGCAGGTGAAGCTTCGGCCATGGAGAAACCCGAGGAAACACAACCTGTTGAGAAACCATGGAAGTGTGGCGACTGTGGGAAGGGCTTCCGTGTCCCATCTGTCCTGGCGGCTCATCAGTGCAATCACACTGGGAAGAGGCCGTTCTCCAGCCCCGAGTGGGTGAAGGGCTTTACCTGCTCTTGTGTCCTGCTGTCCCACCAGCATATACACACTGGTGAGAGGACGTCTTACTGCTCCATGTGCGGGAAAGGGTTCACTTGGGTGGACAACCTCCAGACCCACCAGCAATTCCACACAGTGGAGAGGCTCTTCAGTTGCCACGAGTGCGGGAAAGCCTTCAGCAATTCCTCCGACCTGCTGAAGCACCGGCGAGTCCACACGGGGGAGAGGCCATTCAGCTGCCCCGAATGCGGGAAGGCCTTCAGCGACTCCTCCAACCTGCTGAGGCACCGGCGGGTCCACACGGGGGAGAGGCCCTTCAGCTGCCCAGAGTGTGGGAAGGCCTTCAGTAAATCCTCCAACCTGCTGGCCCATCAGCGGGTCCACACGGGGGAGCGGCCCTTCAGCTGCCCAGAGTGCGGGAAGGCCTTTAGCAATTCCTCTGACCTGCTGAGACACCGGCGAATCCACACGGGGGAGAGGCCATTCGCCTGCCCTGAATGTGGTAAGGCCTTCAGCAATTCCTCTGACCTGTTGTCCCACAGGCGGGTCCACACCAGGGAAAGGCCATTCAGCTGCCCCGAGTGTGGGAAGGGGTTCACCCGCTCCTCCAAACTGCTGGCCCACCAATGGGTCCACACCGGGGAGAAGCCGTTTGCCTGCCCCGACTGTGGGCGGAGGTTCACATTGTCCTGCAACTTGCAGAGGCACCAGCAGGGGCACCAGTGCATCCAACAATCAGATTCCACCAGTGACACTGCAGTGGGTCACCCCCAGGGCTGACCCTCCTGCCCATTCTGACAGTGGGTGTAGTGTTTTTTTTTTTTGTTTTGTGCTGGACTCACCATTCCCCCCTCCCCCTCCCCCCCTGCAAGCCCACCTATGTGGCTCAGGGTGGCATGGTGACTCAGTGGTTAGTACCATTGCCTCATGATGCTGACCTGGGTTCAATTCCACCCTCGGGATGCCAGTCTGTGTGTAGCTTTCACGATGCCCCCCCCCCCCCACATCTGTATGGGTTACCTCTGAGTGCTCCAGTTTCCTTCCCCGGTCTAAAGGTGTGCAGGTTAGTTTGGATTGGCCCATCTAAATTGTCCCATAGTGTTCAGGGATGTGTAGGTGTGGTGCATTAGTTGGGGTAAATGTAGAGGAATAGGGATAAGGGAATGGGTCTGGCTGGGTTACTCTGCGAGGGCCAGTGTGAACTTGTTGGGCCAAAGGACCTGTTTCCATACTGTAGGGAATCTAATCTTAAAAAAAAGATTTCCTCCAAGTGATACTGATAAAATATGCCGAGTTGGACAAAGTATCCCATCAAGTTTGAAACAAACCCAGGGTTGAAGAAGTCGGAAGTCACATGACACCATGTTACAGTGCAACAAGTTTATTTGAAATCACAAGCTTTAGGAGCATTGCTCTTTCATGAGTGCTGCTCCTTCATCACTTCATCTGGTGCCATGTGACTTCTGACCTTATCCTCCCCAATTCAACACCAGCACCTCTGCATCAGAGGTGACGAATGAGATTGGATTTTATTCGGCCTGATTTAGTGAGATGTTCATTTGGAAACTCAAAACTGTCGGACTGACAAAGAGACACGAATCATAGAGTCCCACAGCAGGAGACAGGCCCTTCGGTCCAACATTGTCCATACTGACCAAACTGTCCATCAACACTAAGCCCATTTCCCTGCACTTGGCCCATTTCCTTCCATAACTTTCCTATCCATGTATTTGTCCAAATGCCTTTTAACTGTTGTTAATGTACCACTTCAACCACTTCCGCTGGCATCTCATTCCATATGTCTACCACCATCTGCATAAATAAAGTTGCCCCTCACGTTCCCTTTTATTCTTTTTCCTCTAACCTGAAACTGATGCCCTCTAGCCCTCACATCCCCAACCCTGGGGTAAAAGTCTGAGTGCATTCACCCTCTCACGATCTCTTCACTTCTCTAAGGGCCTCTCTCAGTCTCTAATGCTCTAAATAAAAATATCTTAGCTTGTCCAACCTCTTCCTTTTACACAGACCCTTGAGTCCTGGCAACATCCTTGTACATGTCTTCAGCACTCTTTCAAGTTTAATAACATTGTTGTTATAGACACTGCCCTGACGACATATTTTGTTGGAGAAAGAGGACCAAATATTATCCAAACTGGATAATCTGGCTGATGGGACAGGAAACCACTTCCTTTCTTGAGACAAGTCTCCTGGAGAGAACTGGCTGGCTGACTGATCTACTGACCCTCACAGTACCCCACTGCCCTCAGTTATCTGGAGAGAGTCCACACATTTGCCTAAGGTGGTGCTTGAAACCTTTATCATCTTTGGGATGGATCCCCATTCATTCCGTGCTATGGAGTCATGCAGCCTGGAAACAGACCCTTCAGACCAACCAGTCCATGATCCCCAACTAAACTAGTGCCACCCATCTGCTCCTGGCCTGTATCCAGTTTGTTAATAGTTTTGTTCATTTGTTCACCGTGAGAGTTGGATAAATAAATTGCTGATTGTTGATTTTAAAGTGTTGGGGATTTATTCTTATCACTAGAGCAGGTTACACCACTTTTCATGCTAATTTTACAGATTATTGGGCGACACGCTCCTCTGGGTGTTTCTGTTTGAGAAAGGTGGTGCTGTCAGCCTTCGCTTTATAAGAGTATTGACGTGATGTACTGCTGAATGCAATGGAGTCAACATGAATCCCAGCCTCTCACTGTGGTTGTGGGTGAATCGCCTTAATTTGGCTCTGAACTCAGAAACTGCACACAATTAACTGCTGAAACAATGATTTACACTTTATTGTATGTAACAACAAAAATAAAACTCAAGTAACCAAGTTCAACCTCACTCACAACTTGGCTATCTCCCAATCGATGGCTGAATTTAACTGAGTTTCCACCAACAGTTTATGTCTCTGGAAGTGTTCATGGATTCAATGCAGCATTCTTCTTCCAAGTACTGCTGCTACATCATTCTGAGGTTGAATTCTGGTGGAGATTCCTCACTTTCAAATCTGTGATGTGATGTTTCTTTCGATTCTAACACCACCTCCCCACACTTCTGGAGATCTCTGGTCTGTAGCTAACCTTCTTATCCTCGGTTTTGTGGTTTGTTTGACACAGCCTTTCCTGCAAAAAAACCTTTTACGTCAGGGCCTTCCTTCCACAGACAAACTTAATTCTCCTTTTGTCATGAGGTTATTAAACGCTTAGCTCATCTGTCCCAGGAAACAGTTTGTTGTTTTGCGTCCTTCTTCCCAGGGATGGTTAACGAGCAGAAATTAGGCCATTCAGTCTGCCCCACTATTCAATCATTGCTGATACGTTCCTCAACCCAATTCTCCCCATAACCCTTGATACTTAAGAATGATTGAGTCAGCTCCACCATTCAATGAGCTGAATGGCCTAATTTCTGCCTCTGAGGTCTTCTGATGTCGCAGTGTCTCAGTGGCCCTTTTGTTTCTTGGTCCAGAAAGAGTTCCTGCTGACTCACGGAGTTTGGAAAGTTCTGCAGTTTAAAGGACCACACCACATTCCCCTCTGCCTCCTCCTGCGATAGTGGCAATTCCCAAGATCCCTTGGTATCCCTGAAAACAATCGAGGTGTCTGGAAATCTCTGCTGCTACTCTGGAACAGAAGGATTATTGGGAGAAAATTCAGAAATCTGATGTGCAAAGAGACTATGGAGTTCTACTCCAGGATTCTCTCAAGGTAAACTTGCAGGTTGAGTCAGTGGTTAGGAAGGCAAATCCAATGAAGGTATTTATTTTGATCAGACTTGAATATAAAAGCAGGGATGTACTTCTGAGGCTCTAAGTCTCCGGTCAGGCCACAATTGGAGTACTGTATGTAGATTTGGGCCCCATATCTCAGGAAGGATGTACTGGCCCTGGAACGTGTTCAGAGGTGGTTCAAAAGAATGGTTCAGGAATGAAAAATTTAACATAAGAACATTAGAGGACTCTAGGTTTATACTTCATGAGGTTCAGAAGGATGGGGGGTGGGGTGGGATCTAATTGAAACCTACAGAATAATGAACGGTGTGGATGTTGGGAAGATGTTTCCAGTGGTAGGACAGACTAGAACCTGAGGGCTCAGCTTTCCTGTCAAGGGAAGACCCTTTAGAACAGAGGGGAGAGAAACTTCTTCAGCCAGAGTATGGTGAATCTATGGAATACACTGCCACAGAAAGCTGCGGAGGCCAAGTTACTGAGTATATTTAAGACTGAGATAGCTCGGCTCTTGAGTATCAAGGATTACGGGGAGAATGGGGTTGAGAAACGTATCAGCCATGATTGAATGGCGAAGCAGACTCAATGGGCTGAATGGCCTAATTTCTGCTCCTATGGTCTTATGGTATGCTGATGTGTGGAGGGGTGAGGAGGGGAGGAAAGAGATGGAGAGAGAAAGACAGGTAAGGTGAAGCACGATAGAGATGCAGGAAATATAAGAATTGTATGAGAAATGGCAGAACACATAGGAGCACTAGCATACAGAGGGGTCTGGGCATATAGATCCGTGGAAGTGGTAATGCAGGTGGGCACGGTGGTCAAGAAGGTACACAGCACGCTTCCTTGAGTGTAAGAGTTACATTACAGGTGTTTATTCTGGCCACATTCGGAATATAGTGTGCAGTTCTGGTCACTGTGCTACTGGACGGATGTGGGTGCTCTGGCTGAGGATACAGACAAGGTTCACCAGGACATTGCCCAGTCTGGAGGGCTCTCGTTATGAGCAGAGGAGGCATAAACCTGGATTGTTTTCTTTGGAAAAACAGAGGCTGAAAAGAGACCTCGACAAAATGATGAGAGACACAGATTGGCTGGACAGGGGTGGCAGGGTAGCTCAGCGGTTCGCACTGACACCTCACAGTGCCAGGGACCTGCGTTAGATTTTAGTGTCAGGCAACTAGCTGTGTGGAGTTGGCACATTATCCCTGCACCCCACCTCCCGTGTCTGCGTAGACTTCCTCTGGCTGCTCCGGCTTCCTCCTACAATCCAAACATGTATCAGTTAGGGTGGATTAGCGATGCTAAATTACCCATAGTGTCCAGGGAGAGGCAGGTTAAGTTGGATTGTCTGTGTGTAAATTGCCCCAGTGTTCAGGGATGTGTAAGTTCGGTGCATTAGTCAGGAGTAAATGTAGATAATAGGGGTAAGGAACGGGTCTCCCTGTGTTAATCTTTAGAGGGCCGGTGTTGACTTGTTGGGCTGAATGGTCTGTTTCCACGCTGGAGGGATTCTGTGATAGTCAGAGGCGTTTTTTTTTCCCCTCCAAAGTGGAAAGGTCAACTAAAAGAGGGCCCAGGTTCAAGGTGAGCGGGGGACTGTTTGGGGGAGAGGTGGTGGGGGTGGGGAAATCACACAGAAGGGCGGTGGGGGTTCCTGGAACGCACTGCCAGTGCAGGTAGTGGAAGCAGGCACCTTAACAATGTTTAAGGTGTATCTTGATAGACACATGAACGGGATGTGAACAGAGGAACAGAAACCACACATGGGCAATAAATAGCAGGTCTAAGTAAGGATTAAGAATTAGCACAGGCTTGAGGGTGTGTGTGTGCCTAAACCAAGTGAGACGGGCCTGAGACTGTGCTGTATTGTATTGATGCAGCTTTCCCCCACTTTTTGAAAGTAGAGTGTTCCTTTCATAAGCCGAAATGGCCTAAATCGAAGAAGCAATTACCATGAGTTAATTTGTATTATGCCTTTCTTTGTAAAAACGACAATCCTCTTCAGATTTCTTTCGGTTTGTGGGAGCAGGTATTAATGTAGGTCTTTTGTAAAAGTGAAGTAGTGGAAAGCGAACTTTGGAAAAGTGGGGGATACCTTTATGCTGATGGAGGGGAGATGGGGGAGCAATGAAGAGGGGTGGATGGAGGCTCCGGTGGAGAATAAACACAGAGACCAATTGAGCAGCTTGGCCTGGTTCTGTGCTGGAGACTCAATGGGACAGAGACAAATGTATCTATTTCAGGTATACCTGCAGAATGCTCCATCCAGGATAAAAAATGTCCTTCATCTGCTTCAGCATACAGGGCAGATGAGCAGTTTCTCCCCGGTGTGGACCAAGAGGTGATGCGACTGAGTGAAGCCTTTCCCGTGCTTAATGCAGGTGAATGGCCGCTGCCCGGTGTATAAATGCTGATGAATATCGGGCAGGCGAGGAAGGGAAACCGTTCCTACACTCCCTGCATTTTCATGATTTCTCCATGGTGCAGGTGTCCTTGTATTTCTCCAGGTTCAACAATCAGTTGAAACTCGCTCACTCTTACACCATGTGTGTGGTGTTACTGGTGAACCCGCTGATAATTGGAGGACTCTCATTCAGTCTGTAAAGCATATTCCAGTCACTACTCTGGTGTGTGGGTATGTGAGACTCTGAGTTTCCAGTCACACTGACGTTTAAAACCGAACAAAGCAGGCAGACCTTCTCCCCTTTGTTTTCAAGGCCATCAATATCCAAGTCCTGGTGAATCAATCAACTGTCAGACTTCGATGTGATGTTTGGTCTGAGATTTCTGCCTCCAAATTCTTCTCTTGTAATATTCCTGTGGAAAGAGATTGCAAAGGTCATCGCTATCAGTCCACAATAGAAAATCAAAACACACAATTCTAGTTTCTGTGGAACATTCTTTCCTCTCTTAATACCCAAGATCTTTGTGCTGATCTATATGTAAATGAATACAGCAGGGTAATGTGGTGGATTGCATACTCCATGAAGAGTTCACTCAAGTTGCTGAATTGACATCTATCGTGCGGTATTGACGTTCTTACTGAAGATATACAATATTCTGCAGTACAATATTATGAGCTCAGAAACAACTGCAAATCAGGCTTTTAGAGCCATAAACATTCCATCAAATACGTAACATATACCCCAGACTTATCTGTCTTATATTAACGCACGATTGTCTTACATTTCCAGAAGACTCAGATTTAAGTTTTAAGTGTGACTTTTTGTAAAAGAAGCCGTCTTTTGGACTCCTTCCATGCCACACTGACTCTATTACTGGAAATACATCCATACTACACCAGGATTCATGGATCAATGACGTGAGGCTTATCTTTACCCTCTTATAATTTTCTGTTGCATAAATGTTTCGACGAATGCCAACGCTTTTCACCAGTCATAGAGTCAGAGACATAAAGCACAGAAACAGATCCTTCAATCTAACTTGTCCATGCCGACCAGATATCCAAAATTAGTCTAGTTCCATTTGCCATCACTTGGTCCATATCCCTCTAAACCCTTCCTTTTCATATACCCATCCAGATGCCTCCAACACTTCCTCTGGCAGCTCATTCCATACACTCATCACCCTCTGCAAAAAAAGGTTGACTGCAAGGTCCTTTTTAAATTTTTCCCCTCTCGCCCTAAACCTATGCCCTCTAGTTCTGCACTCCCCCTATCCCAGGGAAAAGACCTTGTCTATTCACCCCATCCACACCCAAGTTTTTATAAAACTCTTTAAAAAACACACACTCAACCTGCGATGCTGTAGGGAAAACAGCCCCATCTTATTCAGCCTCTCCTTGTGGTTCAAACCCTCCTACCTTGGCAACAGCCTTGTGAATCTTTTCTGATTCCTTTCAAGTTTCACAACATCCTTCCGATAGGAGGGAGACCAGAATTGCACACAATTTTCCAGAAGAAGCCGACTGAAGCTGACTTTTGCAGTGTCTGCTCCCTGCTTGGATTCATACTCTCTGCCTCCTGTTGCTGCAAGTGAACAGAGCTTCCCCCCTTCTCTCTCCCTCCCAGGATAAGGAATGGAAAGGGGGAGACATTGCTTCACTCCCAGATTTTGCCCAGAAGAGCCCCGCTATTGTCTGAATGCACAAGTTGGACCATGAGCTTCTGAAGCTACTGCTGCTCCTCTCTCTCTCTGAATGAAGATTGAGCTTCACCCCAGACTGCAATTCCCTTTCTCTGTTCAAACATCTGTGAGCACAGCACATCTTTGTTGAAGTAAGGCATCTTTCCTGAATGTTACAATTAAAGGGGTGTCTTCCCCCTGATATTCAAAGGGATGGTCAGTCAGAGAAGGACCATATCTTGTGTTGTGTGACATGTGTGACAGTTGCAACAGGATATCCCAACTCCTATGCTCAATTCAAAGTTTGTGAGAAGATTTGTAGCTCGGGTGCTCATTGTTGTGGTTCTGTTCGCTGAGCTGGGAATTTGTGTTACAGACGTTTCATCCCCTGTCTAGGTGATATCCTCAGTGCTTGGGAGCCTCCTGTGAAGTTCTTCTGTATTGTTTCCTCCAGCATTTATCGTGGTTTGTCTCTGCCGCTTCCGGTTGTCAGTTCCAACTGTCCGCTGCAGTGGCCATATTGGGTCCAGGTCAGTGTGTTTGTTGATAGAATCTGTGGATGAGTGCCATGCCAGAGAACAGCCAGGGAATTCCTAGAGGTATGGCCTCTAGGCATTTTTCCAGCACCACATTTTTCAACTCTGGATCTGGGACAAGGTGTGTGGTGTGGGGGTGGGTGGAGGGGGGGTGGAAATAAGGAAACTGGTGAAATCTACATTGATCCTATGCAGTTAGTGCGTCCCAAGGCAGAAGACGAGGTGTTCTTCCTACGAGTGTCAGGTAGCTAGAGCTTGGAGGGGGAGGCAGCAGAGCACTTGCATGTCCTTGACGGATTGGGAGGGGGAGTTAAAGCGTTCAGCCACAAGGCGGTGGGGTCGTTTAGTTTTGGCGTCCCACAGCTGTTCCCTGAAATGTTCTGCAAATTGGCGTCCAGTCTCCCCAATGTGGCAGAGACCACATCGAGAGCAATGGACATATAAATAAATCTTATAAACAAATTGTACAAATCTTAGAATGCCAGAGTTATTTTCTTTAATTAAGTTAAAGAAAATTTTAATTAAATTGGGTGACTACATGAAACGGTTTGTTAGTCAGACTCAAGTCATCATCCTCAAATGAGACAATGCCATTAATATCAGTGTGGGATATTGGTAAATTAATGTTACTTCTGCAATTCTGCAATTCCATTTTACAACGTAAAATGAACTCACACCAGTGTGTAATTGTTTTCGCCACGAGCTGAGTCAACAAGAATGGAAACGATGTGGAGGAAATATGTAATTGTTTTTGTATTAGCTAAAATTGTATGTCAGAATGAGATGTGCCAGTAAAACAAAGGCAGACATTACGGACAAATAGATAAGATGTTGTGAGGGGATGAAGTTAAGCTAGATACGCCTGTACAAACAGTAGGTATAAACATCTGCTTCCCACTTTTACAAAAACACAGGAACAAACCCCAATTAAAAGGGTCAAAGGGATCAGAACAGCCTCGGGAAAGGCACAGATGAAGGGGGTAGATAATGATGAAGAAAGAATATGCTCAACAATGACCTACAGCAGGATGAGGTCAAACAGCTTTGTGAGGCCAGGAATAAGCATTTTGTCACAGACAAGGCCGGATAAGGCAAGAGATAAACAGGGGTAATGGGGGCCGGTCTTAGGGAAGTGGACGATGTAAGCAGGGGAGGAGCGATGTAAAACAAAAGACATCAAATCATATAAATATTATGTATGAATTGAACTTGGTGTGTGTATGTCCTCTGCCTTATAGGCACTGGACATCTCACCCACTTGCAAGTGTAAACTAAAGGACACTGCTGATTCAGATTTTGTTTCGGACTGCAATTATTGAAGTGTGTGAGCTTTGTTTCTCACAATTGGGGGCTATCCGGGATTTGTTTTTCCATTACCGGGGGGAGTGGCTGGCCTTGGACACTGGGAAGACGTGTCCCGTTCCCCATTGAGGAGCGGTCTCGTGTCCTGGCTTGGTCTGCTCCCTTGGGCGACTGGTACGAATCCCACAAGAGAGACATCTGAATCAGACAGGGATAGACGTTCGATACAAAATACGGCGACAAGGGGCCAGGCAACTCTGTGCACAGACCAAGGTAAGAAACCTGACTTTTAAGTATTGCCTTGGTGGCCGGGATTGAGTTTTAGTAGTTAATAAGGGACTAACGAAGGAACTCAATATGGGTTGTGCCGTGGGTAAGGAAAAAGCCTCCGGGAAAACAAAAGAAGGAAAAACCAATGGAAATGGAGGTGGGGTCCCTTACAACATACCTCCAGAAAGTCCTTTGGGGAGGATGTTGTGGAATTGGCAAAATAATACTTGTACAAGGGAAAAAGATGACTAAATATTGTTGCTTCGTATGGACTAAGGAATCCATTCTTCGTCCCGCCTCTTCTGGCCAAAATACAGGTCGGACAAAGACTGGGTTTGTAAATATCCGAATTTATTTGTCAATGAGTGAGAGAGAGAGAGAGAGAGAGAGAATGAAAAGAGCTGTACAGCTGGTAGAAAGTTTAACCCTTTGTGATTTGGTTTGAATGCACCAATTTGTTTGTTGGTGATTGAATGTTTGCGTTTTATTCCCTGGAGCTTGAGTTCCGGGACTGTTTTGAATCTGATTTTTATTATGGAAACTTAACATGATTTCTTTTAAGGTTAAGGATTCTATCGAGATTATGAAAAAAAAGAATGTTCTTCTTCCAGGTCATGACTGCCTTACTATCAGTTTCTAACTAATCTCTTTTATCTTTCCATAAAAGCGATTTATGGAGGACAGTTGAAGTTTCAGTTCAACATTAGATTGTAGTAAAAACAAAATTCTATGGTTAATATCTGTGACCTTGGATTCGGCCATTGTTCATGCATTAGAAGTTTTGTTTTTAACTTGAATAGACAAATTCTTTTAAGGCAGCTCTGATTATTTCACGACCTATAGTATTGTACTTGAGCAATGATTGGTCTGCACTACTTGAGAAAACTAATTTTGGATTTAAATTAAGGCACTAAAACTGGGTGATTACAGTGGATTTCAAAATTGAGAACTGTATGCATTTTACATTTTGAATATTAAATACTGAATTCAGTATTTAATATTCAAAATGTAAAATATATTTACAAGTTGGAACAGGCTTTAAAGTTAGTCAAGCATGAATTGATGAATTGGTGTTTGAAGTTATGGGGAGCTATAAATATTGCAATATTTCTTTAAAAAAGAAAAAGGGGAAGAACGTAATGACTTATCCCCTTCGGGAGGTACCAATAGGGGACAAAGAGATTGGGTTTGTAAGTGTCCCCCTCAGCAGTGGGGAGGTCAGAACATTTAAAAAAGAAATGAAGATCCTGGTTGAGGATCCGGTAGGGTTGTCTGAACAAATTGATCAATTTTTGGGGCCCAGTCTGTATACCTGGGCTGAGTTAATGTCTATTTTGAATATACTATTTACTGGGGAAGAAAGGGGAATTATATGGGGAGCAGCCATTAAAATATGGGACAGGGAACACCCCATTGGAGATGAGGATGCTGGACAGGGAGAGGTGAAGTTTCCCCTCAGAGACCCCCAGTGGGAAAATCAAAATCCGGAGCATAGAGAAGAAATGAGGGAATTGAAAGACCTGATTCTAAAAGGAATAAGAGAGGCAGTTCCGAAGTCACAGAATTTGACTAAAGCCTTTGAAGTTAGACAGGAGAAAGGTGAGACTCCCTCAGCTTTCTTGCAAAGATTAAGAGACTCAATGCAGAAATATTCTGGAATGAACCCTGAGGACCCAGTGGCACAGGGTCTTTTGAAAGTACATTTTGTGACAAAGGAATGGCCAGACATACAGAGAAAGATACAGCAAATAGAAGGGTGGAGTGAAAAGCCATTAGATGAATTGTTAAGAGAGGCACAGAAAGTGTTTGTAAAGAGAGAGGATGAGAGACAGAAACAGAAGGTGAAAATGATGGTAGCTGCGGTTGATGAGGTAGTTAAGAAAAGAGTGGAACCAATAGAGAGCAACCGGAGCGGTGGGTGGCGGCATGTCCGACACAAAGGACAAGGGGAGCGTTCGATAGAGGGTTCGAGCGACAGGGGCAGAGCTGGAGGTCTCCACAGGCAGGATGCTATTATTGCGGAAAGATAGGGCACTTTAAGCGGAAGTGTCCTGCTCTGAAAAGGAAGAGAGGGCAATTCCGCTTATGAATTTTGATGAAGAATAGGGGTGTCAGGGGTTCCTGCCCTCGGGGGCCCACCAGGAACCCTTGATAAACCTGAAGGTGGGATCCTGTAGGGAAGAGGTAGTCTTCCTAGTAGATACGGGGCAGCACAGTCATCGCTGAATTTTAAACCAAAGAAAGTAGGAATGTCAACACGGTCAATTACTGTTTCGGGGGTAAAAGGGGAAGGATTTACTGTTCCAGTATTTGAACCTATGATGATAGAAGGTCCTAAGGATAGGGTCACAGGGGAACTGTTGTATATCTCTGATATAGGGAGTAACATATTCGGGAGAGACTTAATTATCCTCTTAGGACTGGGGATTGGAATTCAGGAAAAAGAATTAGTTGTACAAAGGCAATGTTGACAGAGGATGTGGAGAGAGAGATAGACCCTATTGTATGGGCTAGGGAAGGGAATTGTGGAAAACTACAGATCCCTCCCCTTGAAGTAAATTTTAAAAAAAGGAAAAGGGGACGTTGTCTGTGAGCGACAATATCCCATTTCCATAGAAGGTAAACGAGGACTGCTGCCAGTAATTGAAGGATTGATTAGAGATGGACTGTTGGAGCCATGTAAGACTCCTTATAATACCCCAATTCTACCAGTGCGGACATCCGATGGAACTGATCGATTGGTGCAGGATTTGAGAACATTAAATTGAATAGTACAGATCAGGCACCCAGTGGTGCCAAACCCCGATACCTTATTAAGTGAGATCCCTCATGACCACAAATGGTTTCGTGTGATAGATTTAAAGGATGCCTTTTGGGCTTGTCCCTTGGCAGAGGAAGGTAGGAATTTGTTTGCCTTTGAGTGGGAAGACCCTAAGACAGAACAGAAACAGTAATACCGGTGTACTGTGCTTCCCCAGGAATCCCCGAATTTATTTGGACAGATGTTAGAACAAATTTTGGAGAAATTTAGCAGCCCCAAGGGGACTACCCTGTTGCAGTATGTAGACGACCTCTTAGTAACAGGAAAAGAAAAGAGAAAGAGTAGTAGAAGCCACTAACAAATTATCGAATTTCCTGGGTCAGCAGGGACTGCGAGCATCTAAAAACAAACTACAAAAAGTGGAGCAAGAAGTGAAATACTTGGGATATTTAGTTAGTGAGGGAAAGCGAAAGGTAAGCCCGGAATGGATAGAGGGAATAGTGGGGATGCTACTGCCCAGCACGAAACGGGAGTTACGCAAATTTTTGGGTCTAACGGTTTATTGCAGATTGTGGATTGATTCCTATGCACAGAAGACTAAGAAATTATATCTCAAACTATTAGAGGGGAAGCAAACTGTCTAAGTTGGGATGATGAGGAAAAAGACCTAGTTGAGGAACTCAAAAGAGATCTGATCCATTCCCCCGTGTTAGCCTTACCTTCTCTAGATAAACCTGTCCACCTCTTTGTTACCGTGGATAAGGGAGCGGCTTTGGGAGTATTGACCCAGAGGTAGGGAGGAATGAGACACCCAGTAGCATATCTTTCAAAGCTACTGGATCCAGTATCCCGGGGGTGGCCTGAGTGTGTGCAGGCCGTGGCTGCCACTGCACTGTTGGTGGAGGAAAGCAGAAAGCTTACATTTGGGGGAGCCCTAATAGTAAGCACTCCACGCCAAGTGAGAACAATCCTAAACCAAAAAGCTGGGTGATGGTTGACAGACTCGCGGATTCTGAAATATGAGGCAACTAAGGTCCGCATGGACCTGAGAGATGTTCCACTTCATGCAGGGGCTAGACTTTTTATAGACGGATCATCCCGGGTGACTGAAGGGAAAAGACATAATGGGTATGCAGTCGTAGACGGGACAAACAGTAGTGTGGTGGAGGCAGGATGGTTGCCAAATGGGTGGTCAGCTCAGACTTGTGAACTGTATGCATTGGAAAGAGCCCTTAGGGCATTAGAGAATAAAGAGGGAACAGTATACACTGACTCTAAATATGCATTTGGTGATGTGCACACTTTCGGTAAGATATGGCAGGAACAACGGCTGATCAATAGCCGTGGGAAAGAATTAGTACATGAAGAATTGATTAAACGGGTCTTGGAGTCCCTATTACTTCCCTGAGAAATAGCAGTAGTGCATGTAAATGGTCATCAGAAAGGAAATGAACTAGAAGTTAGGGGAAATAGATTAGCCGATGAAGTGGCTAAGGAAGCAGCCCTGAACCCACAAGAAGTGGTGATTCATTCCCTAAAACCTATTGTCCCAAGTCCTAGGGAAGCTCCTATATTTACTGAAAGCGAAGAATATGAATTGAGAGCTTTAGGGGCTGTAAAAACAGCAGACGGGCATTGGAGGTTACCTGATGGAAGGGAAATGTTAAACAAAATGATGATGCGAGAGATTATGGATGTCCTACACCAAGGCAGCCATTGGGGAGTACAAGCAATGTGTGATTTAGTTCTTAGGGAATATGGATGTAAAGAAATATATACAATTGCTTAACAAATATGTGAGGGATGTATAATATGCAGAAAGGTAAATAAGAAAGTCTTGAGAAAACAGACCTCGGGAGGAAGAGACCCAGGATTGAGACCTTTCCAGAGTATACAAGTAGATTATACTGAACTCCCCAGGGTAGGAAGACTAAAATATATGCTAGTCATAGTAGATCATCTATCTGGTTGGGTTGAGGCATACCCCCTAGCTACCGCCACTGCGAGTGGAGTGTCTAAAACAATATTGGACCACATAATTCCCCGATATGGGCTCGTGAACCATATTGATTCCGACCAAGGAACTCACTTTACCTCTAAAGTGTTACAGGGGGTAATGAAAGGGTTGGGAATTTCCTGGGAGTTCCATACTCCATGGCACCCGCCATCATCGGGAAGGATTGAGAGAATGAACCAAACACTCAAACGACAGCTCTCTAAATTGATAATAGAAACCAGACTCCCTTGGACCAAATGTTTACCTATAGCTCTCTTGCGAGTACGAACGGCCCCAAGGAAAGATTTGGGACTATCCCCCTATGAAATCTTATTTGGATTACCTTACTTGGGAACGAATGGAGAATTGCCAATTCCCGAAACTAAAGATTTGTTTTTAAAGAAGTACATACTGGGCTTGTCCTCCTCTTTGTTTTTCCTCAGGAAACAGGGTTTACTGGCACAGACTCCACCCCTTGAATTCACCGTTCACCCCATCCAGCCGGATGATTGAATCTTAGTAAAATCATGGACAGAGACTAAATCGCAGCCGGACTGGGAAGGGCCGTACCAGGCTCTTTTGACTACCGAAACGGCAATAAGGACAGCGGAGAAAGGCTGGACTCATTACACTCGGATCAAAGGGCCAGTGGAATCTCCAGTTGAGGAAGAAGTCTGGACAGCCGAATCAACGCAAGGTCCGCTGAAACTCAGACTAAAGAGACTTTGAGTAACTAAATATACCGTGGCGACGCGAGCGCGGGATTATTTCTGTAAGATTGTATATTAAGTCTTTTTGTGCTTCAGCATGATGTTTAGAATACTGGGAATGCTGCTAGAATTATGATGCTAGCCCTTTTAGTATTGGGATTTCGTCAAATATCATTTTCATATGTATTATTAACGGTTCCCGAATCCGATAATCCACAAGTAATAGACGCTGATGTATGCAGCTTAGTAAATTGTGGGGATGTAGATAATCAGAGACAGTACCGCAGCTCTGAGATACACCTTAAGTCCTATGGTGATGGCCTTGGGGATGGTACTTAGTATAATGGTCTCGTCACAGTACACCGGGCCCCCTTCCGACCAGCTTGTGATTGTCCTGATAAAAAGTGTAACCCAATATACCTAACGATAAGGAAAACTACATGGCACGAAACAGTCCTGGGGGGGTGGGTGGCACCTATGAGATACAATGAAATGAAACGTTTGGGATAGAAATGAAATCAAATGGGAAGGATTTCTTGGGCTATTGTTCTTCAATTAGTGTAGGACAGGGAAAACGGGTAGAACTACTGGGTAATAAGATACAATCTTTCACCCCTCCCGATGATCCTAAAGTAGTAAAATTTATAGAGGTAAAGGACTTGAAACAGACCATTGAAATAGAAACTGGGTACGGGGATGCAAATGCCTGGGTTGAATGGGTAAAGTATACTGTGAAAAGTCTGAACAAAAGAATTTCTATGCATTTGCCTCCGGTAGGCCAGTGGCCCAGGTGGTTCCCTTTCCAGGTGGTTCCAGGTGGAAGTGAGACAGGAAGGGCATGAAATGTATGATAGCCCTGTATCAGGATGATACTGCGTGGAATGATAGGAATTGTACCTCCCTATCTCTGATGTTCCCTCCCTTGGAGAATAAAGATGCAAAAGTTCCCCCCTGCTTTCTGCCGCAGTTGGAAATCACACATCGTGTGTGCGTAGACGAGGTACAAGTCGGTCGTAAGATTTGGGGGAGCTGAAATTATGTACAGAGATTAAGAATGTTACCGAAACGGAGAAGGGAGGGAACTACTCAACACTAAAGGTTCCCCGAGCGGATCTGTGGTGGGACTGTGGAGGCAAAATATTGAGACCCACGCTACCTCCAGATTGGAGAGGGATGTGTACAATTGTACAATTGGCAATTCCATTTACCCTGGCATTTGAGAAGGAAAAGATAGGACGGAAAAAGGGAAGGGGTAAGAGATTACTGTTAGACACTTCTTTCGATGACAGGATTTATCTCGATACTGTAGGAGTCCCTAGGGGGCTACCTGATGAATTCAAGGCTCGTAACCAGATTGCAGCAGGCTTTGTGTTAGCTCTCTTTTGGTGGGTAACAATTAATAAAATATTGATTGGATAAATTACATTTTCTATAATCAACAGTGATTTATAAATTATACAAGAGATGCGGTTAAAGGAATATCAGACCAGCTTGATGCGACAAGTAGGATGGTATGGGAAAACAGAATGGCCCTTGATAGAATTTTAGCAGAAAAAAGGGGGTATGTGTGTGTGTGTGTGTGTGTGAGAGAGAGAGAGATGTTAGGAGGAAGCTGTTGTAACTTTATTCCTAATAACACTGCACCTGATGGTTCAATTACTCGGGTCTTAAGTGGATTGACTACCTTAGCAGAGGAACTGGCTGAGAATTCAGGAGTAGATATATCTATCACAGGATGGCTTGAATCCTGGTTTGGAAGGTAGAAGGGGATGGTGGTTTCTATCCTTATTCCCTGATAGTAGTAGTCGGGCTATTAGTGGGCATTGGCTGTTGTATCATACACTATATGCGAGGGCTCACCCAAAGACTGATTGAAACAGCCTTGATGAAACAGGTGCCCCTAAAAGGAAAATGCAGAAGATAACAAATGGTAATTAAAGAAAAGGGGGAAATTGTGGGATATAGGTAAATTAATGTTACTTCTGCAATTCAATTTTACAAAGTAAAATGAACTCACACCAGTGTGTAATTGTTTTAGCCACGAGCTGAGTCAACAAGAATGGAAACAATGTGGAGGAAATATATAATTGTTTTTGTATGAGCTAAAATTGTATGTCAGAATGAGATGTGCCAGTAAAACAATGGCAGACATTACGGGCAAATAGATAAGATGTTGTGAGGGGATGAAGTTAAGCTAGATACGCCTGTACAAACAGTAGGTATAAACATCTGCTTCCCACTTTTACAAAAACACAGAAACAAACCCCAATTAAAAGGGTCATAGGGATCAGAACAGCCTCGAAAAAGGCACAGATGGAGGGGATAGATAATGATGAAGAAAGAATATGCCTAACAATGACCTACAGCAGGATGAGGTCAAACAGCCTTGTGAGGCCAGAAATAAGCATTTTGTCACAGACAAGGCCGGATAAGGCAAGAGATAAACAGGGGTAATGGGGGCCGGTCTTAGGGAAGTGGACGATGTAAGCAGGGGAGGAGCAATGTAAAACAAAAGAAATCACATCATATAAATATTATGCATGAATTGAACTTGGTCTGTGTATGTCCTCTGCCTTATAGACACTGGACATCACACCCACTTGCAAGTGTAAAATAAATGACACTACTGATTCAGATCTTGTCTCGGACTGAAATTATTGAAGTGAGTGGGCTTTGTTTCTCACATGAGAGAGAACTGGGAGCTGGAGTAGGCCATTTGGTCTTTCAAGCCTGCACCAACATTGAACTGGATATGAATATACCTACATCTTGGTGGATAGGCTGGGACCTTTTTCACTGAAGCATAGGAGGTTGAGAGGTGATCTTATTTGGTTTTATAAAGTCATGAGGGGTATAGATGAGGTGAATGATGGGTTTCCTTTCCTTAGAGTGGGGGTTTCAAGCTTAGGGAGCAAATTTTGAAGGTGAGTGGAGAAAGATTTTAAAAAGACACGAGGAACACCTTTGTTTTCCCATAGAGAATGGTTCGTATGTGGAATGAATGTCCAGAGGAAGCGGGGATGCAGGTACAGTTACAACGTTTAAAAGACATTTGGATAAGGACACGAATGGGAAAGTTTGGATGTGTTATGGACTAGGCAAGACCACTCAAAACATTCTTAAGCAGGCAGCGTAGACCATAACTTTGCTATTTGTTTCAGTAAGTGCACAGTGAAAATTACCCAAAGTTAGCTAGGTTGACTACCAGGATTTAAAACAGATAAATGTATTCACAAGAATACAGAATGAAAAACAAAGAACAGAATATAGAATACTCACAGAACTCAGTCTATCAAAACTAGACTTAATTATGCTGCTCCTTTCTCCACACAGTCCACTGCTGAACTCACTCAAACAAGGCCTCAGCTTTCACAACAGATCACTTGTCTTTCATTATGCAGGTCACTTCGAAAACATAAAAGCTTGGGCCTAAAGTCTCATCTGTTGACGTGTAAACAAAAAAGCCGACCAATACCCTTTTCATTTCTGTACTAAACCATCCATTTTGGAGTCCGGGGCCGTTTTACCACCACTCTGAAAAAAAAAACAAGGACACAGTATCCTTGAGAAGAAGGACCAGCTTTGTGACAGGGGGATATGGGCCAAACACTGGCAGATGGGATTAGTTTAGTTTGCAAACATAGCATGGACTAGTTGGACTGAAGGGTCTATTTCTGTGCTGTATGATTCTGTGATGGTCTCAAAACCATTTTCTTGCCTTCCCCTATAACCATCCAATTCTTTGTTGTTCAAAAGTCAGATGACCTCAGCCTTGAATATATTCAATGACCACCCCCTCCATTCCCACCCCACCCCAATTGCAGGAAGTCAACCCCATTTTTGAACTCAATTCCTATTGCCTTGCTGAGTGTTTGCTGCACTTGTCTGACAACTGGTGCAGAAGGACGCTGAGGACCCTTTGTACATCCACACATTATTCCTGATGAAGGGCTCGTGCCCAAAACATCGACTTAACTGCTCCTCGGATGCTGCCTGACCTGCTGTGTTTTTCAAGCACCACACTTGACTCTGATCTCCAGCATCTGCAGTCCTCACTTTCTCCACATACCAATATATTATCATTTAAACTATGCACCTCCTTTCTGCCCTCTTTTAAAGCAATAGGCTTTAACTTTACATTGTGGTACTGCATTTGCTGTGCGTTTGCCAATTGAGACACAGACGTGGACCAACTTTTCCAAAGTCTGTCCCCTGCCTGGATTCACTCCCTTTCCCTTTAGTTCGTGCAAGTCAGCAACTAAATCCCAGAACGAAAAAGAAATGAAAAAGTGGGTGAGAAAGAAAAGAGTGCAGGACCCACAGATGTTGGACAGAATTGCAGTCTGGGGTGAAGCTCAATCTTCATTCAAAGAGAGAGAGGAACAACCGCATCTTTAGAAACTCACGACCCAACTTCCGCATTCAGACAAAGAGGCTGTTCTGAATGGCAGAAAGACCAGGCTCCTTCCGGTCCTCTGGGTCTCACCATTGGTCCTTCAGAAGGAAGTCAAGCGCTGTTTCCGCGGACAGCGACGAGCATGCTCAGAGCTTTTGCTGACACCGCAGTACACGTGCAGTTGTTGCTGACACCGCAGTACATGCGCAGTTGTCGCTGACACCGAGAAGCATGCGCAGTATGCTCTGTGGAGATGCTGGCGTTACTGGCAGATTTTAAGCGTCCAAATGTCAAAAGGAGAAAAAAAAGCTGCAGCCACAATTTTATTTTTCCCTGTGGCTCGACATTTTATCCCTTTTGAATTTCGTCCGGCTTTGTATGTCTTTTCCCCAGGGTAGAGGAAGTCCAAAACTAGCGGCATAGGTTAAGGGTGAGAGGGGAAAGATTTAAAACGGTCCTCAGGGGTAACTTTCATGTAGAGTGTGGTGTGTGTATGGAATGAGCTGCCCAGAGGAAGTGGTGGAGGCTGCTACAATTACAACATTTGAAAGGCATCGGGGTCAGGATGGGTATCTGAATAGGAAGGTGTGAGAGAGATATGGGCGAAATGCTGTCAAATGGGTCACTGGATCAATTTAGGATATCTGGAGGGGATGGGCGAGTTGGACTGAAGGATCTGTTTCTGTGCTGTATGACTCTATGTGTCTATTTTAATGCAAGTTTCAGAAACATGACTGCAGCTTTTTAAAAAATAAACTAACATGCTTTTAGATGTTAACATTTTTTCTGAATATATCATTTTAGCTGTTCTTAATTTTAAAGATCAGCCATTTTTTGCGCACCCCTGTCTTCCAGGTAGAGTCATCACTATCGATTCTCTCTCTTTCCTGAGAAAGAGATACAGCAATCAAGGAGGGCACGAGAAAGTATGGTAGAAGGGAGGGAGAATGGACAGGGGAGTGGGGGTGGAGAAAGAGAGCGAGAAAATGACAGCGGACAGAGGGTGGGGTGCAGAAAATGAGGGGAAGAGAGAGAAGGCGGCTGAGCACAGAGAATTGGTAAGTGCAGAGTGTGAGGAGAGAGAGTGGACAGGGACCAAAGGTTTGGGGGACTGACAGCGCAAATCTAACCTTCCTCAGGACTGGAGTCAGTGTCTCATGGATTGGAACCCACTCCACCCACAGCAGACCTGAGGCAATTGTTTCTCAATAGATGCTTGGCTAATGCAGGAGAATCATATAATCCCGACAGGCCATTTGGCCCATAAAATTCAGATTGACCTTCCAAACAGTATCCCATCCAGACCCACCCGTTTTTCCTGCAGTTCCCCATGGTTAACCGACCCTCAGTTGCACATGTGTGGACACTTAAGCACGGCCGATCGACCTTGAACTGCACCCAGAGTTAACTCATGCAGACAGAAGGGTGAGAATGTGTTAAAGTCCACACAGACAGCTGCTCAAGAGTGGGACCGAATCCAGGTCCCTGACATTGTGAGTCAGTCGTACAAACCACTGAGCCACCGTGCTGCTCAGAGCTTTGATGTTCTGCTTTGTCCTAGTAGTTTCTAACTTTTCATGTGCCCTTAGCAGAGGCTCTCTCCTCCTGACATTGTTGGACCACACCCACTGCAACCTTCTCCAGCCCTGAGCACATCGGTTCCTGAATCCTGGCACCAAACAGACACCAATGCCATCTGTGCTCCTGTTGACAATTGCAGAGAACGGAGACCATCCCTGTCACTGTTCTGTCCCTTACCGCCACCTCCCCCTCCCCAATGTTGTTTTTACTCCCACTGCCCAACCAGTCAGCTCCTACCACCTGCAGCCCTCGCTCAGATCCCCTTTACCTGCCAGACCTGCACTTACACCCTCCTGACCCTGTCCACTGATGCAAACAAAAGGCTCTCTCCAGAAGGGAATGACCGTCTCCCAGAATAAAGTGCCTGGTTAACTTTCCCACTTTACACTCAACATGTCTGCAGCCTGGCTTCCAGCCCCATCTCTCTGAACGAATGTCCTCCAGGATGTGTTTGCCCTGGATCACAGCATCCAGAGCCTCCCACCTTCTGCAAATTGAAAGACAAGCCCCACCCTGCCCTCTCCAATGTGTGTTGTATAACTGATAGCCAAGTATGGAACCCATGAGGATGGCCTCAACACGGACCTTGGTTTTATGTCACACTACAAGTGACCCCACTCACACTGGCTTGTACCCCATCACTCACACATGTTACCAAGCATGGTCGAATGCAAACACATGCTCTTATGTACAAACACACACGCTCTCATGCATGCACACACATCGGTTTATGGGTGAAATTGCAATTGCAGAATTTTATTTGCAGGTACATTATATTTTGCTCAAAAAGCACACAATCTTCAGGCAGTCAATCCATGTGACATGTTATAAATCCCTACTTTGTAAACAGAACCAATCTGACTCAAGATTGGGTTGCAGACAGACTCTAACATGAGTGAATCAGATGGTTTTCTTTCCCCAGAAATGATTTCATCATTAGATTCTGAACTCCAGATTTCTGACTGAATTTCAATTCCGCCATCTGCTGTGGTGGGATTCAAACCCAGAAGTCCAGAGGAGTTCCCAGAACTGGGTTGATAGTCCAGTTAATAATGGCACTCGGCCCTTGTTCCTTCAATCACCCTGTGATGGCACATGAACTCACTGGTGCCTCCGCAGGTGGGAGGAGGAGGTGACGCCCTTCCCGCACTGAGAGCAGGTGAGCATGCTGTGCCTGATGTGGACCCGCTCGTGCGTCTGCAGGCTGGAAGAATTAATGAATCCCTTCCTGTGCCTGGAGCAGGTGATTAGCCATTCCCTGTTGTGGACTCGCTGGTGAACTTCTAAAATCTCAAAACATATAATCAAGAAAGGACCCACTCTATTCACTACTGCAGACTTACGGCAAGGTTACACGTTAAAAGCTCTGCACTAATCTGTTCCTGTGCTGTGAGCTCTCCGACACATGTTCTTCCACGATCAGCTGTGAATTTTGCTGTTTGTTAATTTTTCCAAGATGTTCAGAGATATATGATTTCAAACAGCAAAGGCAGTAACTATGCAGATTCACTGCTGTATCCGTTAGTAGTAGACGTTTCTTTCTCTCTCTCTCTCTCTCTCTCTCTCTCTCCCTCCCTTACAGACCATGTGCTTGCTGCCTTTGGCTGTCTTTCTCCATTTTAAAATTGCTGTTGTCTTGATTTTTTTACTCTAAAGTTCCAAAACAATGCATCAGCATATAAAACATTAATTGCTGCTCCTGGAATTCAAGGAAATCGCCTCCAACACTGAAAATACCTCAAAAACGGAGCAGCTCTTACAGCCACAAATTTTCCAGTCCTCCATCTTGCATTAGTTCTTGGTGAACCTTCCCATCTCCCAGGTTACAGTTATTCAAATAATTTGCTTTTCTATTTTTGCTAGAAAAGTGGATAACATCACGTTTATCCACACTACCTGCATCTGACATACATTTGCCCACTCACTCAGACTGTCCAAATAACATTGTATCCTCCTCACAGCTCACCCTTCCACCCAGCTTCGTGTCATCTACAATTTGTGACATATTCCATTTAGTTCCCTCATCTAAATCATTGAGACATACTGTGAATACCTGGGGTCCTAGTCCCAATTCCTGCAGTTATAAAACATCGATCTGACTGACCATACAAAATAGCAGATGTTAGCTTGACGTTCACAACTGACGAAGACCTGATAAGCAATTATGAACCACTGAATTACTAAATCACAGAAGCAGGCCATTCAGCCCATCGTGTCCATGCAGCTCTCTAAATGAGCTTTCTGATGTTGTGCCATTTTCCTGATGTTTCCTTGGAAACTGGTACAATGCTTGTCATCAAATAATTTTCCAATGCTCTTAACTGAATCTGCTTCAACCACTGTTCCATGCAATGTCTTCCAGATCTATTTACTCACTGTGTGAAATTTCTTTCTCACATCACATTTTCTTCCTTGTAATGGATTTGAAATCTGCACTCTTATTCTCAATGCTTTTACCATGGTGAACAGTTTTTCACTGTCTTTTCTGGGTATGATTTTTCTCTTAATTTTCAAAACTTCTTTTGAATCTGACTTCAGAGAGCAGTCCATGAGGCCAAGCCTCATCAACAACACAGAAACAACTGAGCATCTAAAGGGACGGCCCCTCAGTCATCTTTGTGAGCCCCATAGCAACCATTGTTACCTGGGCGGCCATGCATTCCAAACCTGGTCTCTCAACATCACTAGTATTGTCCCACAGTTTGAGAAACTGTGATTCTCGCTACGACTATAAAAATGAAACTTTTTTAAAAGCGGTTGTTGCTGAGAAGTTTAATCCTTTCTGTCCAGTAGGAAGTCAATGATGTGTTTGAATTTGAATGACTCAGTGAATCCCTTGCCACATGTGCAGCAAGTGGATCACCACTCCCTGTGTGCCTGTGGGGATTAAATTCCAGGTCAAACTGGGAATTGGATCTCTTCCGACCACCTGAACATACGTCTGGTCACACTCCAGGGGGACTGTGGCTTGTGTGGCACAGGTCAGATCATTGGCTGGCTTAGTCCTGCTCCTCGGATGCTGCTGGCCTGCTGCGCTTTTCCAGCACCACTCTAATCTACATTCTGGTTTCCAGCATCTGCAATCCTTGTTTTTACACAGTACATAAGGAGGCCATTCACACTTTCATGTCTATAATAGTTCCTGAAGCACCCACCTATTCTCCACCCCTATCCCCATCATCTTGCAACTGTCCAGCATCCTCGGTAGTGTCGTGGTTAGTATCCCCATCTGTGACTCAGGAGACTGGGGGTGCAATTCCCCGATGGGGAGGATTTGATATTTTTCTGGATGTCATGTTGCACAGAGGTATTGACCCTAATCCTGAATCGGGTTCAATTCCTGCCTGCTCCAGAGTTCAAAAGTTCACAAATATAGGAGCAGAATTAGGCCATTCAGCCTATCAAGTCTGCTGTGCCGTTCGATCAAGACTGCTCATCACCCCCATTTTCCTGCCTGATCCCTTGAAAGGGTTCAGAAAAGACTTACACTGATGTTTCCAGAGTTGGAGCATTTGGGAGAGGCTTAATAGGCAGGGGCTGTTTTCCCTGGAGGTTCGGATGGTGAGGGGTGACCTTATGGAGGTTTATAAAACAATGAAGGGCATGGATAGGATAAACAGACAAGGTCTTTTCGATGGGGTGGGGGAATCCAGAACTAGTCGGCATAGATTTAGGGAGAGAGGGGAAAGACGTAAAAGGGACCTAAGGTCCAACTTTTTCATGTAGAGGGTGTGCTTGTATGAAATGAGCTGCCAGAGGAAGTGGTGGTGGCTGGTACAATTACAGCATTTAACAGGCATTTGGATGGGTAGATGAATAGGAAGGGTTTAGATGGATATGAGTCAAGTGCTGGCAAATGGGATGAGATTAGGTTAGGATATCGTTTGACATGGTCAAGTTAGACTGAAGAGTCTGCTTCTGTGCTGCACATCTCTATGACTCTATAACAAATGTTCAACGAACTGGTCTGCAATTTCCCACATATGGCCTCCCTCCCATTCTGAATACAGGTGTTACATTAGCATTTTTCCAATCCAATGGAACCATAAGATCATACGACACAGGAGCAGAAATTAGGCCATTCAGTCCATCGAGTCTGCTCCACCATTCAATCATGGCTGAGATGTTTCTCAACTCCATTCTCCAGCTTTCTTCCCATAACCTTTGATCCCCTTGACAATCAGGAACATATATATGTCTCAGTCTTAAATAAACGCAGTGAATCTTTCCCATGTTAAGAGATTTTTGGAATTTTGTAACTAATGAGTTCACTATCTCCGCTGCCACTTCCTTCAGGACCCAGGGTGTAGGCCATCAGCATCAGTGGACTTGTCTGTCCTCAATCCAAATAGTTTGCTGTGTATCTTTACCCTCTCAATGTTGATTGTTTAAGTTCTACCCTTTCTATAGCCTCTGACTTGCCAATTCTAATAGGAATAGTTCTGTTGTCTGCCAACATAAAAACTGAGATCATCTCTGCCACTTCAGTGTTCCCCCATGAACTCACAGTTTTCATCTTCCAAGGTACCACATTTAGCTCAGCGACTCTGTTCCCATGAGCATACCAACAGAAGCTTTTGCTGTCCTTTTTGATATGTAGTGCGAGGTCTCTTTTGTAAGTTAACATACCTATTTTTATTTATATTTTTTACTGTCCCTTTGTTTATGTTTGAAACTTTCCTAATGTTTGACCCTTCCAGAGGTCCAGAATAACATTTCACAACGGGCTGAAAAGTTAAAAAAACACGACGTTGTAACTTTTTGAAATTGCCCCTTTCTGGAGGCTGGGGGCCGGCAAAACGATCGCCCCGCCCCCATCGTCTCCGATTGTTTGGTGGCCTCCCAAACCACGCCCCCTCAACCCAGGTGACGTCACAATCCTGGGCCCCGCCCCTTGTGAGCTGGCGCATGTGCAGTGCAGGTCCTGCAGCGGGACTGAGGCGGTGTTTCTGAGTGTGGGGGCAGAATGGTGCCGGTGGCTGAAGTAATAAGAACCGCTAGAAAAGCTGAGCAGGTCCGGCAGCTCGTGCCGAGATAAATCATTTCGGGTCCCGGTGATCCTCCTTCAGAACAGGACCAGGTTTCAGAAACATCCCGGGGAGGTCGCCAGGCCCGAGCGGCAAGACCTGGCTCCTGCCCCCGGGGAGAGGAGACAGTGAGACAGGGTAGGATTGGAAACCGCGGGAGGAGGGAGACTGGGGAGTTTATAAACTCCTAGGGGGAGGCCTGAGGCCTCCAATAAAATCACCACAGGCCCAGTGTTTACTTCACCGGCGAAGGCGCTCTCGGGTTGCCCGGGCAACCGGCCGCCATCTTTGTGAGGGTAAGGCGCATGTTGTCTTGGGGCGGGGAGCGCGGGCGGCCATCTTGGTGAGGGCACCATCAACTGTCATTTCTGGGAGAGAATTCCAACCTCGTGGTAACCTCGGCCTTTGCCGAGTTTAATTCCCCAGACTGTCCAGCGATGTGCAGGTTAGGGGGGGCGGGGGGGTTCAGCCATGCTAAATTACTGATAATGCCCAAGGATGTTCTTGTTAGTGTATGGTGACCGTGCTAATTTACCCCCAGTGTCCAGAGATGTGCAGGTTAGAGTGGATTGGCCGAGGTAAGTTTATCCATAGTGTTCGGGGTTCTGCAGGTTAGGGTGAAGGTCTGGACCCCCTCAATCGGCTCTCTCGATCCGAGATCGGTCAAAAGAATCACCAGGAGTACGGTCTATTTAAAGCAAGGTTATCAGCTTAATGACATAAGGCAGCCTAGTACAGATTTGTCCAGCAACACAGGTTAAAAGCTTCTGTTTTCCGTGGCAAAATTACACAATTACATTTGAAAATTACGCATTATTTAGTTTTGCGACAGCGTAGCCTGAATTACAAGAAAAGACCAATAAAATGTAACAAGGTGACATGATTGACAGCAGGTTAGTCCAATGATATTTCTCGGGAAACCGATTGTTTTACGCGCAAAATCATCCCATGCTTGTTAGTTCAAGATTAGTTCGAATACCAAATTACTTATGATTCATATTATGCAAACTCCATTGTTCTCTTTTATTTCTAAATCCAACCAACTCAGCAAAGCAGCAATTCAAGTTCAATGTCAAATCATCACCTGAAGCCATTTTGTTATATTTACTTTAAAATATTATTTACAATTGAAATGCCATTTTGTGGTTAATACAAACCTACATACACCTGTTGCTCCTAACAACAGCCTAAATTCAAATTTTAAATCCTGATCTCAATAAAGCAGCAGTTGTCTCATTACCCAAAAGTTTGAGACCACAAACGATATAAGTACAGTTTTGATGGCTAATAACTCCTGAAAATCCTTCTACAGAAAAAAGTCACTGAGAGCTGCATATCCCAAAGAGTGATATTACTGTTTTGTAGAGATTTTGGATTCTTCCATTCTATGCAAAACTCAGGGGAGACTATATTCCTACAGTTACAGCACGAGGAGTACTTACTTTATTCAAAATAATAACCAGGTTTAGTATATGTAAGGGAGGGACCTTGCCATTAAGAGGCATGCCTGACTTTCTGACTTCCTTGAGGCTGTTCAATAAATACGTCTTTTGGTAAGAGATGCAGTTATTGTCCCAGAACAGTTCCACCCATCCCATAATTGGGAAGACATTGGTGCCAGTAGGGGTCAAAGAATCTTTTGCTGAAGTTAGCACATAACAGACCAATTCTGGCAAGGGTGAAAATAGATAAGTCCCCTGGGCCTGATGGCATTTATCCTAGGATTCTCTGGGAAGCAAGGGAGGAAATTGCAGAGCCATTGGCCTTGATTTTTGTGTCCTCTTTGTCTACAGGAGTAGTGCCAGAGGACTGGAGGCTAGCAAACGTGGTTCCCTTGTTCAAGAAGGAGAGTAGGGATAATCCTAGTAACTATAGGCCAGTGAGTCTCACTTCTGTTGTGGGCAACGTCTTAGAGAGAATTGTAAGGGATAGGATTTATGCACATCTGGATAAGAATAATGTGATCAAGGATAGTCAGCATGGTTTTGTGAAGGGCAGGTCGTGCCTCACAAACCTTATTGAATTCTTTGAGAAGGTGACTAAGGAGGTAGATGAGGGGAAAGCGGTAGATGTGGTATATATGGATTTTAGTAAGGCGTTTGATAAGGTCCCCCATGGTAGGCTACTGCAGAAAATACAGAGATATGGCATTGAGGGTGAGTTGGAGGTTTGGATTAGGAATTGGCTGGCTGGAAGAAGACAGAGGGTAATAGTTGATGGCAAAGGTTCATCTTGGAGTGCCGTCACTAGCGGTGTTCCGCAAGGATCTGTTTTGGGTCATTGCTGTTTGTCATTTTTATAAATGACCTGGAGGAAGGGTTAGAAGGTTGGGTGAGCAAGTTTGCAGATGATACGAAAGTCGGAGGAGTTGTAGACAGTGAGGAAGGATGTGGCAGGTTACAGCGGGATATAGAGAAGCTGCAGAGCTGGGCAGAAAGGTGGCAAATGGAGTTCAATGTAGCTAAGTGTGAGGTGATTCACTTTGGTAAGAGTAACAAAAAGATGGGGTACTGGGCTAATGGTCGGATACTTGGTAGTGTGGAAGAGCAGAGGGATCTTGGTGTCCATGTACACAGATCTCTGAAAGTTGCCACCCAGGTAAATAGTGCAGTGAAGAAGGCATATGGCGTACTGGCTTTTATTGGTAGAGGAATTGAGTTCCGGAGTCCTGAGGTCATGCTGCAGTTGTATAAGACTCTGGTGCGGCCGCATCTGGAATATTGTGTGCAGTTTTGGTCGCCATACTATAGGAAGGATGTGGAGGCACTGGAACGGGTGCAGAGGAAGTTTACCAGGATGTTGCCTGGTATGGTAGGAAGATCCTATGAGGAAAGGCTGAGGCACTTGGGATTGTTTTCATTGGAGAAAAGAAGGTTTAAGGGTGACTTGATAGAGGTGTACAAGATGATTAAGGGGTTAGATAGGGTTGACAGTGAGAACCTTTTTCCACGTATGGAGTCAGCTATTACAAGGGGGCAGAGCTTTAAATTAAGTGGGGGGTAGATAAAGGACTGATGTTAGGGGTAGGTTCTTCACTCAGCGAGTCGTAAGTTCATGGAATGCCCTGCCAGTAGCAGTGGTGGACTCTCCCTCTTTATGGGTATTTAAGCGGGCATTGGATAGGTATATGGAGGATAGTGGGTTTTGATCGGTGGGCTTTGATCGGCGCAACATCGAGGGCCGAAGGGCCTGTACTGCGCTGTATTCTTCTATGTTCTATGTTCTATGTTCTATGTTCATCTCTGCCAAATATTCTATTGTGACTTTGAAGAAACAAATTGTAATCGAAAGATAACATTTCCCTATCTTCTCTTTTGTGGTGTGACCTATTTGGATGGGGGCAAGGCTTACCAGGGTAGCCCATAGCACAACTGGTATCAAACTGGCACAGAACACCTTTATAGGGTAAAGACCATTTAGACTTGTTCTGTAAATGAACTGCTCAATCTCTGACCACTGCAATAGTCTTGGTAATGTTCAGTCCCTCAGCAGAGAGGACATCTTCTTGGCATAGTTGATGCACAGTCTCTGGTTGCTCAGGATCACACAGGTAAACTGTTCCTTCTTGTGCACCAATGCTGGCAATGGCAAGTCCACACAGAATGGCTTTTCAGTTTAAAATAGCTTCAGGTTATGATTTGATACTGTGAACTTGAATTGCTGCTTTGCTGAGTTGGTTAGCTTTGGGGAAAAGAAAACAATGGAGTTTAATAATATGAATCATATGAATTTGGTGTTCGAACTAACCTTGAACTAGCAAGCACGGGATGATTTTGAGAGTAAAACAATCTGTTTCCTAGGAAATATTGGACTAGCCTGCTGTCAATCATGTCACCTTATTACATTTGATTGGTCTTTTAAGGCTGTGCTGTCTCTTAAAAAACATGTAAATGATGTGTAATTTTCGAAAGTAATTCTGCAATTTCGCCACGGAGCTCAGAAGCTTTCACTTCTGTGTTGCTGGACAGAATTGCGTCAGACTGCCTTGCTTTATTAAACTGATAACTTTGCTTTGTACAGTCTGCATTCCGTTTGTTCTTTGACCGATCTCGAGACGGAGGGGTCCCGCCTGGGATCCAGATCTTCAAGGGTGGATTGGCCATGCTAAATTCCCTTCATAGTGTCAAGGGATGTGTAAGTTCGGTGTATTACTCTGGGATAAATGTAGGGCAATAAGGGGAGTGATATGGGTGAATTACCATTCAGAACGTTGGTTTGGACTTGTTGGGCCGAGTGGCCTGCTTCCACACTGTGAGGATTCTTTGAAGGGAAGGGATTTTTGCAAACTGTTCTCCTTCCATCTGCTGCAGAGTTCTGCTGTCGGCCTGTCCCCGCTCCCTGCCCCATTTTTGACATCACAACGCGGAAGTGGCCCGATCAGTTTCAATGTGAAACACCCTCCTCTGGGCAACTCCTCATCCTGGGAGGGAGAGAGGGAGGGGGTAATCTGTTCACTTGTAGCAACTGGAGTGAATTCAAGGAGGGAATCTACTCTGCCAACTCAGGTATGTGTCTTAATTATCCGGGTGAGGAGGGACGGATGATAGCAATTGGGGAGGGGGAGATACTTTATTTTTATTTATAAAATGCATCTGATTCCCACAAATAAATGCATCAGGTTCAAGTACAGCACGTGCAATGATCCACATTGCAGCTTCAAGCTGGCTGCAACAGTTTGACATCCTCTGTTCTTGCTCCGTGTTGGCTGCAGCACATTTGGCTTCCTTCCCTCACCTCTTCTTTCTGCCCCCCTCTGAAGTATTCATGTTTCCAAACTGACCCTCAAAAGTTCAGGTTATACTTCCATTCTTTCCCAGTTTTCAAAACCCACAAAATACAACTTTCCCAATCCTCTGAGTATCGAAGTTGGGAGGTTATGTTGTGGCTGTACAGGACATTGGTTCGGCCACTTTTGCTCTTGCTCCTATCAAAAGGAGGTTGTGAAACTTGAAAGGATTCAGAAAAGATTTACAAGGATGCTGCCAGTGTTGGAGGGTTTGCACTGAATTGTTTTGGGCTGTTTTCCCGAGTGTGGCAAAGGCGTTTGTATACATTTATAAAATCATGAAAGGCATGGATTGGGCAAATAGACGAGATATTGTCCCCTGGGTTTGGGGGTGTCCAGAACTAAAGTGTAATAGCTTTAGGGTGAGGTGGATGAGCAAAGACTTAAAAGAAACCTAAGGGCAACTTTTTAACTCAGAGGGTAGTGAGCGTAAAGAATGAGCTGCCAGAGGAAATGGTGGAGGCTGGTACAATTACAATATGTGAATGGCATCTGGATGGTTTCTGAAAACGAAGGGTTCAGAGGGGTATGGGCCATGTGGTGGCATATGGGACTAGATTAATTTAGAATATCTAGTCAACATCAATGAATTAAGACCATAAGACATAGAAGTGGAAGTAAGGCCATTCAGCCCATTGAGTCCATTCTGTCATTTAATCATGGCTGATGGACATTTCAGCTCCACTTACCCACACTCTCCCCATAGCCCTTAATTCCTTAATCAAGAATTTATCAATCTCTGCCTTGAAGACATTTAACATCCTGGCCTCCATTGCGCTCCCTGGCAATGAATTCCACAGGACCCCACACTCTGGCTGAAGAAATGTCTCCTCGTTTCTGTTCTAAATTGACCCCCTCTAATTATCAGGCTGTGTCCCTGGATCCTAGTCTCCTCTGCCTAATGGAAACAACTTCCCAATATCCACCCTTTCTAAGCCAAGCATAATCTTGTAAGTTTCTGTTAGATCTCTCCTCAACCTTCTGAACGCTAATGAATACAATCCCAGGATCATCAGCCATTCATCATATGTTAGGCGTACCATTCCAGGGATCGATCGTGTGAATCTCTGCTGGACACACTCTAGTGCCAGTATATTCTGCTGTTACTGCCGCTGAGTCACACCTTGAACCCTGTTTAGTGGGTGAAGTGAGAGGGGCAAGAGGATCCTTTCTGTCGGACTTGCTGCTCTCGCACCCACTTTACTTCCAGTGCTGTCTGACAGCACCTTCCCTACAGAATTGATCTGCAGGAGCAGATGGAGGACAGTTTTACCCTGGATGGAGTGTAATGTTTGTCCAACCCCTGCAGGTTGGTCTGAAATAGATACATTTGTCTCTCTCCCATTGAGTCTCCAGCACAGGGCTAGTCTGGTCGGTTCAATTGGCCTCTATCAGTGTTTTCGCTCTGCCTGAGCCTCCACCCACCCCTCTTCATCGCCCCTTCCCATCCCTCATCAGCAAACTGATATCCCCCGCTTATCGCACGTTTGCTTTATGCCACTTTGCTTTTACAAAAGACCCACATTAGTACCTGTTTTCACTAATCAAAAGAAATCCAAAGAGGATTTTTGCTTTCATGAGAGGCAACGTCCTAGTGAACCTTCTCTGCACCCTCTCCCAGAGCATCCACGTCCTTCCAGTAGCATGCTGGCCAGAACTGCACACAATGTTATGAATGTGGCTGGAATAAATAGCTGTAACATAACTCGCTAACTCTTACACTCTAGGCAAGCGTGCTGTATGCCTTCTTGACCACGTACCTGCCTGCTTTGCCACTTTCAGGGATCTATATGCCCAGATCCCTCTGTATGCCAGATCTCCTACACGTTCTCTAATTTAATGTACACTTCTTGTATTTCCTTCTCTTCCTTTCTCCCTCATCTGTATCCAGCTTCCCCTTAATTGTATTCTTCTCTTCATCTCTTTCCCCCCGTTCCTCACCCCTCCACCCCTCCTATCATAAGACCACAGGAGCTGAAATTAGGCCATTCAGCCCATTGTGACTGCTCTGCGATTCAGTCATGGCTGATAAGTTTCTTAACTCCATTCTCCCAGTAACCCTTGATCCCTTTCATACTCAAGAAACTATCTTTCACAGCTTAAATGTACTCAATGACCTGGCCTCCAGTCTTCGGTGGCAGTGAATTCCATATATTCACCACTCTAGCTGAAGAAGTTTCTCTTTACCTCCACTCTAAAGGGTCTTCCCTTTGGTCTAAGGCTGTGCCCTCGGCTCCTAGCCTTTCCTACCAAAGGAAACATCTTCCCACCATCCAGTCTGTTCAGAATTCTGTCGGTTTCAATTAGATCCCCCGTCATCGTTCTAAATTCCATTAAATATAGACCCAGAGTCCTCAAACATTCCTTATTTGTTCAGATGTTCATTCCTGGGACCATTCTCGTGAACCTCCTCTGAACACACGCCTAGGCCAGTACATCCTTCCTGAGATTTGGGCCCAAAACTGCGCACAATACTCCAAATGTGGCCTGACCAGAGTGTTACAAAGCCTCAACTACCTCCCTACTTTTACATTCAAGTCCTGTCAAATTAAATGTCATCATTGCATTTGCCTTCCTAACTACTGTCTCAACTTGTAAGTTTACCTTGAGAGAATCCTGGACTAGAACACCCAAGTCTCTTTGCACCTGAGATTTCTGCATTTTCTTCAGTTCCAAGGGTGACTGTTGGTGTCGGGGCAGCACCAGAGATTTCCTGACATGCGGATTGTATTTGGGGGTACCAAGTAATCTGAGGAACTGGCAGTATCTCAGGAGAAATAGTTATTCCTGGAGGAGGAAGAAGGAATGTGGTGTGATTCTGTAAACTCGAGGTCTCCAGAAGTGTGCAGAGGTGATGTTAGAATTTCACACCACAAATTTGAAAGCGAGGAAACTCCACCAGAATTCAGTTATCAGACATGACAGGCCAATGGTGTCTATCTGTGATGTTAGAATTCTATGATGCTTGGAACTGAAACATAACTTTCAACCCCATGTATTTCATCTCCTTTGAAATAGAGACCTCTATTGTATTTTTCAATTGGTGTTTGTACCTGTCTGCTACTTTTGCTGATTTGTGTACTTGGTCTCCAAAGTCTTTTTTTCCCTTTTATAGTGCTTAGTTTCTAATAATTTAGCAGTTCTCCAATCAGTCTTTCTTGGGTGAAAAGTAAATGGTTCTGATTTTGTCGTCTTGGGTGACATTAAACATTTTTTCCACTCATTCGTTTAACCCATGAATGCTGTTTAGCTTCTTCCTGCTCCTTTCTGCACAAGTTGATGCCCCTCTGCCCCTGGACAGTTGATAGTTGACCAACAACTGGATAGGTGTCCCCTTGATCCAACCTCTCGAGCAATAAGCTATCAGTAACCAAGGACAAAGGTCTTGAACTCCAATTGTTAGTAGTAAACCTCCACTAGGGACAGATTCTTTGGACATGATCTTTGCTTTTGGCACAGAGGCAGGAAACATCTCACCTGTTTCAGATAAATCAAATTACTGACTGTCAACTCCTTTGATACTGACACTGTCATGACACGGTCAACTCCTTTGATACTGAGCAGTGTGAATAGAGTATTGACTGGCCCAACAAGAATGGATTTCCCAAACTGCCACAGTGTTGGTGACAGTCATACACCCAAACCAGCTGCTAGTCGGGATCAGCCTTCTCTCTGAATCAGGAGGTCATAGGTTTAAATCACAGGATGTTGCTGGTAAGAGGTTCAGTGATGGAAATGTCATTCAGTGGAAAATACTAATAGCTCCCAGAAATTATGGCGAATGTCGGGGCTAGTATAAATGAAGAACTGACGGATATTAATATGTATGAAACAAAAATGCATCAGAGAATTGAATAGGATTTAAAGTAGCAAAATTCCCTGGGCTTGGTGGTTAAAGCTAGTTCACTGGAAAGCGGTAATTGGAAAGTGGCACATGTCATCCCGCTGTTTTAGAAAGAAGGAAGAGAGCACAGGGAATCTATAATGAAAAGTACAACAACAGGACAGTTAAAAATTAATGATAGGACTGAGCAGAATCAACATGGGCTTATTGGAAATATATGCTGGTCAAACTCAGGTCATTATAGCTAGCAGAATATATGAATGTCCAAATTAGGAGCTGAAGTAAGCCATTCGGCTCATTAAGCTGCTCCACTCCAAGAAGATAATGGCTGATTACTTTGTGTTATACATTGCACATTCGCATCCATCCCCATAACCTTAGATTCTTCTTAAGCAAAGGAATTAATCTACTTCTGCCTTAGAAATATTCAATGGTCCTGCCTCCGCTATCTTCTGTCGCAAAGTATTTCAAAGCTGCACAACCTTCCAAAACATTTCCCCCCTTCTTTGTCACAAATGATTGCGTTTTTTGAAGAAGTAACAAAGAGGATTGATGAGGGCAGAGCAGTAGATGTGATCTATATGGACTTCAGTAAGGCGTTCGACAAGGTTCCTCATGGGAGATTGATTAGCAAGGTTAGATCTCACGGAATACAGGGAGAACTAGCCACTTGGATACAGAACTGGCTCAAAGGTAGAAGACAGAGGGTGGTGGTGGAGGGTTGTGTTTCAGACTGGAGGCCTGTGACCAGTGGAGTGCCACAAGGATCGGTGCTGGGCCCTCTACTTTTTGTCATCTACCAAAATGATTTTGATGCGAGGATAAGAGGTACAGTTAGTAAGTTTGCAGATGACACCAAAATTGGAGGTGCAGTGGACAGCGAAGAGAGTTACCTCAGATTACAACGGGATCTTGACCAGATGGGCCAATGGGCTGAGAAGTGGCAGATGGAGTTTAATTTAGATAAATGCGAGGTGCTGCATTTTGGGAAAGCCAATCTTAGCAGGACTTATGCACTTATTGGTTAGGTCCTCGGGAGTGTTGCTAAACAAAGAGACCTTGGAGTGCAGGTTCATAGCTCCTTGAAAGTGGAGTCGCAGGTAGATAGAATAGTGAAGAAGGCATTTGGTATGCTTTCCTTTATTGGTCAGAGTATTGAGTACATGAGTTGAGAGGACATGTTGCGACTGTATTGGACATTGGTTAGCCCACTGTTGGAATATTACGTGCAATTCTGGTCTCCTTCCTGTTGGAAAGATGTTGTGAAACTTGAAAGTGTTCAGAAACTATTTACAAGAATGTTGCCAGGGGTTGGAGGATTTGAGCTGCTGGAGCATCGGAGGCTGAGGGGTGACCTTATAGAGGTTTACAAAATTATGAGGGCATGGATCGTATAAATAGGCAAAGTCTTTTCCCTGGGGTCAGAGAGTCCAGAACAAAAGGACATAGGTTTAGGGTGAGAGGGAAAAGAGATAAAAGAGACCTAAAGGGCAACTTTTTCATGTCCAGAATGAGCTGCCAGAGGAAGTGGTGGAGACTGGTACAATTGCAACATTTAAGAGGCATTTGGATGGGTAGATGAATAGGAAGGGTTTGGAGGGATATGGGCCGGGTGCTGACAGGTGGGACTAGATTGGGTTGGGATATCTGGTCGGCATGGACGGGTTGGACCGAAGGGTCTGTTTCTATGTTGTACATCTCTATGACTCTATAAATGGGTGACCTCATTGTTCGTTCACAACAGTAAGTAAACATCCTTCAACATCCACCTTTTGAAGACCATTCAGGCTCATAGAAACTTCAATCAAATCACCCCTTGCTATTCCAAACTCGGGTTGAAAGTCAGACCTGTCTGTCTCATGATTTTCCATTAGACAGTCTGTTCATTGTGGGTGTCAATCTAGTTTACCTTCTGTGAATTGCCTTTAATGCATTTTCATTCTTCCTTAGGTAAGGATATCAAAACTGAGCACCGTGTTCAAGATGTCGTCCCACCATTGCTCTGTACCTGAGGCATAATCGCCTTACATTTATGTCATTGGCCTTTCTAATCACTTGCTGTGCTTGCATTCTAACTTGTGACTTATTTGCAAGGCCCCCGGATCCCTCTGCATCTCAGAATTATGCAGTTGTTCTCCAAGTAGTTAACAAATTGCATTTTACCATTTTATACACCACTTGCAAGAGTTTTGCTTATTTATTTAACCAATCTATCAATCTGCATCATTGATATGTCATCCCCACAATGTACATCTCCATCTATCTTTGTGTTGCCTGCAAAGGTAACCACATACCTTTGATCCCCTCCTGTAAGTCATTGTAGAAAGTTGAGCAGCCAGCAGAGATGCCTGTTGGAACCCCACCATATATTGTCATATACAACCAATTTGACAAAAGAACCATTTTTGCATATTCTGTTTTCTGCCAGTCAGTTGATGTTCTATAACTATACTTTACACCATGAGCTCCTCTGTGCAATATGCTTTTCGTGAAAACATGTCAAACAGCTTTAGGATATTCAAGTTCAGTATATCCACAGGCTTCAATTTACATACTCTATCAAAGAATTCCTTGAGGACAGCATGGTGGCATAGTGGCTCCCTCTCACGGCCTGAGACACCTATTTGATTTCAGCCTTGAGTCGACGATCTGTTTGGAGTTTGCATATTCTGTCTATGTCTTTGTGAGTTTCCACTGGGGGCTCCACAGTCCAAAGATGTGTAGGTTCGGTGGATTAGCCATGCTGGATTGCGTAATGTCCTTGGATGTACAAGCTAGGTGAGTTAGCCATGCTAAATGCAGGGTTACGGGAGTCGGGTGGCGGTCTGGATCTGGGTGGGATGCACTTGAGGGTTGGTGCAGGACTTGATCGGCTAAATGGTCTCTTTCCACACTCTCGGAATTCTATGAATAAATTGGTGAAACAACATTTCGTTTTCATATTAGCATGCTGATTCCTTTCAATTACCACAAGCTTTTTGACATGGTGGTTATAATCTCCTTAACTGATTCAAAAACAAATGTTTAATTGCCAGAGACTCAAGGGACCACATTTTCCATGATGTATCTTTCCTCGAGAACTGAAGTATTAAATATGTTACTCTCCAGTCTGAGGAAAACTTGCCTGAATCTAATAAATCTTGGAAAATTAACATTAATGCAAATATGAACTCATTAGCCACCTTTTAAAATTCTATGATGAAATCCACCTGTACCCAGAGATTTGCCAGCCCATAGCACCATCAGTTCGCTCAATAGCATTTATCTAATGATTCTCATTTCACCAAACTCCTCTGTTTGTTCAACCTATGGGGTTAAAGGCAGGATTCTTGACCATGTGGTGGAACAGAGGGATCTTGGAGTCCAAGTCCATAGATCGCTCAAAGTTGCCACCCAGGTTGAGAAGGTTGTTACGAAGGTGTACGGTGTGTTGGCTTTCATTAGCAGAGAGTTTGAGCTTAAGAGCTGCAAGGTTATGCTGCAGCTGTATGGAGTACTGGTTAGATCACACTTGGAATATTGTGTTCACTTTTAGTCACCTAATTTTAGGGAAGATGTGGGAAAGTGCCAGAGGAAACATCACAGAAGCGCTTCACAGGAGGCTGCCAAGCACTGAGGATGTTACCTAGACAGGGGACGAAATGTCTGCAACACATATTCCCAGCTTGGTGAACAGAACCACAACAGGAAGCTGTGTAAGCTGAGAGAGGGTACAGAGGAGAGTTACCTCGATGCTGCCTGGAATGGAGGGGATGTCTTAGGTTGGGGAAGCTAGGGCCTTTCTCATTGGAGCGAAGAAGGATTAGATTAGATTAGATTACTTACAGTGTGGAAACAGGCCCTTCGGCCCAACAAGACCACACCGCCCCGCCGAAGCGTAACCCACCCAGATGGGAGGTGACTTTATAGAGGTGTACGATATGTTGAGAGGCATAGATAGAATGAATAGCTGGAGACTTTTTCCCCAGGTCAGAAATGACAGGGCATAATTTTAAGGTAATTGGAAGAAGGTTTCGGGGAGATGTCAGAGGTAGGTTTTTTACTCTGAATGGTGAGTGCATGGAATGCACTTCCAGGGTTGGAATGAGAGTCAGATACATTTAAGGACATTTAAGCGACTGCTGAACAAGCACATGGACGGCAGTAAATTGAGGGGTGTGCAGGCTAGTCTCATCTTCAAGTTGGATAAAAGGCTGGGACAATATCGAGGGCTAAAGGGCCTGAACTGTGCTGTATTGTTCTGCGTTTTCACTCCAGAACGATGCAGCAGCAGTATTGGAAGAACAATATTGCGTCAAATCCCTTGATCCTTCCAGAGATGGGCACTGTCGATGGAAACTCGGTTAAATTCTGCCAGCAATCAGGTGATAGCTGGGTGGGGGGAGGGTGGCAGCCGTGAGACTGAACTTGCTTACTTGAGGGTTTTTAGTTTTGGTTGCTACGTGCAATGAAGTGTGAATCATTGTTTCAGCAGTTGGTTCTGTGTGTTGTTTCTGAGTCAGTGACCAAACTAAGGCGATTCACCCACAACCAGAGCAAGAGGCTGGGATTAATATTGACTCCACTGCATTCAGCATAACATCACGTCAATACTGTTAGAAAGGGAAAGCTGACACCAACTCCCACCGCACCAGAGATCTCAAATCGAAACACCCAAAGAGAAGCGCATCGCCCTATAATCTGTAAAATTAATGTGAAAAGTGTTGTAACCTGCTCTAATGTTCAAAAATAAATCCCTGACACTTTAAAATCAACAAAAATCCATTTCTTTATCCAACAGTAACGGTGAACAGATGAACTAAACTATTAACAAACCAAATAAATCCCTTCTAACTACTGACTATTCCGGAATAAAACAAGGTTCTCGTGATATGCTGATCCAATAAATATGATTCCCTCTTGTAACAAGAAATAGAATTTAGTCTCTCAGATTACAGCCAGGTTACGTTTCTCTTGGAATATTCTATGCCACCTTCTGTTGAATCTTCTGTCAGGAATGCCCTTTTCAGTTTTTTTTTAAATGATGCATTCTCTAATACAGAGATGACTGACATCCAATTTCCCCCTCTCAATAGAACTGAGGACTCTTGGCTCTCGCGAGGGGGAGTTAGAGATCTGGGCGTTCAGGCGATTGTACCCTGAAGGTGGCAACACAGGTCAATGGAGTGGTCACAAAGGTTTCATTCGGCGGTGTGTAAATAAATTGTTTTCCTGGAAGCCAAGTGATTTGACCAGCAACATCACTCCTGAGATACCTCTGCCTAAAACAACTAAAAAAACTTAGGGTCTGGGCTATCTTCCTAGAATGTTTTGAGGGGATCTGGCCTGGTCCATAATACTGATCACCTGCAAATTGTGTCTCCAGGAAGGATGTAGAGAAACTTGAAAGGGTTCAGAAAAGATTTAAATGGATGGTTCTGAGGTTGGAGGGTTTGAGTTACAGGGAGAGATTGAATAAGTTGCAGGTATTTTCCCTGGAACATCAGAGGCTGAGGAGTGACCTGGTAGATATTTATAAAATTATGAGGGGCACAGATTGGGAAAATAGTCAAAATCTTTTCCCCAGGATGGGGAATCCAAAACTAGAGGTTTAGGATGAGGGGGAAAAGATTTAAAAGGGACCTGAGGGGAGACCTTTTCACGGAGAGAGTGGTGTATGTATGTAATGAGCTGCCAGAGGAAGTGGTGGAGGCTGGTACAATTTCAACATTTAAAAGGCATCTGGATTGGAACATGAATAGGAAGAGTTTAGAGGGATCTGGACAAGTGCTGGCAAATGGGATGAGATTAATTTAGGATATGCAGTCAGCATGGACGAGTTGGACTGAAGGGTCTGTTTCCCTGCTGTGCATCTCTTTTGACTCGAAGTCTCTAAAAGATACCACATTGCTTCAACCGAACTCTGAAACCCAACGTTACTGACAGATTCTTTGTGTGTGAACCCGAGAGGCCTGGTCGTAGAGATGTACAGCACTGAAACAGACCCTTTGGTACAACTCGTCCATGCTGACCAGACATCCAATATTTAATCTCCTCCCATTTGTCAGCATTTAGCTCATATACCCATCCAGATGCTTTTTAAATGTTGTCATTGTCCCAGCCTACACCATTTCCCCTGGCAGCTCATTCTGTACATGCACCACCCTCTGTGTGAAATCTTGTCCCTTGAGATCTATGATAAGTTGCCAGTAGTGTTAGGGTGGGTTACTCTTCGGAGGGTCGGTGAGGACTTGTTGGGCCGAAGGGCCTGTTTCCACGCTGTAGGGAATCTAATCAAAAGGCACCTGGATGGGTGTATGAACAGGAAGAGTTTAGAGGGGTGCTGGCAAATGGGACGAGATTAATTTAGGATATCTGGTCAGCATGAATGAGTTGGACCAAAGGGTCGGTTTCCAGCACTTGGCCTATATCCCTCTCAACCATTCCTATTCATGTCCCCATCCAGATGCTATTTAAAGGCTGTCATTGTACCAGCCTCCACCACTTCTTCTGGCAGCTCATTCCATCCATGCATCACCATCTGTATGAAAAGGTTGCCCTTTAGGTCCCACTTAAATCTTTCCCCTCTCACCATAAACCCTCTGGTTTTGGACTGCCCAACCTCCGGGGAAATGACCTTGTTATTTGCTCTATTCATACTCCTCAGGATTTTATAAACCCATATAAGGTCACCCCTCAACCTCTGACACTCCAGGGAAAACAGCCCCAGTCTATTCAACCTCTCCCTGTAGCCCAAACTCTCGGCAACATCCTGGTAAATCATTTCTGGTCGAGAAGTCAATGATTTGGGTTAATACCTGAAACACTGACTTCACTGCTGGTGCTGCCTGGCTTGCTGTGTTCTCCCAGCCTCCTGCTTGTCTACTTTCGATTCCAGCATCTGCAGTTTGTTTTTGTCTCTAATGAATGGCAGAGCAGACTCGATGGGCTGAATGGCCTAACTTCTGCTCCAATGGTCTCGCAGGCTTAGGTTTGTGCAGATTGTTTCAGTGGGAACGTGCTGTCCTGGGCTCAACAAGCAGCAGCGCCCAATGGATCAAAGTTCATAGAATCAGAGAATCCCTACAGTGTGGACACAGGTCCTTCAGCCCAACAAGTTCAAACTGACCCTCTGAAGAGTAACCCACCCAGACCAATTTCCCTCCCCTATTACTCGACATTTCCCCTGACCAATGCACCACACCTACACATCCCTGAACACTGGGAGAATTTAGCATCGCCAATCCACCCTACCTGCACATCTTTGGACTGTGGGAGGAAACCGGAACACCGAGAAAACCCACGCAGGCACAGGAGGAGAATGTGCAAACTCCACACAGACAGTTGCCCCAATCGTGGAATCAAAGCTGGGTCCCTGGCACTGTGAGGCAATGCCACTGACCACTGAGCCACCGTGGGAGTGGGTGCAGTCCAGCAGAAAACAAAACCAGCCCACCAACTCTCCCACTGTCAGACTGGGCAGGAGGTTCAGTCCTGGGGGTGACCCACAGCAGCCTCACCAGCAGAATCAGATTGTTGGGAGTGCTGGTGCCCCCGCTGGTGTCTCTGCAAGTTGCAGGCCTGGGTGAAGGCCTTCCCGCACTCAGGGCAGCTGAAGGGCCTCTCCCCAGTGTGAACCCGCTGGTGCTTCAGTAGGTCAGAGGAATTGCTGAAGGCCTTTCCGCACTCAGGACAAGCGAATGGCCTCTCCCCGGTGTGGACCCGTCGGTGGATCAGCACGTGGGAGAAATTGCTGAAGGCCTTCCCACACTCGGGGCAACTGAATGGCCTGTCCCTGGTATGGACCCACCTGTGGGTCAGCAGGTTGGAGGCATGTGTGAAGGCCTTCCCACACTCAGGGCAGCTGAAAGGCCTCTCCCCTGTGTGGACCCGCTGGTGGGTCAGCAGGGCGGAGGAATCGCTGAACCCCTTCCCACACTCTGGGCAAGTGAATGGCCTCTCCCCTGTGTGGACACTCTGGTGCCTCAGCAGGGAAAAGGCCTGGGTGAAGGTCTTCCCACACTTAGGGCAGCTGAAGGGCTTCTCCCCTGTGTGGACCCGTCGGTGGGTCAGCAAGGCGGAGGAACTGCTGAACCCCTTCCCACACTCTGGGCAGGCGAATGGCCTCTCCCCGGTGTGGACCCGTTGGTGCTTCAGTAGGTCGGAGGAATTGCTGAAAGCCTTCCTGCACTCAGGGCAGCTGAAGGGCCTCTCCCCCGTGTGGACCCGTCGGTGCCTCAGCAGGGTGGAGGAACTGCTGAACCCCTTCCTGCACTCTGGGCAGGAGAATGGCCTGACCCCAGTGTGACTGCGCTGATGAGCTTCCAGGACAGACGAGACATGGAAGGCTTTCCCACAGTCGCCACACTTCCAAGGTTTCTCCACGGGGCGGGATTCCTCTGGTTTCTCCATGGCTGAAGCTTCAGCGGCACACAAACACGTGTACAGTCCCTCCCTGCCGTGAATTCCTCTTTCCAGGCTGGATAACTGTTTTCGGTTCCACACTCAGTTCGCTGTAACAGTAGGATCTCTCATTCAGTCCCACTGATGCTGAAAATGTACTGAAACAGGGACCAAAAAACTTTGCTCCTTCTCACAGAATCTTAGTCAAAACTCCTTACAGTCCCAATGGACTGAATGACTATCAAACATTGACTTGAAATTGAGGACAGCAGACGCTGGAGAGTCAGAGTCAAAAAGTTCGGAAAAGCAAACCAGGTCAGGCAGCATCCGAGGAGCAGGAGAGTCAGCGTTTTGGGTATAAGCCCTTCATCTGTTGATTTTTAAACTTCAGTTTTCAGATCAAATACTCTGTAAAAAGAGATTTAAAAAGTCATCATTGTCACTGAGAAGGTCTATAGCCTTAAAACTTGTCTTTCAACATTTAGACTAAATGTAATGCTGAATTATAGAACACATTTATTGCACTAGAAAATAGACAGACAGCAAGGCTCAGAAAAGGGGGGGCATCTTAAAGAATGTAAAAGATAGGGACACCTGGGCTTACCAAGTGATAACAGGATACTGTTAGACAATTAAGAACGTTTGCCTTAGCATCCGTGAATCTGTATGAACAGGACAGCAAGAGATAACATTCACAGCCGTTCCCTTGTGAAATTAATGACAGTATCGAGTTTCGTTTCAGGGTCAGAATCAAATACTATCAAAAACTTTTGTAATTAACAGTCAGTTGCTGTCAATTATAATGGATTCATATGCCCTTTGCATGCAGGGCAGTCACAGAGAAAATAAATCTTTGCGGTGGCAAAACCCTGACTTGAGAGTTCAAAAGGACACTAGAGAGAGACACCATTTTAGTGCTGAGGCTGTTGAATCCAGCAGAAAATTAACTCTTAGTGCTTAGCTGGTATGGATTGAATTTAATTGCATTTTGAGAAGCCAATTCTGGTTATGAAATGCAAATTCTGTAAAAGGAAATACTGATAAAGCTTTAAATTACTTGCTGTTTTTACGGACTGCCCCACTTCAATTCTAACTAATTAGATCCTATGTCTTATTTGAATTTGAATCACAAACTTGAAAAGTAGGCATGTTTCATTCGAAGACGAATGAATCAGTTTAAATGCAACCTTACGGTAACATCTCTGCCTCAGGTACAGAATGGTTTAGTGCTTAGTGCTCCTAGCTTAGAAATTATTCAAGGTCGAATATTGAAGAGATTCTTGCACAATGTGTCGGGAAGCCATTTTATGAGTGAACGTTTGCCCTCCTTACTAAGAAGCTGTTTTATAAAAGAACTGTATGTGACATGTGAGCTGTGCAAGGTTATCTTGTGAACTCTCCAATTAGCTGAGACTGGTACCTCTTTATGAGAGGAGTTTATCTCACTAGCAGGCGCCTATCTCAGCTGTTTTTCCCACCTGACGAATGGCTTAGGGCCTGTCGGAGTGATTAGTCAAGCTTCACAGACCTGTCAATGAGCTTTTCTTCCTTATGAATTATTGTCTTTCACTATTATCTGTCTAATTAAGAACATGCAATTTCTTTTTCAAACTTTTGTACAAAGGAAACCACTTTGTATCAATACATTGGAGTAGCCTGCTGGGCATTTGAACAGCTGGTAACCTACTCTCCTAGATTATTAGGACCAAGTTAGTTTACCTTATAGGTATCAATGTTATGTTGTCACAGTGATGCTATTAGTGAATAAAGGAGATCACTAAAATTATACTAAACTGTCCATAACAGGTTTTTATTCCAGACTTCCAAACAGTACGATTTCCGGGACGAACCAAGAGAGAGGCTTTACAGGTCTGAGTCCACAAGGGATTCCCTGGGCGGTCTCAAATCTCTACTTTAACATCAGTCAGGGTAGAAATTCAGAACAAGCAATTTTTTTTCTGCAGAACAATCTTTTCTTTTGTTATTCCACAAAATTGAAAGCACCATCCCAATCTCTCTCCCCCTATCCATTCTCACTCCACTCTAATTTTCCTGAAGGATGCTAATTCAGGATCTTACAGGGCCAAAAAAGTAAAAACATCTCTTTTAAATAACTCTAACTGAAAGTTAACATTTTTCACGACATTGGGATACTGTTCAGTGGGAGCAGATCTGATTTTGGGAAGCAAAGAAAAACTGTATAAATTCAGGATAAACCTACAATAGTGTCTTTAGAAACAACCAGACACTGGGTCAAGGCATTGACACCAACATTAGTGAGCAACTAAACATACAGACGTGGCAAACCATCAGTCTTTAATCTTTTAGAATGGGTTGTAGGTATCATATTAATTTGTAAGAAGTTCTGAGATTTACTTATCATCTTAGAGATAGCTTAAGGTATCTAACAAAAGGTGACACCTCAGCTCAGACAATGCATTAAATGTATGACGTCACAGTCAGTCTGTATCCCAATTTTGAATCTGACAAGTTCTGTTTCCAAAGTGACATTTATAAAATATTATGTGCATGCACTGCCTGCATTGACTACCAGCAGATTGCACATTTTTTGAACAAAATCAAATTTTTGGATCAGAAATTGGCTAGCTGAAAGAAGACAGAGGGTGGTGGTTGATGGGAAATATGCATCCTGGAGTTCAGTTACTCGTGAGGTACCACAAGGATCTGTTTTGGGTCCACTGCTCTTCGTCATTTTATTAATGACCTGGATGAGAGCATCGAAGGTGGGCTTGTAAATTCACGGATGACACTAAAGTCGGTAGAGTTGTGGATACTGACTAAGGATGTCAGTTACAGAGGGACATAGATAAGCTGCAGGGCTGGGCTGAGAGGTGGAAAATGGAGTTGAATGCAGAAAAGTGTGAGGTGATTCACTTTGGAAAGAGCAACAGGAATGCAGAGTACTGGGCTAATGGTAAGATCCTTGGTAGTATAGATGAGCAGAGAGATCTTGGTGTCCAAGTACGTAGATCCTTGAAGGTTACCCAGGTTGACAGGGCTGTTAAGAAGGCATACGGTGTGTTAGCTTTTGTTGGTAGAGGGATTGAGTTTCAGAACCATGATATCATGCTGCAGCTGTACAAAACTCTGGTGCGGCCAGATTTGGAGTAATGCGTACAGTTCTGGTCACCGCATTATAGAAAGGATGTGGGAGCTTTGGGAAAGGTTCAGAGGAGATTTACTAGGATGTTACCTGGTATAGAGGGAAGGTCTTAGGAGGAAAGGCTGAGGGGCTTGCGGCTGTTTTGGTTCGGGAGAAGAAGGTTGAAAGATGACTTAACTGAGACAAGATAATCAGAGAGTTAGAGAGGTTGGACAGTGAATGCCTTTTTCCTTGGATGGCAATGGCGAGCACGAGGGGATATAACTTTAAATTGAGGGGCGATAGATATTGGACAGATGGTCAGAGGTAGTTTCTTTACTCAGATCAGTCGAGGTGTGGAACGTACTGCCTGCAATAGTAGTAGACTCGCCAACTTTAAGGGCATTTAAATGGTCATTGGATAGGCATATGGACGAGAATGGAATAGTGTCGGTTAGATGAGCTTCAGATTGGTTCCACAGGTCGGTGCAACATTGAGGGCTGAAGGGTCTGCACTGCGCTGTAATGTTCTATGTATCTATAAATATAATTCTGCAAATACAAATTCACCCTATACACTTATATGCATGTGTGCGTGCATGAGAGAAAGCAAATGTCTATGTCTATGCTGTTTGTCTCTATGTCTGTTTGATAACAAATGCTTTATTTCTGTAAGTGTTGTTATAAATCAGAGTTGGGTACTAATAGTTAGATGTAAGGGAGAGAGAATTCCTCAAGTTGGGTACCATCAGAATCCTGGGAGACCCTTATTTCTGGCTTACTTCCCAATGAACAAACATTAAACACACTCCCTATTTATTTCTAATTTTGTTTCATTTTTCTTGTTTATTCCCCACGACGATGAGTCTCTCTGTCTGGGTGGTTGACAGGATGGGGCAATGTGGGTTGGGCCTTGAATGACTGAATGTTTTATTGTTCTGGAAGGTGGGAAAGGGGGTCAAAGCTTCAGCAAAAACCCAGCAGAGCTGAGGACTTACGACACCTTACTCTGTGGGAACAGGGAGATCAACAGAGGACAGAAAAATCAGGACACCAGACTAGCCTGTGATCAGTGCTTTGATTAGCAATGCCAACCCTCTGCCTTTACCGAGCTTCCCATTAAACTTCTCTGAAAGGAGTCTCAGATCATAATTATTCTCTTCAATGTGTGCAGCCAGTTCATTCACTTTTGTTACAATGCAGCACACATTCAGCTTTTATTTTTATTTTTTGTGATCTTTTGAATCCAGCTTTGATTGCTGGTACATTTCTCCCCCTTGTCCCTTTATCGTTCTCTAACATTGATTTTCCACATCACCACACTGCTCACCGGCCTTGATTTGGATTGGCCATGCTAAATTGCCTATTGTGTCCAGGGATGTGCAGGTTAGGTGGGTTAGCCAAGGGAAATGTACAGTTATAGTTTCACAGTAATAGAAGCAGGGGTAGGCCATTTGGCCCATCCAGCCTGCTCTGCCATTTTTTAAGATCATCATCTCAGCACCTCCTATCTGCATTGTCCCAACTACCCTTTAATTCCCTGTAATGCAATAACCCAGCCAACTGTATCCTGAATATACTTAATAAAGCTGCTGCTACTGCTTCCTTGGGCAGAGAATTCCATAGGTTCACGACATTTCAGGGAAAGAAGTTCTTCCTCTTCTCTGTCCTAAATCTACTCTCCCTAATCTTGAGGCCATGTCCCCTACTCCTAGTCTAAGTCACCAGCAGAAATGACAGGACAGGATAGGTGGGGTGGGGGTTGTTCTGGGTGGCATGGTCTTCAGAGGGATCAGCGTTACCTTTATGAACTAAATGGCCTGATTCCACACTGTAGGGCTTCAATGATTTACCAAGGTTGTGTGTGCTCCGGATGACAGCTCCCAGAAACTCCCACTTTCTGCAAATCGAAAGACAAGTCCCACCCTGCCCTCTCGTATGTGTGTTCTGTAACTGCTAAATCATTTCTAGTGAATCAAGCCCACACCTCCTGCTGCCAGTAACCTTTACAATGCTGATGAAACAATGCAATACCTGCAGTACTGAAAATTGTAAGGCTTCGAACGATACCAGTTACTGATTCAGCGGTCCTTCTGATGGACAGCGTTGGAAATACAATGTTGAAGGCTGAATGAAATGAGCAGTTTAAAACAAAAACCCACCTAACCCTTCACTAGGTTCTCCACTCAGCACACCGTACTTACTGCCAGTAAACCTGAAAGCACTTGATCCCAACAGTGCAATGATTTCCCACTTTCCACCAGAATTCCAGATGTGCTCCCTCACTCAGTTGCTGTCTCACAAATCAAAGATTTCATTGTAACCTCTGCTCCCAGTCAGGGCAAAACATCTTTGAAAACTACTCTGGAAGTCTGGTCTTCACAACCACACTTCTACTTTCACTGAAGACGATTAGAGTCACACAGCATGGAAACAGACCCTTCAACCTTATCAATGGTGCCAACCAGATATCCTAAATTAATCCATTCCCTTTTGCCAGCATTTGGCCCATATCCCTCAAAACCCTTCCTATTCAAGTACCCATCCAGGTGCCTTTTAATATGTTGTAATTGTACCAGCCTCCATCACATCCTTTGGCAGCTCATTCCACAGAGACATCACCATCTTTGTGAGGAAGTTTCCCCTCAGGTTATTTTTAAATCTTCCCCCTCTCATCTCAAACCTATGCCCTATACTTTTGGACTCACATATCCTTGGGAAAAGATCTTGGTTGTGCATCCTATCCATGCCCCTTATGAACTTCTATAAGGTCACCCCTCAGCCTCCAACACTCCAGGGAAAATAGACCCAGTCTATTCAGCCTTTCACTGGAGCTCAAACTTTCCAACTCTGGCAACAGCCTTGTAAATTCTTTCTGAACACTTTCAAGTATCACAACATCTTTCCTGCAGCAGGGAGATCAGAACTATGTGTGGTATTCCAAAACACGATCTAACTCAATGTACTGACCAATGGAGTAAAGCATACCAAACAGCTCCTTCATTATCTGATCTACTTGCGACTCCATTTTCAAGGAACTATGAACCTGCTCTCCAAGGTCTTTTTGTTCTGCTTCACTCCCCAGGACCTTAGAATTGGGTGTATAAGTCCTGCCCTGATTTGCCTTAACAAAACACAAAATCTCATACTCATCTAAATTAAACTCCATCTGCCACTCCTTGGCCCATCCGCCTATCTAATCAATTCTAATTTATACCAAACTTTCTTTCCTCTCTCATTCCCAGAAAGCTGAAAATCTCCATCCCTCAGACTCTCCCCCATTCTCACTTTGCTGAACCTAATTCCTCTGTACCTCATCCTGAAGGATCTGGTCCATGCTGATTAACAGGCCCACACTCGGAGGATGGGGGGTATCTAATTCAAACCGACAGAATACTGAACGTCCAGGACAGAGTGGACATTGACAAGATGTCTCCGTTGGTAGGAGAGACTAGAACTTGAGGGCACAGCCTTCGAGTAAGGGGAAGACTTTTCAGAGTGGAGATAAGAATTAATGTCTTCAGCCAGATAGTGCTGAATCTATAAAATTCATTGCCACAGGAGGCCAGGTCACCGAGTATATTTAAGACTGAGATAGATAGCTTCTTGAGTATCAAGGGAATCGAAGGTAATGGGGAGAAAGCAGGAGAATGTTGTTGAGAAATTTATCAGCCATGATTGAATGGCGGAGCAGACTCGATGCGTTGAATGGCGTAATTTCTGTTCTCATGTCTTATGGTCTAACACAGTGGGACAGAATTGGGAGCAGGGGTCGACCATTTTGGTTTTTCGAGCCTGCACCAGCACTGAACAGATCATAACTGGATAGGAATATACTTACATCTGGGTGGATAGGTTGAGATGTTTTTCACTGGAGTGTAGGAGGTTGAGAGGTGACTTTATAGAGGATTATAAGATCATGAGGGGTATAGATGAGGTGACCAGCAGGTGTCCTTTCCCTAGGGTGGGGGTTTCAAGATGAGGGAGCAAATTCTGAAGGGGAGAGGAGAAAGATTTTAAAAAGATATGAGGAGAACCTTATTTTTAAGAAAGTGGTTTGTGTGTGGAATCAATGTCCAGAGGAAGTGGTGGATGCAGGTCCAGTAACAATGTTGAAAAGACATTTTGATAAGTACACGAATAGGAAAGGTCCAGAGGGATATGGCCCAATCACTGGCAAATGGACCAGTTTAATTTGAGAACGTTGCATGGACTAGTTGGACTGATGGGTCTGTTTCTGTGCTGTATGATCCTGCAGCTGTTCTCTCCTGGGGTCTGAAAACTATTTTCTTGGAGATCTAAGATGGCGGTGGTCTGAGTGGTCTGCTGTGTTGGGCTCTGTGCCATGTCCAATGGCAATGTGGACCTTTACCACCATTCCCCCCCCCCCCAAAAAAAACCCCAACCCTCCTTCGGAGAAAGAAAATACGAATATAAACTTAGTGAACATCTGGAGCTGCTGAAATTGTGGTTTGACAGCTTTAAGACCAGGATGAAAGCAAATGAAGGAAAGGGGCCAAAAGGAGTGCAGCAGGCAGGGCACTCCCCTACTGCATCGGGGGTGCCTGGAGCAATTGCTCAAACTCCCAGGGCAGCCCCTTTGGATTGAATGGGGCAGCAGCAGTTACTCTCGGAGTTTGGCAAACTCAGAAAAGATTGAAGCATCAGTGGAACCACTATCTGCCACGCTGGAAAAGCACAAGCAGGAAATTCAAATGTTGGCCTGAAGAGAATAGGCAGCAGAGGAGAGGACCGTGGCATTGGAGACCTTGGCGGAGGTCAGGAGGAAGGATCCAAACGCTGGAAGACCAGGTTCGGGTCCTTCAGGAGCAAGTGGACACCCTGGAAAACAAAAGTAGGAGAAAAAGCTTACAGCTCGTGGGTCTTCCGGAACGTGAGGAAGGCGAAGACCTCATTGGAATCCTGGAGAAGTGGTTCCTAACGTTCTTGGGGCTGGAGTTGGAGTCGGGCCTGTTGAGTTTGGAGCGTTCCCACCGGATTGCAATGTGCAGGTCAGGACCAGACCCACGCCCCCGCACGGTCCTTGTGTGACTCCTTCATTATAAAGAAAAACCGTTAGTGATTGAAACAGCAAGAAGACTGGGAAGAGATCCACAGGCTTTGTGCATTAAAAGCTCAAGAATAATATCTTTTCAGGACTTCTCAGGAGCCAGAATTATGAAGAGAAAGGGCTTTTGATGAAGTTAAGAGAAAATTAAGGGATCTGAACATTCAATGTTCCTTGAGGTCTCTTGCCGTGTTGCATTTTGCTCATGGGGGGACGGTATATCATTTTGATTCAGCAGAAAAGGCGAAGGACTTTGTGAATTCTCTGAATTCAAGGACTCAGGTCGGGATGGGGCCATCGATACGGACAATGGTACAGTTCTTTCTGCCCCTTCTTTTGTTTTCTCTCTCTCTCCCCATTTGCTTTGTGGTTATCGGCTTCTCCGTGCTGCCTTGATGTAAAACCGGAATTATTTAGTATATCGGTCAGTTGTGCATTATGTGAGGACTTTTGTTTTAACTGCTGTCCTTTTGGTTTTGGTTTGGGGGTGGCTATACCTGTGGTTAAGATGTAAGGAGAAGGGGTTTGTGTGGGGGAGAAAGGGGGGAAATGGGCATCAATTTTTAACTCTCAGAATGTTAATAACGTGTTTTTTTTCATCTGTGAATTGCCTGGGGCTAGGGCACAGCCTCAGTTGGAAGGATCCAGGATATTAGCTATGGGCAAGGTGGGGTGGGGGATTTATGATAGAGCTAAAGGAGAAGAATACCCTAAGAGTAGAGGAGTGACTATACTGATAAGAAGGAACCTCCCTTTCCAGGTAATTGAGAAAATTAAGGACGAACTTGGACAGCTCATCATTCTTAAAGCTCAACTACATGGAGAAGAGTATGGTGTCCTGAATGTGTATCTCTCCCCGTCCCCCGCCCCCATGTGTACCCTCTTACATTTCTAATTGATGCAGTTGCTAAATTAATGAGTCTTGGGGTGCACAACACAATCATAGGAGGGGATTTTAATCTCCTCATAGATCCTGAGGTAGACAGGGTGACAAGGGGCCTGGCATGTATGACTGCACGATCTAAGCAGTTGGTGGACATGATTAGTTTGATTAGTTTCCCTACAGTGTGGAAACGGGCCCTTCGGCCCAACAAGTCCACAATGACCCTCTGAAGAGTAATCCACCCAGACCCATTTCCCTCTGACTAATGCACCTCACACCATGGGCAATTTAGCATGGCCAATTCACCTTACCTGTACATCATTGGACTGGGTGATGAAACCAGAGCACCCGGAGGAAACCCACGCAGACACTGGGAGAATGTGCAAACTCCACACACAGTCGTCCAAGGCCGGAATCAGACCTTGGTCCCTGATGCTGTGAGGCAGCAGAACTAACCACTGAGCCACCGTGCTGCCCCAGTGTGAGGAGTTGGGGTTGGTGGATGTGTGGAGATACCTCCACCTGAATGGAAGAGACATTACTTTCTGTTCCAACCCACACAAGTGCCACACACGAGTTGACATGTTTTTTATGTCATCAGATATGTTGGATAAAACACTGGCTTGTAAAATTGGGAATATAGCTGTCTTGGACCATGCGCCAGTGTATTTAGATGGTAAAATCAAGGGTGGTGGAATGGATGCACGGCACTGGCACACAGACCCATTCCTGTTAAGGAATGGCAAATTCGTTGAGTACATCAGAAGAAGGTTCAGGGTCTTTTGGGATATCAACTCAAGTAAGGCCAGTAATCAGGCAATACTGTGGGAGGCCACTAAGGCATATTTATGAGGCCTAGTTATTTCGTATTAAACAACTAGAAGGAAGCAGAGGGAGGAGCAACAACAGGTGCTGAGGTAGTATATTATATTAGGACTTCACTGGTCAAGCTGCAGCTCTCAGGGTTGCTCTTGACTCATTGCACACACAGGTGGCAAAAAAGGGTCTCCTTTGCTGAACAAAGATTGTTTGAATTTGGAGAACCTGCCCCTCCCCAGTATAAAGGCGGAACAGGTTGAATGCACCAATGACGATACAGGAGGTGCAGGAAACAATAAAGCATCTCCAGAGTGGCAACGCACTGGGTCAGATGGCTTCCCAAGTGAATTCCATAAGGAATTCATAAATGCCACCTCTGAGGATGGATAGCTATTCAGATACACAGGTTTGTCTTCCGCCCTCTCTGAGGGAGGCTAATATCTCCTTCATTTTGAAGAAGGAGAAAGAGCCCGAAGAATGTGGTTCAAACAGACCCATTTCACTGTTGAATGTAGATTTTAAAATTCTACCCAAGATGCTGGCCCTGAGGTTGGAAAAGGTGTGGCCCTGTATTATGAAAGATGATCAGATGGGTTTTAAGTGCTGTAGCTCCTCCAACAATATCAGGAGGGTACTGAACATAGTGCAGGTATGCCACAAAGATTGATCCTGGGTTCGGTGGTCTCCCTCGATGCAGAAAAGGCATTTGGCCAGATAGAATGGCTGTACTTGTTTGGGGTCCCCGAGCATTTTGGTCTGGGGACAACCTTTGCGAGATGGGTGGTGGTGTTGTATAATGATCCTAAGGCAGCAGTCATCACAAATGGCACTAAATCAGATAACTTTAATACTGGGAGAGGTAGTCGACAGGGGTGTCCTTTCACCGCTGCTATTTATCTTGGCAATTGAGCCATTAGCTGAGGCTATCAGGAGGGATCCTGAAATAGTGGGGCCAGAGGTGGGAATGGGGGAGCAGAAGATCACCCAATATGCTGATGACATCCTTTTGTTCTTCACCAATCTGGAGGAGTCAGTTTCTCGATTGATTCAAACAATTAATTTATTTGGCTGTTTTTCGGGCTACAGGATCAACTTTACAAAATCGGAAGCCATGCCGGTGGGGGTATTAGTGGAGGTGCCTGATCTGAAGGATGGAATGCAGTTCCTGTTTAGACGGTCGTCAAAAGGGTTTTTGTATTTGAGAATTTTTATTACTCCTGCCTTCCACCAGCTGTATAAAGCTAAAGCTAACTATGTACAATTACTCGAGAGGATAAAGCAGGATTTGCAGTAGTGGGAGGGATTAACGTTATGGTTAGGCCGATTAGCCCTGAATAAAATGAATGTTCTTCCTCGCCTGTTGTACCCGTTGAGAATGCTCCCATTGTTGCTCCCCAGATGAGTATTACGGAGGCTCAGTGGTTGGCTAGGTTCTTTTATTTGGTGTTGCAGGCGCACCCTAATTAAGTATACCAAATTGCAGCTCTTGCAGGGTGAGGAAGTGGGGTGATCCTTCTGGACTTGGAGACATCAAATTTGCACTTTGTTCCCATATCTGGGTGGTGGGGCATGAGGGTGATTCAGGGTCAATTTGGCTTGATGTGGAAGCCTCGCAGTTGCGTTGTTCCCTAATTATTTATGGATAAGATGAAATCCATGACCGAGCAGTCTAAGAGTCCAATCATTTTAAATACGGTGAAAGCCTGGATGATAATGAGGCAAGAGGAGGGCAATTGGCTTAAGACCTCACCGTTTACCCAATTGGTGGGATCCCAAGGATTTAAACCTGGGGCAATGGACTCCGGCTTTAGGTCTTGGGAGAATAAGGGAATCTCCTGTCTGGGAGATTTATTCAAGGAGGAGGTCTTGATGTCATTTAGCCAGCTAACTCAGAAAAATGGATTGTACCTATTCCAGTACTTTCACAAAAGAGATTATATTCGATGGTCCCAGCTCAGCTTTCCAGGTCAGACGTGGAGAAAAGAGTACTCGAGTGTGCTGGTGTTCTTTCAGTCAGTATTTTGTATTATTTACAAAAGGGACATGCCTTAGGGGACGTGGAGGGAACGTGTAGGATGTGGAATAAGGAACTCTGACATGATACTTCATTGGAAGTATGGAAAAGAAATATGGGAAAATGTAAGGAAAACTTCAATATGGAACAAAGCACAGGCCATGAAATTGAAGATTTTACACAGGGCTCATATGGCGCTAGAGAGGCTAAGTTCAAGAGAGGAGTATCACCAGGTTGTCCCAAATGTAAAATTATTATAGGCACTCTCACACACTGCTATTGGTCATGTTTTAAGGTCCAGACTTACTGGAGTGGTATAGTAAGGGAGCCGAAGGACATTCACAGGATCGAAGTTAAAGTGGATCTGGCATTTCTTTTTCTGGGGTTAGCAAATTTGCCCTCTCCTGGGGAAACATAGGGAGAGACTGTAGCATTCTTACCCATTATGCAAGGAAGAACATTTTAATGAAATCGACATTGGAAAAAACCCCAGGTCTTACGGGGTGGCGTCGGCTAGTGATGGAGCATCTCCCCCAAGACTACCACATGAATATGGTGCACCACATAACAGGGCGGTTTTACAAGACGTGGCAACCCTTTCTAAATTATATGGATGCAGACTTATCAGCAATATTGATTAGGGCCATGATATGCCATGGGAATCAGTTTGGGCACCAGTGGGGCTCTGGGAAGGGAGGCTGGGGGAAAAGAATATGGGCACAATAACTGGAGCTCCCAGGGATGGGAGCCTCAGTGGAGGTGTAGTGAGTGAAATAGAATAAAATAATGTGATGTAATTTAATTTGAATTCAGGTTAATTTTTTAAAAATTTGATTGTAGTTTAGTTTAAGCTAAGTAGGTACAGTTGTTCTGGTAGAATAGTAGTTAGTTCATTATTAATAGTATCGTGATATGACATTGTTGTACTGCCTCTATCTTTCTGTATTTTGGTATTGTTCTTTTTTGTCTATAGATGTTTTGTAAAAGATTTGAAAAAGTTTCTAATATAATATTAAACAAAAACATTTCCTTGCCTTCTCCCATAACTACTTTTAACATTCAAAAGTCAGATAAACTCAGCTTTGAATATATTCAATGACCCCCTAACTGCAGGAAGACATTCCCACTTCTAAACTCAATTCCTCTTGCCACTTGCCTTGCTCATTGCTTGCTGCACATGTCTGACAACTGGCATTGACTGGGATAGAAAGCCTGAGTAGAAGGTAGCTGAGGCACCTTTGTACGTCCACACATCATTCCTGATGAATGGTTTTTGCCCAAAACATTGACTGCCCTGCACCACGGATGCTGCTTGACTTGTTGTGCTTTTCCAGCGCCACATATTTCGACTCTGATCTCTAGCATCTGCAGTTCTCACTTGTTCCACATCTCAATATATCACCATTTAAGCAATGCATCTCATTTCTGTTTTTATTTCACAGGAAAGACTATAACTTCACACTGTGTAACTGCATTTGCCATGTGTTTGCCAATTAAGACACAGACCTGAACCAACTTTGCTGCAAGTCAAGAACTGAACTCCAGAATGAAAAAATAAAATGGAAAAGGAGGGTGAGAAAAGAGTGTGTTGTACTCACAGATGTTGGACAGAGGAAAGTTGCAGTCTGATGTGAAGCTCAATCTTCATTCAGAGAGAAAAGAACAGCAACTACAACTTCACAACTCATGGCCCAACGTCCGCATTCAGAGAAGAAGGGGGATTTCAATGGCAGGAAGACCACACTCCTTCCGGTCTTCTGGCGCTTTTTATTGGTCCATCAAAAGAATGTCGCGTGATGTTTCCGATGTCAGGTAGGAGCATGCGCAGTATTTTGCTGACACCGGCGTACATGCGCAGTGCTTGCTGACACCGAGAAGCATGCGTAGTCTGTCCTGTGGAGGTGTTGGTGTAACCGACAGATTTTCAGTCCAAATGCTAATAGGGGAGAAAAAAAAAGACTGGTTCCACAAATTTGTTTTCCTGGGACTCAACATTTTATTGTTTTGAATTTTGTCTGGCTGCTCAATTTCGTATGTCTTTTCCCCAGGTTAGAGGAAGTCCAAAACTAGAGGGGCATCGGCTTAGGGTGAGAGGGGAAAGGTTTAAAAGGGACAAAAGGGATAAATTTTCACGCAGGGCGTGGTACGTGTATGGAATGAGCTGCCAGAGGCCGTGTTTCAAGGCTGGTACATTTACAACATGTAAAAGCCTTCTGGATGGGTTCTGGAAAGGCCTCTATATGAATAGGAAGGGTTAAGAGAGATATGAGCCAAATACTGGCAAACAGATCACTAGATTAATTTAGGATATGTGGTCGGTGTGGAGCAAAAGGTTTGTTTCTGTGCTCTGCAATTCTATGACTCTATTTCTACATATTCAGAACCAATTTCACAAGACTAGGAATAGGTCATTACTTCCTCACAGCCTGTTCTCAACTGTGGCTTAACTGCACGTTTCAGAAAGATGTCTGCAGTTTTTTTTTAAGCAATTGAATATGCTTTCAGACTTTATTGATGTTTCTAAATACATCATTTTAGCTATTCTCAATGTCTTAAAGATCAGTCGTTTTGCTGGTTCAGTGGTTAGCGCTGCTGCCCCACACTGCAAGGAACCGGATTCGATCCCACCGTCTGGCGACTGTTGGTGTGGGATTTGCACATTCCCTTGCCCTCCTTTCAGTGCTCCAGTTTCCGCCCATGGTCGCAAAGATGGGCAGGTTAGGGTGGATTGGCCGTGCTAAATTGTCCCACAGTGTGCAGAGATGTGTTATGGGGTGGGATGCTTTTCGGAGGGTCAGTGTGGACTCGATGGGCCGAATGGCCTGCTCCCACACTGTAGGGATTCTATGATTACAAGAGTTGTCAAAACAGCAATTTTAATTGGTAAAGTATAAGACCAGGAGCCAATCTTTAAGCAGTTTCCCATTCATTCACAGAGTGAAATTTTAGAATTGTATCACTCTGAGCTCTACTCCCACCTCAATGTCAATAAATGTCTTTTTATCTGTCCTCAAACAATCAATCTGTCCCTCCTTCACCTTGATTTTTTTTAAAGTTAGCATATTTCTTCCTTTAGATAAACCTTATCAATCAAAACACAAAGCAATGTTTCAAACCTAATTAAAGATTTTTTAAGTTCTATACGAATCTTCTGGGATCCCCAGTAATCACCCCATATCAGCTGTTATCTTCATCAAATAATCTGACAAATATTGACTGCTATCAACCTCTTCCGTCCCAGGAAATTTCCTTTCTCTGCAAAGTTTGGTTCATGTTGGCAAGTTCAATTCTCCTCCATTTCCCAGGAACACACTTTATGACGTTTTACATTCTCAGTATCTGTTTAACGTTCAGTGAGAAAACTGTTTTCAGTCTCACAGTTATACAGTATTCCTCCAAATTTTTTCTGAGGAATGCACTTCTCCCACAAGAGCTGGTGGTTCCACAGTTAAAATGCTATTAACAGCTTGCTTGGTTGTCTTTGCTGTTTCCCCTCTAACTGTTCAAAATGTCTGGTTTTATACCCCAAAACATCAGATCATTTCATTGGTTTGGTGTCATTCCAAACTGTAAAATTCAAGTTCGAAAGGAGTTTGGTGTCAGGGGCATACTTTCAACTGATTGGCAGAATTGGAATTTGTTTTTGTTCCATGGCAACACAACTCCAGCTATTTGTTTCAACCAAACGTTACATTTTTAAATCGTTCAGCACGCTTTGTGCTTTCAGTCAGTCCTTGCTCGTTTCCTCTATGTCAAAAGGTACACTACACACCTATACCTTCATTACACCATCCAAATGTTTTTTAAATGTTGTAACTATACCTGCGTCTATCAAATCTGGAAGTTCATTCACTCACAAACTAACGTCTGTGTAAAAACGTTATCCCTCAGTTTCCTTTTAAAATCTCTCTCCTCTCACCTTAAAAAGAAGTCCCCTAGTTTTTAATTCTCCTTCACTAAGGAACAGACATTTGCTAATCACTTTACTTACAACCTTCATGATTTTATAAATTTCTACAAGGTCACCCTCAACCTCCTACGCTCCAGTGAAAAAGGTCCAAGCCTCTCCTTATAACCTGAACCCTTCAGTCCTGGCAACATCCTGGGAAAGCTTTTCCAAACCCTCTCCAATAGTATTCTTCCTATAACAGGGCGACCAGGACTGTACTCAGTGCACTAAAAGTGGCCTCATCAACATCCTGTACAACCTCAACATGACGTCCCAACTCCAACACTGAATGGTGAGAAAAATGAAAGCAAGTGTGCTGAACACCACCTTAACTACCCTGTCTACGGGTGATGAAACTTTCAAAGAACTATGTACCTTAAACTTCCCCTCCACTCCCCCCCCCAAAAAAACAGGTCTCTCTGTTCTACAACAAGACCCAGGGCCCTACCATTTACTGTACAAGTCTTGCCCTTGTTTGTTTTACCAAAATGCAACCCCTCGCTTTTATCCACACGGTCTCTCTCAGGTACACACACAAATACAGCCTTTCACAGCCTTACACTCCATCACGCTTACACTTTACCAAGTTAAAAATCACACAACACCAGGTTATAGTCCAACAGGTTTTATTGGAAGCATTAGTGTTCGGTGCACCGCTCCTTCATCAGGTGGTTGTGGAGGACACAATTATAAGACGCAGAATTTAGAACAAAAGTTTACAGTGTGATGAAGCTGAAATTATACATTGAAAAATACCTTCATTGTTTGTTGACTCTTTCATCTGTTCGAATACCATGATAGTTTCACTTTTCTCATATGTAAATCGCAAAACTTATTAAAATTTACATAAGTTACATTTTCAGGTTAACTGTAACAATTGATGTTAGCTAACACCAATTGTTACAGTTAACCTGAGAACATTTAAGAGGCATTTGCATGGGTATATGAACAGGAAGTGTTTGGAAGGATATGGGCAGGGTGCTGGCAGGTGGGAGTGGATTGGGTTGGGATATCTGGTCGGCATGGACAAGTTGGACCGAAGGGTCTGTTTCCATGCTGTACATCTCTATGACTCTATTTACATATGAAAGAAGTGAAAATATCACGGTTTATGAACAGATGAAAGACTCAACAAACAATCAAGGTATTTTTCTACGTACAATTTCAGTTACATCACACTGTAAATTTTTGCTATAAATTCTGTGCCTTACAATTGTGTCCTCCACAACCACCTGATGATGGGACAGCGCTCCAAAAGCTAGTGCTTCCAATTAAACCTATTGGACTATAACCTGGTGTTGTGTGATTTTTAACCTTGTACACCCCAGTCCAACACCGGCATCTCCAAATTCTGACACTTTACCAAGCATACAAACACGCACTCTCTTATGCACACACAAGTCTATGGGGTGAATTTGGATTTTCAGAATTATATTTGCAGATACATTCAGTTTTCCTCAAAAAGTGTGCAATCTGCAGGCAGTGAAGCCATGTCATATTTTATAAATCCCTACTTTGAAAATACAACCAGTCTATTTCAAGATTGGGATACAGACAGTCTCAAACCTCACACCTTTATTGCATTGACTGAGCTGAGATGTCACCTCTTTTTATAAAACCTGAAGTTATCTGGAGAACGTGACTTAAAAGTAGTTCTGGGATTTACATATTATTGAACAGAAACTACAAGTGGCCTCATCAACATCCTGTACAAACTCAACATGACGTCCCAACTCCAACACTCAATGGTGTGAAAAATGAAAGCAAGTGTGCTAAACACCGTCCCTGAACCATCCAGACTGACGTAGAAACTAGGAGCAGGGCTTGTCTCTCATGGATGAGAAGGAGTGTATGAAACCATAGAGAAAGCTGGGACCCACTGGAATTGTATCCCTTCCTCAGTCTCTCTATGTTTTTCCTTAACTTCTCTTTTTCTGACTTTTCACCCTTTTCTCGCTCACTCTGTGTCTCTCTTTCTTCTTGTCTTCCACTCCCATCCGTCTGTCCTATGGGTTCAGGAACATAATTGTTTGAAGTTTGCGTCACCTACTGACCCTGATCACTCCCTGGACGAAAACGTTCTTCCTAATGTCACTTTTACTTCTTTTCCTCGTGATTTTAAAACTCTGCTGAATCGTTGTCGATCCTTTCAGGCGTGGGAGCATTTGCACTACATTATTCCTGTGTCTAGACCCTCATGACTTGAAAAACGTCAATCAGGCCAGCGTCCAACCTACTGTTCTCCAAGGAGAACTGTCCCATCTTTCCAATGTACCTGCATTGCTGACAATCCTCATACACGGCACCATGAACGTCAACCTGTTCAGCGCTGTCTGCAATCACTTCACTTCCCCGCTTCCTGAAATTTCACGCTCACAATTGAGCAATAATGGAGCTGGAGGATTCATTCAGAGTCGGACTGCGCGGGCGAACGAGGTGCAATGCTTGTTTTCACTTTGAGCAAGTGTTTCATTTTATCCTGTTCGCTGTAATGGGAGCTCGACCTCATCCCTCCTTCAGGCAGAACCATCTCGTTTAATAAATGTGCTTTTTGAGAAAATCACCCCGGCGTTTCTGCACAAGGCAACTTAAGAAACGAGGGCTCGTCCGGGATTCGAACCCGGGATCTCTCGCAAATCCACCTAACTGAAGGCCCGAAGCGAGAATCATACCACTAGACCAACGAGCCACAGGCCCAGCGAGGCGCCCTGACCCCGGACGCTCCAAGTGCCCTCCCTGAAGCAGCTGAGACTTGCTCAATGTGAAATACGTTTGAGTTGCTCCAAGAATCGCAAGCAGCAAAGAGATTCCACAACATTTGCTTCTCATTCCGTTTCCCTGCGCCCAGGACGCTGCTGTTTGTCCCGTTCCCAGTAACTGGACTCTCTCCACTGGCGGATAATTAAACCATTTTGTTTCTACTTGCAAACTGTTCTGGGGGAGGGCAGAGCCCATTCGCTCTTCTGCTCTCTTGCAATCACTTGGGATGGGAGACGTCAGTTACACTAATGCGTAGGAAATGGGCAAGTTTTAACTACATTACAAAGGTCTGTAATCAAAGAGACAGAAAGATGCTGTGTTGGTGGGACAGAGAGAAATGGACACCGGAAACTGTTCCCTCAGGTAAATTCATATTTGTGTTCAGCCGGCTCGGTGCTCAGAATTCGTCTTCAGACAGCAATCCTGCAGAAAGACTTTTCTAACACTGGCGTCTGTTTCTTTGCTGCGAACGGGCAGCAGTGAACATCTGAGCCCCAACTGTCCCAGATGAAGTTGAAAATGAGCCATTGTTTCTCCCTCAGCCGCTCTGTCCCAGAGACAGGGAGAGGGATGGCATCAACGCGTGACGTCATTCCGCCGCAGCCTGAAGCCGTTCAGTCCATCATTTCCATGTGACTCTCCGTCACTTGTATCTCTCCGAGATGATTCGCAATCGGTGATATATGCCCGAATCATGGGAACTGTGTCTGTGTGGTGATGCTGCTTTCAAAATGCTGATCGTCCTGTCATTCACGTCTGAACCGGAGTGGGGAATTATTGCAGGGAATGAATACGACCGCAAATAATGTGGCTTTGTGGCTCAATGGTTAACACTGCTGTCTCATAACGGGACCTGAATTCGATCCTACCAGTGTTCGGCTTGTTTGTGTGGAGTTTGTTCAATCTCCCCGTGTCTGCGTGGGTTTCCTGCGGTGCTCCGGTTTCCTTCCACAGTCGAAAGCTGTGCAGGTTCGGTGGACTGACCATGCTAAAAGGCCCCATAGTGCCCAGAGGTCGGTAGGTTGGGGGCATCAGTCAGAAGTAAATGTAGGGTCTGGGCGGGTTACTCTCCGGAGGGTTGATAAGGACTTGTTGAGCAGGAGGGCCTGTTTCCACACTGTAGGGATTCGAATTCGAATTGTTTCAACTTCCCCAGCTCATTCCCATTTCAGAGAAGAGGTGTTAGGATTCAGTTCAGAGCAGACCGGCGGGAAACAACTCAAATCTCCACAAGCACTTGCCCACAATTGTGTAAATTGGGCCCGTGTTTAGTGACATATTCAGCTCAGATGCTCGAAGATTTGGGAAGCAGAGGCAAAGGCAAGATATAGAACAGAGTCCCGTTACAAAGGGAAGCAATAGCAGACGATAGTTTCGATCGAGGGACATGAACCCAGCACCCTCCCGCTGCGCCACTCTACTTTCCCACACGGAGTGTTTTCCATAGATCCCTTCAGCCTTTTGTCTGGCGTGTGACATGTACGTTCGAGACTGATGTCAAAGATCTCCACTGCTGTCGTGTAATATGCTGTTGCGCAGACGTATGGAGGCTGTGTAAATATAAACTGTTTTCTAAATTCCCACATTCTGTTGGTCGAACTGTGATTTAACTCTGAATCATAACATGCGTAGACGGAGGCCATGCGGCCCACTTTCGCTCTGCTGGTTCTACACCGTAAGTAAACGCGTGTCTCAATTCGTATCATTCTCTTCCCTTTTCCGTGTAAATCTGTACATCTGAACATGACCACCGAATTCCCTTTCGGGTCCATTGAATCTTCCTCTTTGTCAATGTCAGATCGGGATTTACTGACACTAACCACTCCCTGTACGAAAACGTTCTTCCTAATGTCACTTTTACTTCTTTCCCTCCTGACTTTAAAACTCTGCCGAATCGTTCTGGATCCTTTCAGACGTGGGAGAATTTTAACAACATTATTTCCTGTGTCTCGGCCTCTCATGATTTGCAAGGCTTCTGTTCTCCGAGGAGAGCTGTCCCAATTTTCCAATCTACCTTGATTGCTGACATTCCTCAAACACCGCATCTCTGGCAAGTCGGTGTATTAGAAGACCCAAAGCGAGATTCATACCCCTAGACCAACGAGCTAGAAACCAGGCGCACCCCATCGCCCGTACCCACCCCACCTCTGGAACTGGCTGAGACTTGCTCAGTGCGAAATACATTTGACATTGCTCTAAGAATTGGAAGCGACAAAGAGTTTCCAGAACAGCTGCTTCTCATTCTGTCTCCTTGTTGCTGTTTGTCCCGTGTCCAGGAACCGGGCCCTCTCCTCTGGCAGGTAATTCAACTGTTTTGATTCTAAACATTTTTCTGATACCCAGATGGCCAGTGACAAGCACTGCCCTCCTCAACATAGGGTACAGAGAACAGGAGAAGACCCCGCAGACGTCCACGAGTGTGTCACCTCAACTGTGAACATTCGGCTAGTATATCAATGTGAAATATTTATGTTGAGTTTTTTGGGAAGCAAATGAGAAGGCGAGGTATAGAACAGAGCGCCCTTAGACGGTAGAGCTGCTAAAGACGACATTACAGGAATAGGAGAGAATAGGACATGACGGATTTCAGGCCCTAAAGACATGGGACTCGATATTGAAGACCGGGGAGCTGTAGGGTCTTCAAGTGGAAAACGAGGCGTTGTTCTTCCATCTGGAGCTGACCTTTGCTCGAACACTACTGCATGCCTGAGACAGAGATGTTGGCCAGGAAACAGGCGTGTTAAAGTGGCGGGCAACCAGAAGCTCTTGGCCTTTTTTTGCGGCAGAATTGAGATGTTCTGCGAAACAGTCACCCAGTTTATGCTTCATGCTACTTTGGGGAAACCACACTGTGAGCAGCGAGTGCAGCAGACTAGTTTGTGGCAAATGTGCAGGTAAAGTGCTGCTTTACCTGAAAGGTATGTTCGAGCCCTTGGATATTCAGGAGGGAGCAGGTAAATGGGCAGGTTTTACACATTCAGCAGCTGCAGGGGAAAGTACCTTGGGTCACTGGGAGGTGGGTGTGGGGTGTTGCGAGTGAAGGAAGAGTGGACCCGAGGTGTAAGCCCTGCCAATTTATCTGCTCTCGTATATAAATCCGTGAAGTTGAAAGAACATTCCATAGAATGATTCAATACCACGTGACTTACGAACTAATTCATATTCATGTTCCGGGGCCAGCATCATTATTGTGTCACAGCAGCTGCAGGCCATCAGCGGGGGCTCGCCCTATGACGTCACGGTGCGGCTGGAAGCCCCCGGGACAGTTTATCAAAGAAACCTCCCTCTGGGTCAGGGCAACCCTGCATCGGGAAGCACTGGGATGGCCAACCACTATCAGTTAACATGGGGAACACATCTCCACATTACGCAGCATCGAGGCAAACTTCCCGTCCTTCGACTTAAATTTCAAGAGCCCTCAGACCGAAATTCTCCAGGTCTGGAAGAATTTTTTCCAGGTGTTCGCAAAGTATATCTATGAGCACTTTGTTAAAGTTTGAATTTTGTGAGTGTTGAAATTTTGTGCTTTTGAGTGAAATCCCAGTTCGAAAAAACAGAATGTGGGAATTTAGACAAAGTTTATATTTGCGCGTCGGCGATATGTCTGCGGGTGCGTGATAGAATTATAACCCAGAAGAGAAACTATCTCTCCTATTCAGTCAATGTCCTCTTCAGCAGCTTTCCCGTATAGCGGCGCACTGTTCTGCACCTCGCCTTCTCATCTGCTTCCCAAAACACTTCGACATAAATATTTCACATTGATACACAGGCCCAGTATGCAGAGTTGAGATGACACACTCGTGGAGGTCTGCGGGGTCTTCTACTGTTTTCTGTTGAGGAGGGCAATGCTTGTCACTAGTGACTCGTCACTCAAGTGTCAGAGAAAAGTTTAGAAACAAAAAGGTTTAATTTTCTGCCCGTACAAAGGGCCCAATTCCTGGAGACGTGATTAACGACAGCAGAAAGACAGAACGAGAAGCAGCTGTTCTGGAAATTGTTTGCCTGACCCCATTAAAAACCGACAACTTCGCAGCCGGAGGGAGAGCAGCAAACACACCGCCGCCAGGGGGCTCGAGCCACCAACCCTTCGGTAAACAGCCGAACGCGCTGACCAATTGCGCCACAGAGACAAGCGATTAGTGAATTCATAATTCAGCCTCCCCGCCTAGAATTGCAATTGTCGTCTATCAGTTTTACTTTTCCATAATCAAGCCTGGGAGATCTATTGTAGAGATACTGGGGACAGTCTGCAGACACATCCATGTCACGAGGAACGAGCTTTCTTACTCCGGGGCCGTCGCCCTTCCAGCCTTTCAGCGTTTTGCCTGTTCCCGAGTTCTCTCATTGGCTCGGAGGCGAGAAGGGGTTTAAATTCCTGATGTGCAGGAAGGACAATTCTTTCAATGTCTCAGATCAGTTCATGTGCCGAGAACATCAGAGTCAACCTCCCGGACTCTTCAACAAGGGGACGGTGTCTGGACTGTCTCTGCTCAATCGGACCGGTCATCTTTCATTCTCCTCTAAATCCGCTTCCCAAAGTGTTTCTAAAGGTTCACAAAGCTGGAGACTGGGATTTCTGTTTTGCTTCATGAACATTTGAACATTTTTCCATTTCCTAACTGACAATATTTTGCCAAAATCTCTTCCCAATTGTACGCCTTGCCTCATGTCCAGGGATGAGGAATTTCCATTTTGGGGAGACATTCCCAAGGTTGAGAATGTTCGCTTTGGAGTAAAGAAGGATAACTGGAGATTTCCTGGGACTGTTGGTCATGATGGGAGAAGAAGCGGTGGGAATGGGCAGATTAATGATCAGAAGAACCAATTGCCACTGACCAGAGTCAGTTGCCAGAGGACAGTGATTGAAGTTCTTGAATGAAAAGCAGCACTTGGGCCTAATAAACACAGAGAATACTGCAGAAAGCCAACAGGTCGAGCAGCATCTGTGGAAAGGGAAACAGAGCTGACGTTGTGAGTCTGGTACGTTGTTTGTTCAGAACCCGAGTTTCCTGCATGGCAATCAATTCCCAGACATGAGAAAACGGGTCTTTATTGAGACGGGTTTTGTGAAGTTTGAGCGATAATGCAACCAACAGGAAGTTATTTAAAATCGCCAGCGAAGAAAGCATAGCCAGCAGGTTACCACCCTGGGCGGGGAGCCCCAAATGATCTCTACGCCAACACCTTAAGTGTTCGGCCACAACTACACGCCCAAAGTTGTGGTCTAAACTTTCTCATGGAATAGTTCTAACAGGAAAGGTGAGTATTGGGCTTGTCCTCTCCGCGCCATAGCCCCAACGTTTCCTGTTCCCCTGGATTTGATCAGGACAGAGGAGGCTGATGGGAGATCGAATTGAACTACACACATCGATGAGAGATAGAGCGGGTGGGAAGGATCCATTCCCATGCGTAGAGAGATTAATAATCAGGACCGAAAATAAGGAGCCAATTCAAGAAATTTGGGGTTCATTCAGCAAAGCTAATGTAGAACTGTTCACAGAAAATTGTGATGAAAGTCTCTCGAGTTATTTTGATGAGAAGTGTTGATGATGCTAATACAATCGATAGGATGAACGTAGATTGGTAAATGTGTTTGGTAACAGCTCTGTTATAGCCTCGTCTTCTTGTCTAATTGTTTCCACACTCCTCATCTCTATATACAGGTACTGCCCCCCAGCCTATGTAGCAATTCGGCAACAAAATACATCAAAGTCACTAAGTAAGACCTCAGTACCCGATCAAGACACAATCAAGTGGTTCCATGAGGTTTGCATGTTCAATTAAACGTCTCAAAGCTAACGATTGCTCTGAGATAGTCTGTGTGACGAAGTTTCCTAACTTATTTCCTGAAAATGAATCAGTCCCCAGTAATTTTAGTGTTCCTTAATATGGATAGGTATTGATTCCCATTGCACTTGACCATTCGAATTCTGTGATTGAGCCACTTACTGGCCTCGAGACCTCAGTAGAATCCGTTAAATGCCACCGTTAAGCCACACCTACAAACTTGTCTCCCATTCACTCTCAGCTTTTCCTCATAATCGAGTAACTGGGACAGTAATAAAATGAACGGGAGTAAAACTCACTTTGAATATGATTAGATTGCCAGTAGAAGAAAGAGCGAATGTTCAGCACAAAAAGCAAAGTTTCACGGGAACATTGTACAGTGTGGGTGTCAAACTCACGACCTCAGCATAAGAATCTTTTGTTCTATTAACTGAGGTAGCCGGACATATAGTCAGGGTCTAACCACATTTCATATCAAGGCAAAAATAACCTCTTCATATCCACGAAAATAAATAAAATGATCAACCGAAGTCCACAGCTCCAATGCTTTCTGCTCCAAAATCGGCAAAATCTTTGAGATTCCACTTTCCTTTTGCTTCTTTCTCAACGCTGACATCCACTTTCTTCAGCTTCTCTTCTTGGATGTAAAGTTGTTTGTCTGTGTTTTTTGTCCTTACTTTGAAAGCAAATTCGCTTCAATGTCAACAATACTGGCAGACAAACCTGACACACAAACAGCCACTCACTACCACATATCCCCAATTCTCACTTTCAGATTTGCAATTATGAATAAAATAAAGGAAGTAAATATTTGGGAACATTTAGAAAGTATATGAGTGAGTTTTATGGGTGACTCACTTGGGCCTTTGCCAACGCTGCTCGCAGGTTTCATGATCAGGGCATAATCTCCCTCAGTTTCCCTGAGCCTGTGCTCGGTGTATTGGGAGATTAGGCCAGGGTTGCAGAAGCTCACATCCCAAGGATTTGCGGTAGACCCCGCCCGAAGCTGCATAGTCACTTTTCACTGGCATCAGAGGATTGAAGATTATAGGACTGGAACATTGCTGCTTTTCTGTTTTTTTTCCTGTGTTGTTCCATTTGGAGCTGAGGAACGCGAATCATTATTGGGATTGTTTGAAACCAAGAACATGAAGTTTCTAAAGATTCAAGTGCAGGAATTCAGTCAGTTAACTGTTCTTTGACTGTGTTTGTCCGAACATCGGCATAAAATGCCTGGGCGTGCCTGTATTCGATATTTCCAGAACAACCAATAATCGGAGAATATTTTCTTGCAGGGTGTGTCCCCAATGACAGACGGAAGTGCGCAATAAGGAAGCAGTGAATACTATAGGAACATAGGAACAGGAATAGGCCATTTAGCCCCTCAAGTGTTTTCCAACGTTCAATAAAATCATGGCTGATGTGAGGCCTAACTCCACTTACCTGCCTTTGGCCCATGTCTCTTAATATCATTCGTGAACAAAAAAAAAATGTCTGTTTCAGATTTAAAGTTGACAAATGATCCTGTATCCACTGCCGTTTGTGTAGGATGGTTCCAAACATATGACAAACTCAATGTGTAGAAGTGCTTTTGAACATGTCCCCTGAATAGTCTGGCCCTAATTCTACAATTTTGCTCAGTTTCAACTCACAACTATTTTGGTGAACAGCTTGACGTTCTGACTAACTGCATCACAGAGTCTGACTTGTAAAAGTCCAGTTAGGTCTCGAAGCCCGAGTGTCAGCGTATTCCAGCTTCAGACTGCAGTTACTGAAATAGCAATCGTCCTCCATCAGTGTCACTTTACCAAAGTAAAGCTGGGACATTCATTGTAAACAGCCTGATCCCAGACACCACAGACACACCCATGTCACCAGCAACCATCCCTGTGTGGGAATACATTCAAAGTGAATCGCCAGCCTTTCTGCCATTTCCTCAGTTTCATGTGCGCTGTCACTTCTGTCTCTGTTTAGACTCACGAACTGAATGAGCCGAATAGAGTTTTTCTTGGCCATTATCATGCGACGGTTTTAATGCTTTATATATTGGTCGAGCAGTTCTGGATCGAGGTTTAGAAACTGATGTTTCTCACCATGTTCAGATTTTACCCAAGTGTCGGTAGAATTAATTGGCTGACATCGGGAAAAAGTGCTTCCAGACACACCTGAGGAACTTCAGTTTGATAGGTCTTGAAGTTTAAGTAGAAGGAAGGGAACTTTGCCTTGAGGCCGTTTTTAATGTGCAGATGTGTCCCCATGTAAACTGATAGTGGCTGGCCTTCCCAATGCTTCCTGATGCAGGGCTACCTGACCCTCAGCGAGGATGTTTTGATAAACTTGATAGCCATGGCTTCCAGCTGCACCATGACGTCATAAAACATGCACAGTGATGGCCTGCAGCTATTGTAACACAATAATTATGCTGGCCCCCGGAACATGAATATGAATTAGTCATTCCACCCCCAGGGATATATTTAAGGAAGGAGGTAAATGGGCTGGGGTTACACTGGAGTTCACTCTTCCTTCACTCCCATTGCCCGCCCATAGCCCCATGGCACTTTGCCATGCAACCGCCGAAGTTGTAACACCTGCCCACTTCCCTCTCCCTCCTAAGTATCCAAGAGCCTGAACATGCCTTCTCGGTGAAGTCACACTTCACCTCCACTTTCCACAGCCTATCATACTGCGTTCGCTGCTCACAATGTGGTCTCATCTACATTGGAGAAACGAAACATAGACTGGGCGACTACTTCATAGAATATTAACAAAGCCAAAGCACAAAGGGATCTGGGAGTGCTAGTCGAGGATTCTCGAAAGGTAAACATGCAGGTTGAGTCTGTGATTAAGAAAGCGAATGCAATGTTGTCTCTTATCTCAAGAGGGTTGGAATATAAAAGCAGAGATGTACTACTAAGACTTTTTAAAGCTCTGGTTAGGCCCCATTTGGAGTACTATGTCCAGTTTTGGTCCCCACACCTCAGGAAGGACATACTGGCACTGGAACGTGTCCAGCGGAGATTCACACGGATGATCCCTGGAATGACAGGTCTAGCATATGAGGAACGGCTGAGGATACTGGGATTGTATTCGTTGGAGTTTAGAAGATTAAGGGGAGACTTAATAGAGACGTACAAAATAATACATGGCTAGGAAAAGGTGGATGCTAGGAAATTGTTTCCGTTAGACGAGGAGACTAGGACCCGTGGACACAGCGTTAGAATTAGAGGGGGTCATTTCAGAACAGAAATGCGGAGACATTTCTTCAGCCAGAGAGTGGTGGGCCTGTGGAATTCATTGCCACGGAGTGCAATGGAAGCCGGGACGCTAAATGTCTTCAAGGCAGAGATTGATAGATTCTTATTGTCTAGAGGAATTAAGGGCTATGGGGAGAACGCTGGTAAGTGGAGCTGAAATGCGCATCAGCCATGATTGAATGGCGGAGTGGACTCGATAGGCCGAATGGCCTTACTTCCACTCCAATGTCTTATGGTCTTATGGTCTTAATATCTACGTTCTGCCCGCAAAAAAGACCCTGAGCTTCCAGTTGCCTGCCACTTCCGCACACCACCCTGTTCCCTGTCCAGCATCTCTGTCTCAGACTTGCTGTAGTGTTCCAGTCAAGTAATCTTGCGGTTAGGGAACCTACAGCCCTCCTCAATATTGAATTCAATAATTTTAGGGCCTGAATTATCCTGTATCTTAGCCCCCTACCACGCACACCAAGTCTTGCTATCACATAGTCTATCATTACACACCTATTGTTAGCCACTAGCAGGCTCCATTAACAGCTAGTCACCCTCCCAGACAGATGGTTATCAAATCCTTTGTCTATCCAACTCCTCTTGTCTCACTGTGGGCTTTATCCCTATCTATCATTTCCTCCGCCTTCCTCCCACCCTTTCTTCTACATATTAACCAACATTTTCCCAATCACCACCACGTCTGTGGAAGGGTCACCGGATTTCTCCAACCTATCACCTTACCCCCGCACCTTCACCTACCTATTGCATTCTCAGCTACCTTCCCCCATAGCCCCACCACCATCGATCTCTCAGCACACCCCCACTCCGGCCCACAAGCCTCATTCCTGATGAAGGGCTTGAATCATGAACTTTCCCTCTCCTCTAATGCTGCCTGACCTGCTGTGATTTTCCAGCACCACACTCTCGACTGTGACTTTATCCAGTCACACGAAGACCCAGTGGAATCAAGCAGGAGGCTGGAAAAACACAGCAAGTCAGGTATCATCAGGAGCTGGTGAAGTCAATGTTTCGGATGTACAGACGCAGAACAGAAATTCAGGATACTGTGTAGATGGCATTATCGAAACTAGTAACAGTATCATGATGACAGTAGGAAGCATCCACATCCTTTGCTTTGCCAGAGAGTGAGAAGGAGGGGAGTTCATAATTGCAACTTCATACCAGAGGAATTGTTTTTCTTTTCGGAATTGAAATGTTGCAAACTTCTTTTACAGGACATTACATGGACATCTGCAGACAGTAAATTGAAACAAAATATCACACGACCGAATCACTTGGTATATATTATCGGCCTTTGAAAGTAAGTATGGTATTCTGGATCATGATCATGTGCTGCACAAAACTTTTTCTGTCATTCTGCCTATGACCCTTTACCAAAGTCTTCCATCATTCAGTGTCCCAAAATCTTTTTCTATGACCAGTGAATTAGAGTAACCTTTCCACATCGACTATATATTAATCTTTCATTAACAAATGTGTCTCATCTTCCACTCGATCTGTTTCATTCCAACGAGACAGCTTCAGTTCGTCTCACATAACTACGTGTCGAAGCAGAATGACAAATTTAGGACAGAATGATATAGAATCCCTACTGTGTCCTTTGGCCCAACAAGTACACACCGACCCTCCAAAGAGTAACCCACCCAGACCCATACCCCTACTTCTCTACATTTTGCCCTGACTAATGTGCCTAACCTACACATTCCTGAAAATTCTGGGCAATTTAGCATGACCAATCCACCTAACCAGCACATCTTTGGACTCTGGGAGGAAAGTGGAGTACCTGGAGGAAACCCATGCAGACACAGCGAGAATGTTGCAAACTCCACGCAGACAGTCACCGGAGGTGGGAATAGAACTCTGGGCTTGTGATGCAACAATGCGAACCACTGAACCACCGTGTCGTCCCAAAATGGCTCACTCAACACCAGGTCCACTTCAAGCATCAAGGTGTTTATCGTCTTAACAGCTATGGGACGAAAGCCACTCCACTGAACAAAGGGAAACATACACTTTTTATACATATGCTTTTTTTTGACAAGTAGTGCCCTTATCTTCAAGGGTAATGCCTACGTGATCTAAAAAGTGAATGAGAGAGCAGAGATTAAATCAAAATAGAGTCAGAGGGGGAAATAAAACACTCCAAGTCCTGCGGTGCCCACCTCTCCCTGAAAACCTCGAGGGTATCAGTGGACACACTTCATGATCCTCCTCCAGAAGTGTTCAGACCCGAACGTATACGTGGAAGAGGGGCAAGCAATTGGCCTTAACAATCCCCTCCATGGCCTGCTGCCTGGTCCTGTTTATAGTCAGTCTGGCCAAGCCCATGAGCAGACCCACGAGGACACCCTTTGAACCCTCCATATCAGTTATCCTTGGGGGAATTCACAGTGCAACGTCTTCAACCACATTTCAGGCTTCATCTCTTGCATCTAATGTTCAATGCTCCTCTGATTTTAGGAAGGAAGCTTCGTAGAGTCATAGAATCACAGAGATGTACAGCATGGAAACAGACCCTTCGGTCCAACTCGTCCATGCCGACTAAATACCCCAACCCAATCTACTCCCACCTGCTAGCGCCTGGCTCATATCCCTCTACACCCTTCCTATCATACACCTACACAGATGCATTTTCAATGTTGCAATCGTACTAGCCTCCACCACTTCCTCTGGCCGCTCATTCCATACATGCACCACCCTCTGAATGATAACGTTGCCCGTTAGGTCTCCTTTATATCTTTCCCCTCTCACCATAAACCTATGCCCTCCAGTTCTGAACTCTCCCACCCCAAGGAAAATACTTTTTCTGTTTATCCTATCCATGCCCCTCATGATTTTATAAAGCTCTATAAAGTCACTCCTTAGCCTTCGACGCTCCAGGGAAAATAGCCATAGCCTATTCAACCTCTCCCTATAGCTCAAACCCTCCAACCCTGGTAACATCCTTGTAAATCTTTTCTGAACCCTTTCAAGTTTCACAAAATCTTTCTGATAGGAAGGAGAGCAGAACTCCACGTAATATTCCAACAGTGACCTAACCACTGTCCTGTACAATCGCAACATGACCTCCCATCTCTTATACTCAGTACTCTGACCAAAAAAGGAAAGCATACCAAACACCTTCTTCACGATCCTATCTACCTGCGACTCCACTTTCAATGAGCTATGAACCTGCACCCCAAGGTCTCTTTGTTCAGCAACACTCCCAAGGACCTGACCATTAAGTGTATAAGTCCTGTTAAGATTTGCTTTCCCAAAATGCAGCACCTGATATTTAACTAAATTAAGCTCCATTTGTCAATTCTCAGCCCACTATCCCATCTGATCAAGATCCTGTTTTAATCTGAGGTAACCTTCTTCGTTGTCCACTACACCTCCAATTTTGATGTCATCTGCAAACTTCCTAATTTTACCTCTTATGATCACATTCAAATCATTTATATAAATGATGAAAAGTAGTGGACCCAGCACCGATCCTGTGTCACTTCACTGGTCACCAGCCTCCAGTCTGAGAAACAACCCTCCACCACCACCCTCTGTCTTTTACCTTTAAGCCAGTTTTGTATTCAAATGGAGAGTTCTCCCTGTATTCAATGAGATCTAACCTTGTTCACCAGTCTCCAGTGGGGAAACCTTGTCTAACGCCTCACTGAAGACCATATAAATCATGTCCACTTCTCTGCTCTCATCAATCTTCTTTGTTACTTCTTCAAAAAATTCAATTAAGTTTGTGAGACATGATTTCCCACGCACAAAGCCACGTTGATTATCCCCAATCAGTCCTTGCCTTTCCAAATACATGCACATATTGTCCCTCAGGATTCTTTCCAACAACTTACCCACCACCGAAGTCAGGCTCACTGGTCAATAGTTCCCTGGCTTGTCCTTACCACCTTTCTTAAACAGTGGCAACACGTTAGACAACCTCCAGTCTTCCAGCACATCACCTGTGACTATCGATGATACAAATATCTCTGTAAGAGGTCCAGCAATCACTTCCCTAGCTTCCCACAGAGTTCTAGGGTACACCTGATAAGGTCCAGGATATGTACCCACATTTATGCGTTTCAAAACATCCAGCACTTCCTGCTTTGTAATATGGACATTTTTAAAGATGTCACCATCTATTTCTCTACATTCTATGTCTTTCATGTCCTTTTCCACAGTAAATAGTGATGCAAAACACTCGGTTCGTATCTGCTCGTCTCTGCGACTGCACACAAAGGCCGCCTTGCTGATCTTTGAGGGGCCCTATTCTCTCCCTGGTTACCCTTTTGTCCTTAATGTATTTGTAAAAACCCTTTGGAGTCTCATTAACCCTATTTGCCAAAGTTATCTCATGTTCCCTTTTGGCCCTCCTGACTGCAGTCTTAAGTTTACTCCTACTACCTTTACATTCTTTTAAGGATTCACTTGATCTATCCTGTCTATACCTGACATGTGCTTCCTTCTTTTTCTTAACCAAAGCCTCAATTTCTTTCGTCATCCTGCATTCCCTACACCTACCAGCCTTTTCTTTCACCCGAACAGGAATATACTTTCTCTGGACTCTCGTTATCTCATTTCTGAAGGCTTCTCATTTTCCAGCCGTCCCTTTACCTGCGAACATCTGCCCCCAATTAGCTTTTAAAAGTTCTTGCCTAATACCGTCAAAATTGGCCTTCCTCAAATTTAGAAGGTCAACTTTTAGATCTAGTCTATCCTTTTCCATCACTATTTTAAAACTGATAGAATTATGGTCGCTGGCTCCAAATTGCTCCCCCACTGATACCGCAGTCACTTGCCCTGCTTTATTTCCCAAGAGTACGTCAAGTTTTGCATCTTCTGTAGTAGGTACATCCACCTACTAAATCAGAAAAGTTTCTTGTGCACACTTAACAAATTCCTCTCAGTCTCAACCCAAATCCCAGTCTATGTTTGGAAATTTAAAATCCCCTATTATAACCACCCTATTTTTCTTACCGATAACTGAGATCTCCTTACAAATTTGTTTCTCAATTTCCCTCTGACCATTAGGGGATCTATAATACAATCCCAATAAGGTGCTCATCCTTTTCTTATTTCTCAGTTCCACCCAAATAATTTCCCTGGATGTGTTTCCGGGAGTATCCTCCCTCAGTGTAGCTGTAATGCTATCCCTTATCAAAAACGTTAGTCCCCCTCCTCGCTTGCCTCCCTTTTTATCCTTCCTGTAGAATTTGCATCCTGGAACATTAAGCTGTCAGTCCGGTCCATCCCCGAGCCATGTTTCTGTAATTGCTATGATATCCTAGTTCCATGTTCCTAACCATGCTCCGAGTTCATCTGCCTTTCATGTTAGGCCTCTTGCATTGAAATAAATACAGTTTAATTTCTCAGTTGTATCTTATTCTCTGCTTTGTTCCTGCCTACACTGAATGTTTGACTCGCCTTTGTTCTCAACTGTACCAGTGTGACATTGATGTGTTTCATCACTATCACCCTGGCTCCCACTCCACCCCCCCCTCCCCCCCGCCCCACTTAATGGTTTAAATCCTCCGGAGCAGCTCTCGCAAACCTCCCTGCCAGTGTATTAATTCCCTTCCAATTTAAGTGCAATCCCGTCCTTCTTGTACAGGCCACTTCTACCCCAAAATAGCTTCCAATGATTCAAACATGTGAATCCTTCTTCCGTACACCAGCTTCTCAGCCATGCATTTATCTGCTCTATCCTCCTATTCCTGCCTCACTAGATTGTAGCACCGGGAGTAATCCAGATATTACTACTACTCGAGGACCTCCTTTTTAAATTCCTACCTAACACTCTGTAATCTCCCTTCAGAATCTCAACCTCTTCCCTTCCTATGTCGGATGTTCCAATGTATACGATGACTCCTGCTACCCCTTGAGAACATTCTGCAGCCTCTCCAAGACATCCTTGATCCTGGAACCAGGGAAGCTACACACACCATCCTGATTTTTTGGTGCTGGCCACAGAAACGTCTGTCTGTACCTCGGACTAGAGAGTCCGTAAAACTAGAGAGTCCCGAACTGCTTGGAACCCGACGTTCCTCTCTTACATTAGAACCAGTCTCAATACCAGCAACTTGCTTTTTTGTGCTACATTCCCCTGAGAATCCATCGCCCACTACATTTTCCAAAGTCGCATACTGATTTGAAATGGGGATTGCCACAGAAGACCCCTACGCTACTCCCTACCTCTCTTTTCTTTCCAGGAGTTAACCCATATATGTGACTGTATTTGTGACTTTTCCCCTTGCCATCCATCATATCCCCGTGCTCTTGTAAATTCCTCATTGCCTCTAATTGTCACTCCAACCGATCCATTCGATCTGATAGGATTCGTAACCAACGGCATTTATTACAGATATAATCCTCAGTAACCCGTAAACTCTCCCTGAGCTCCCACATCCGACACAAAGAGCATATGATACGAAAGACCATTTTTGCATCTTCCAATCTACAGACCCAGAAAATAGCACTGTCTTATTCCTCTACAAACCACTGCTCCAGGTTAAATTAATACTTATGGCTTATATTTTAAGTTTAATCGAGAGATATAGCTCAATAAAACACATCAACAAGAAATAACCCACTCTACTCACGACTGCAGACTTATGTTCACGCCTTGTTTAAAATCCACTTATCTGATTTTGTGCTGTGACCTCTCCAAGACTGGTTCCTCCAAGATCAGTTGTGACATTCACAGTTATTAAAATTTCCCCAGTTGCACTCCGATGTCCAGCGAAACATGAATTCAACAGCAAAGGCAGTAATTGCTAACTCTGTAAATTAGCAATGTGGATTTCGTTTTCTCTCTCTCTCTCTCTCCTGCACTGACCTCACCATGTGTTTCCGTTGTCTGTCCTCTCTCTTTTGAAACTGCTTTTTTTTTTACTCTTCCTTTCTCCAAAATTCCAAAACAATGCTACAGCATATAAAACAGTAGTTGGTGCTCCTGAAATTCGAGGAAATCACCTCGAACACCTAAAATACCTCAAAAAAGGAGTAGCTGTTCCAGCCTGAAAATTTTCCCGTCTTCCATCTTGGATTACCCAGAATTCTATCTCTCTGCCTTTGAATTTCCACAGGAATGCAATTAAATACGCTAATGCAATTTATACTTAAAACTGTTTTTGGAAAGGCAAATCAAGGCAAGACATTTACACTTAATGGTAAGGTCCTGAGGAATGTTGCTGAACAAAGTAACCTTGGAGTGCAGGTTCATAGTTCCTTGAAAGTAGAGGCGCACGTAGATAAGATAGTAAAGAAGATGTTTGGTATGCTTTCCTTTTTTGGTCAGAGCACTGAGTATAGGGATTGGGAGGTCATGTTGTGACTGTACAGGACTTTGGTGAGGCCATTGCGCTGACGTCTGGTCTCCCTGCTATAGGAAGCATTTTGTGAAACTTGAAACGGATTCAGAAAAGATTTATAAGGATGTTGCCAGAGTTGGAGGGTTTGAGCCAAAGAGAAAGGCTGAATAGTCTGGGGCTGTTTTCCTTGAGCGTCAGAGGCTGAGTGGTGAAGTCATAGAGTTTTATAAAATGATGAGGAACATGGATATTGTGAATAGACAAGGTCTTTTCCCCATAGTAGCAGAGTCCAAAACCAGAGGGCATAGGTTTAAGATAAGAGGGGAAAGGATTAAAAGAGACCTAAGGGGCAACCTTTTCATGCAGAGGGTATGTGAGGTTGGAACGAGCTGCCACAGAGAATGTGATGGAGGTTGCTACAATTTAAAAGCTATCTGGATGGGTATGCAAATAGGGAGAGTTCAGTGGGATATTGTGATGAAACGGGTAAACCCCCCTGCAGTACTGAAAAGATTTATCCTGTGTGGTTACCTATGAAGATTCGAGAGGCCAAGAACTATTTAAAGTAAAAAGTAACAACTTTATTTCTTAATGTGTAACAGTGAATAATTAACTAACAACTATTTACAACTCCTTCCTCTAACCTATCTTTTGCTTTTCTTTCTATAATATGAGTCCGATAAAACCCCCGATTTGAGATTTACCAAAAAAAAATCAACTTTCAAAGCCAGCCAGTTGTCGAATTATCTCTTTATATCTTCCTCCATCTTTCTTTGCTTCTCCTTAGAAATTTCTGTTTCACAGGTCACTGATCTATAAAGATACCTTTCAGACAGCTGTTCTGTGGGACATCTGCAGATGCTGGTGGCTTCCTATAGCAGGGAGACCAGACGTCAGTAGTTCTCCCCACAACTATTCAATCTTCCCTGGGCTTACACCCCCAAAGCATCAGATTGTGTCATTGGCTTTTAATAATGTCAACGTGCTCAATTCAAACTTCATTGGAGTTGACATTTTTCGGGGTATAATTTCAACTGATTGGCCTCATTCGAATTTGTTTTTTGTCTCCAGGCAACCAGCTACCTTAGCTGCTGGATCACGCGTTTCATTGTATCTTGTTCAGAACACTTGGTGCTGTCAGGTAGTTCTGCTAACCTTTAACTCTCTTAAGGGTACAGTACACCCACATCTTCATAACAATATGGACAAAGTGCTGGGAAATGGGACTGGATTAATCTAGGATATCTGGTCGCCATGGACCAGTTGGACTGAAGGGTCTGTTTCCAGAGCGTGCATTTCTGTAACTCCATGGCTCTATGTTGATATTTAACGTGGTTATATTTACCAGGCGGTCTTCACTGACTGTGGGTCAGTTCCTTCCCTTTTATCCTGTGATCAATACCAGTCTTTGGACTCGCCAGGATAGAGGCTTCAATCAGCACTTCTCCGTAATGTTCCGGATCAAACTGTTTCCCAACAAGCAGTTGCATTTGCTGTTGTTTTGCCATGTCCATTGTATGCATTTACCATGATCCTTTGCATGTTTAATTGATGCAAAGGATATGCTTCTTCTATGAAGGCTGCAATTACTCTTGTTTATGGTTTAACTTCAGGCATCATGTTTGAGCGCTACTGTTTCTCCCTCACTACATTTCTTTCCTGATGTTTAAAAGGTTATTTGGAATGAGAGAATTCAAACAAAACCACAACCAGTTCGGACCGTTACGCTGTTTACTATAAAGTCCTTATTACAGGTTTTTAAACGTGGAAGGAACAAGCGCAGTTCGAAATGGAGAGAAACACCCACCGTCTATGTGTGGAACAATCTGTGAAGTATCACCTGAAATGTCAAAACACCCTCACAGTCACTCAGTTGAGTGACTGTGGAAGTGTGCCGATTGTGGGAAGGGATTTCTTTATCCATCCTGGCTCGAAATTCACCAACACAGTCACACTGGGGAGAAGCCATTCACCTGCTCTGAGTGAGAGAAGGGATTCGCTTCTGACCTGCTGAGACACCAGCCAGTTCACACTGGAGCGAGACCGTTCACCTGCTCTGAGTGTGGGAAAGGATTCACCTGCTCGCTAAACCGCTAGAACACCAGCAAGTTAACGCTGGCGAGCAACCTTTTCACCTGCTCCCTGGAGAGTAAAGGTTTTGCTGTTACATCGAATCTGCTCACACACCAACCATTTTTACATTGGTCAGAAACTGTTCACTTGCTGATTAATGGCAAAGGTTTAACACAGTCAGCCGACTTTGTGACGCACCAGGGGTTCACACTGGGGAGAAATAATTCACTTGATCAGTGTGTGGGAAGGGATTCACTCTGTCATCCGAACTGCTCACACACCAGAGAGTTCACAAAGGACCACATTTGAAGAATTTTGCTCTTACCTCACATGAGAGAAAGAATCATGGTCATTGAGTTGTTTGTACTGATGTTACTAAACCCTGTTTTGTTAACGTCATAGAGTCATACAGATGTACAGGACAGAAACAAGCCTTTAGGTCCAACTCGACCACTCCAACCAGTTATCCGAACCTAATCTATCTTATTTGCAGCACTTGGCCCATGTCCCTTCAAACCTTTCCGATTCAATACCCATTCAGGTGCCCTTTAAATGTTGCAGTTGTACCAGCCTCCCCCACTTCCTCTGGCAGTTCATTCCATACCCACACCTCCCTCTGCATGACAACGTAGCGCCTGAGGTCCATTTAATATCTTTCACCTCTCACCCTAAGCTCTGCCCACTAGTTATGGACTACCCCACCCCAGGGAAAAGATTTTATCTATTTATCCTATCTGTGCCCCTCATGATTTTACAAACTTCTATAAAGTCATCCCTCAGCCTCCGATGCTCCAGGGAAAACAGTCCCAGCCTTTTGAGTCTCTCCCTGTAGCTCAGATTCTGCAACCCTGGCAACATTCTTGTTTCTGAACCCTTTCAAGTTTCACAAAATCCTTCCGATAAGAAGGAGACCAGATTACATACAATATTCCAAAACTGGCCGAACCAGTTCCTGCACAACCTCAACATGACATCCCAACTCTAAAACTCAATGCTCTGATCAGTAAAGAAAAGCCTTCCAAATACCTTATTCACATTAATAGCATAGAGGTGGAACAAGTGGACAGTGTCAAGCTCGTGGGAGTGATCATCCACAATACGCTTTCTTAGACTCTTCATGTGGACGCACTGGTTATTAAAGGTTGTTGCTGGCGATCAGAGTCTAGATTAGAGTGCTGTTGGAAAAGCACAGCAGGTCAGGCAGCATCCAAGGAGCAGGAAAATCGACATTTCGGGCAGAAGCCCTTCATCAGGAAGGGTACATTCGCCTGTACCTGTGTTTTTGCGGCTGTTTACCTATTATTTACTTAACTATGCTACTTCGCTCTGTGATCTGACTGTATTGCTCACAAGACAAAGGTTTTCACTGTGCCTCAGTACACGTGACAATAAATTCAATTCAATTCAATTTGCTATCCTATCTAACTGCGACTTTACTTTCAAGGAGCTACGAACTTGAACTCCAAGGTCTCTTTAATCAGCAACACTCCCGAGGAGCTTTCCATTAAGTATGTAAGTCCTGCTCTGATTTGCCTTTCAAAAATGCAGAACCTCATATTTATCAAAATAGAACTCCATCTGCCACTCCTAAGCCCATCTGATCCAGGTCCCATGTACTCTGAGGTAACCTTCGCTGTCCACTACACCTCCAATTTTCGTGTCCTCTGCAAACTTACCAATTATACCTTCTATTTTCATATCCGAATCATTTATATAAATGACGAAAAGTAGCGGACCCAGCACTGATCCTTGTGTGGCACACCATTGGTCACTGGCTTCCATTCTGAAAAGCAAGCCTCCACTACCACCCTCTGTCTTCTACCTACAAGCCAGTTCTGCATCCATATGCTCATAAAATTGACCATCTGTTGGGAAGATTTTGCAAATTATCCCGAATCACAGTAAATCAACACATCAACACTGGATAGAGACTACCTGTCTGCACACCTTTTGAAAGTATATTTTCTGGTTCATCAAATGATCAACAGGAATTAGAGGAACAAAATTGCAGGGAGACTAGGGAGACTGGCAGGAGCATTAAGATTGTCATATTAAGGGATTTTAATTTTCCTAATGTGCACTGGGACGGCGAGAGTGTTAAGGGCTTAGATGGGTTGGATTTGCTAACTGCGTCGAGGAATGTCTCCTCAAGCAGTAGAAAGAGGGTACTACTCGGGCAGGGGCAAAACCCAACCCTGCTCTTGGGAATTGGGGCAGGACAATTAGAGGAGGTAACAGTGGGGGGCACTACAGGACCAGAAACCATGGATCTGTTAATATTGAAATAGTTGTAGAGAGGGACAAAATTGGTCCACAGATTCAAGTTCTAAATTGGGGCAAGGGGAGTTTTGATGGAATTAGACAGGAGCTGAATGGAATAGTTTGTTTGCAGGCATTGGGACCGCTGGCAAGGAGGAGGCTTTTAAAAGTGACATGGCAAGAGTTCAAGGTCTATATGTTTCTCTGAGTGTGAAAGGCAAGACTGGCAGCAATAGGGACCCTGGATGAAAATAGCTATTGAGGCTTTGACCAGAAAAAAGAAGGAGTCGTGGCTAAGGTACGGGCAACTTGGATCAAGAGACTCCCTGAAGGTGTACAGGGAGTACAGGAGTTTACATAACAAGGAAATCAGGGGAGCGCAAAAGTGGTGCGAGAGAGCCTTGACTGAGAAGATGAGGGTGCATTCAAAAATGTTTTAACTTGAGAGTGAGAGAAAATAGGACTCGTCAAGGACCAAAGTGGATACTTTTGTATAGAACTGTAGCAGATGGGCGAGTTTGTCAATGAATATTTCTCCTCCGTGTATAACGTGGCGAAAGATATGAAGACTTGGGGAGTCGAGTGGTAATATCTTGGGGACAGTTCATATCACAGTAGAGAAGGTGTTCGATGTATTAGAATGAACGAAAGTGTCTCAATCTCCACGTCCTGACTCAATATATCAAGAACACTACAAGAGGTCGGAGAAGATTTTGCGGGGGCCCTGGCTGATATTTTTGCATCATCATTCGCCAAGGGTGAAGTCCTGGAAAACTGGAGGATAGTGAATGTTGCACCATTATTCAAGAAGGGCTAGAAAGAAAAACCTGAGAACTATAGACCAGAGCGCTTAACATCTATGGTGGGTAAGATACATCTGACCAGGGACTGTCCAAACACAGTGAATGATGGCGAAAGGTTGTTTTTCAGACCAACAGTGCTCCACCGGGATCAGTGGTGGGTCCATTTCTTTTTGTCATTTTAATAGGTTCATATGATGTAGGAGCAGAATTAGTCCTTTTCAGCCTATCGAGTCTGCTCCGCCATTCAGTCATGGCTGATGTGCTCCTCGCCCCATTATACTGCCTTCTCTCCATGTTAATTCAACCCATTATCAATTAAAAGTACACTTAAGTCCTCCATAAATTTACTCACTGTCCCAGGATCTACCTCACTTTGGGATAGTGAATTCCACAGATTCACAATCCTTTGAGAGAAGAAGTCTCTCTTCAACTCTGTTTTAAGTTTGTTATGCCTTATCTTAAGACTATGACCGGTCGTCCTAGAATCCATTCTACGTCTACTATATACACGCCATGTGTCATCTTGAATGCTTCATTTTGATCTCCCCTCATTTTTCTCAATTCGTGAGCGCGTAGGAATAATCCGTTCAATCTCTCTTCACCTCTGTGATCAATGTAGCGAACCTGGTCTGAACTGCCTCCAGTGTCCCAACACCGTTCCTCAAATAAGAGGACCAAGACTGTGCACAATATTCCAGGTGTGGTCTCACCAATACCTTGTGTAGTTGCGACAGTATTTCCTTACCTTTGTCTTTTATTCGTTTAGCTATGAAAGCCGACATTCCATCCAATTTCTTTATTATCTGCTCGAACTGCATGCTCGTCTTCTGCGACTCATGAATGCGTGCATGTATATCTCTCTGCACTGGAGCACCCTGAAATGACTCCCTATTAAGATAATAGGTCGCCTTTTCAAATCTTCGAATCAAATCCATGACTTCGCACTTATACACGTTAAAGTCTATCTGCCATATTTTCACCCACTCTCCTAACCTATCTATCTCTGTTTGTAAGGTTCTTATTTCCTCAATGCAATTTACTATCCAGCCTATTTTTGTGTCATCCGCAAATTTGTCTATACAGCCTTTTATCCCTGTATCCCATTTGTTAATGTCGATTGTAAATAGCAGGGGTCGAAAGACCAAACTCTGCGGCACCCCATTAGTTACACCTTGCCACCCAGGAAAAGAAAAACTTTTACCCCAACTCTCTGTCTTCTGTCCATCAGCCAGTCTTCTATGCAGGCTAATAAATTATCCTATATCCCATATAATCTAAACTTGTGAATTAACCTTTTGTATGGCACCTTTTCAAACACCTTCTTGAAGTCAAGATAAGTTATGTATGTCTACAGCATCCCTATTATCCACTTTGGTTGTTACTTCTTCGAAGAAATCTCTAAATAAGTCAAACATGACTTGCCCTTCGTAAAACTATACAGACTCTAATGGATGGTGGCTTGAGTTTCCAAATGTTCTGATATTGCTTTCTTGATAACTGATTATAACACTTTTCCAACAACACATATTCAGCTAACTGGTCTGTAATTCCCTACATTTTGAGTAAGGGCGTAATTTTAGCTACTTTCCAATCCACTGGAACCTTTCCTGTGTCTATGGAATTTTGGATTACTGTAACCAATGGATCCATTGTCTCTTCTGCCACTTCCTTTAATACTCTTGAATGCAGGCCATCAGGGCCCAGGGAATGTAACTGTCCTCAATCCTAAAAGTTTCTTTTGTACCTTTTCCCTGTCTATGTTGATTGTTCGAAGTTCTACCTTATCTATTGTCTCTGCCTTGCTCGTTCCAACAGGAATAGTACTATTGTCCTCCTCCTTGAAACCTAAGGCAAAATATTGATTCAGTATCTCTGCCAACTCACTGTTAACTCTCCGGTTTCATTTTCCAAGAGGCAAGCATTCACATTAATGACTCTCTTTCATTTTAAATAGCTATCGAAGCTTTTGCTGTCCTGTTTGATATTTTGCACTAGTTTTCTTTCATTATTTCCCATAGCTCTTTTTTGGTAGTTTTTAAATATTCCTTTTATTATGTCTGAATGTTTCCCAATTTCTGACCCTGCCACTGGCCTTTGCAATATGGTATAACGTAGTTTTTGACTTTATATTGTCCTTGACCTCGTTTTTACACCTGGGTGCTTTTTTTGTTTGTTTTACTGCCTTTACCTCGTTCTTTCTCTCTGGGACGTATTTCAGGAATTGAGTAACTCCCTAAGAATCTGGCACTGCTCATCCACTGTCTCACCATTTAGCCTTTCTGCTCAATCTACTCGTGCCAAATCTGTCGTCATCCCGATATAATTCCTTTGTTTAATTACAGAACACTATTGTGGGACTTCACTTTCTTACCCACAAACTGAATTTTGAATTCTATCAGACCATGGTCATTACTCTCTGCAGGACTCTTAACTTTGATGCCATCAATTAATGTCTCCTCATTGCACAATACCAAATCCAGAGTAGGCTGTTCCCTGGTTGACTCCACAACATAGTGCTCTAAGAAACAATCTCCATAATATTCAATGAACTCTGCATCCATGCTACTCTTTGATTCTTGCAATCTATGTGCATATTAAAATCACCTATGATTATTGCTGTATCTTTCCTGTAAGCCTCTGATATTTCCTGGTTTATACCGTGCCCCACTGTACAACCACGGTTTGGGGACCTATAGATTATTCCGAACAAGTACTTCTAACCTTTGCCATTTCTTAATTCTACTCAGATTGATTCCATATCTGATCTCCCATGCTTCTGTCATTTGTCATTGATCCACTCTTTCGCCAGAAAGGCAACACCACCTCCTTTTCCTTTCAGTCTGTCTAACCGAAATGCTGAGTACCTCTGGATATTCAATTCCCAGACCTGGTCTCCTTGTACCAAGTCTCGGTAATCGCTACCAAATCGTAATCTTTTGTTTCTATTTGAACTATTAAAGCATTAGTTTTGTTTTGAGTACTTCATGCATTTATATACCAAGTTTTTAATTTACTTCCACTTTTAAATTCCCCAACTATTTTTATAATTCCTTGGTGCATAAAAATATTCTCCTGTTCTTTCCCTCACCCTTATTGTCTGGTAATCGTCTGCCAGATCACTAACCTGCACTCTTACCTCCTCCAAGTTGGATTTTCTAACTTCAGCTATAACTGAAACTCCCAAGGTTTCTCTTGAGCAGAGACACCGAAGTGTTCAGGTACATAATGCATTGAAAAGTGCATCACACATAGATATGGTGGCTAAGAAGATGTTTAGCACGTTTGCATTCATTGCTCAGACCTTTGAGTCTCGGAGTTGGGAAATCATTTTGAGGTTGTACAAAATGTTGGTGCTGCCTCTTTTGGTGTGATGTTCAGTTCAGCACGCATTGATATAGGAAGAATATTATTAAGCTGGAGAGGGTTCAAATGCTCCTAGGAATGGAGGGTTTGAGTAATAAGGAGAGGCTGGATAAACTGTTTTTTTTTCCATTGCAATGTAGAAGGTTGACTCGTGCATCTGATAGAAGTTTATGCGATCATGAGTGGTATAGATAAGCTGAATAGCAGGAGTTTCTACTCCCGTGGGGTTGGGGATTTGAAGACTGGGGCATATTTTTTGTGGTGAGATGAAAAGGATTTACAAGAAGACATGAAGTGTATTTTTTTTAACAGGGAGTGAAATAAACTTCCAGAGAAAGTGGTGGATACGGGAACGGTTGCAATGTTTAATAGACATTTAGGCAAGTACATGAATAGGACAGATTTTGAGAGGAATGTGCCAAGCACAAGGAGGTGCGACCAATTCAGTTTGGGATTATGGTCGACATGGACTGTTTGGACCAAAGTGTCTGTTTCTGTGCTGTATAACTCTGTGATGAAAAGGACGTTCTCACATCTACCCAGACTACTGTTTATTTTTGATTCCAACATGCTCAACAATAAAGAACGCGTTACACTGCATTCACAATGAGCCTATTATTTTGAACCTAGTTCCCCAGAACATTCCCTGGAGCCCTGGATGAGACTGCGATTCGGCAAGTGAAGGTGTGAACGAAGTCCTGACCAAACAGAGAAGCTGGACAGAGCCAGAACAGATTTCTGGCAGCCTGCTGTCTCAGGGGGTTGGAGGACTGTGTGAATTTATTCACGTACACTCTACAATGAATGACTACGACTGTGTGTGAATGCACAGAGGGTTATACATCTTCCTTTTCCTCTTCCCACACAGAAGTTCTGTGCATCATCTGTGACAATGTCAGGACAATGTGATCTATCCTTCTGAAGCATGGAACCTAAAGTTTTCTTTCACCAACCGTGTCATTACTACGCTCCACACCCCTGCCACATGCTCCTACTCTGCAAGAGTGGATGTATTGTGAAGATTTTATCAGTAGTGTTGATGAGAGACATATTTTACTCCGCTAAACTGATGATTGATTCTGATGGATCTTGGTTCAATTTTGAAATTTACTTGAAATGCCATTGTACGTGAAAGGAAATATAGGAGGTTTGAACATGTCTTTAAGCATAATTTAATGACAGATTTAGAAAACAATTAATAATGAGCAAGTGTGAACTAGTATTTCAGGACTGAACAGTCGCGAAGTAGGATGAAATCACATTGACTTCTCAATTACCCATCTTTCATCACTGATAGAGTACATGATGATCAAGTAACCTGGCGCATTATTATTAACAGCAAATTCCAATGTTCATTTCGAATGAAGATTGCCCAACCATTGCGCTTAAATATGGAACTCCCTGATCTCCAACTTGGTAATTAGCAACCAGGCAAATGAACAGGTCAGAGAGGTCATGGGCATGAAGACACACCAATGGGATTATGGCTGCACCTTTGGGGCAGCGACAGGGGAATGTATGGTCAGTCCTGTCTGGAGAAAGTGGTGGAGCTGAGCAGTCTTTTGGTGGTACCAAGCATCTGGCTGTGCATCTGAGAGATGATAAATAAGCTGAAATTTTCTACTAATGTGCCTGAAGTGGACAGTCCACTTTTTTAAAAAGTATCAAAATTTTAAGAGTTTAATAAGCAATCTCTGTGGATATTTCAAGCCATTCTTTAACTCGTCTCTGAATTTATTCTGGGTGCCTGCGTAAATAAACGGATTTATGCAAGAACTCAGCAACTGAAGCATATACCCGGATTCCTCCAGGATAAAGTATGATATATTATCATCATAAACCGAGTAATAAACAACGTTTGCAATTCGGACATAGATCACTGTTAGAAAAAATACCGAATAAAACAAAACAAAACTACCTGAAATGCCAAAGAGTAAGATAATGGACTTTTTCCGTTTCTCCATCTCTGGGTCACTCGGATTGTCTCCATTGCTCAGGGTGCGGAGTCTCCTGCGGGCTCGATTGGCCGCTAAAATGTGCCTGACAGTCAGAGCATTGAGCAGTAAAATCAGAATGAATGGGAGGCAGGGGACGAGAATGGATCGGATCAAATCATATGCGGCCCACGCCTGTGAGGTACTAAATATTAATTTTAGAACACAGAACCAGGGTACGTCATTAATTCTGTACAGTGGTTCAAATATAAAGTATAAAAACACATTTTTACAACAGCTCAGCATGCAGACGCCCCCTATAATCCACTTCGCTGTTATTTCTGTGCAGTATTTGATTTTCATCTTCTGGCAACAAATGGCCACATATCGATCAAACGTGAAAGCGACTGTTAACCAGGCAGAAATATCTATGACTGAATAAATTAGGACAACGCGCAGACTGCATACCGGTGTGATGGATAAGAAGCTGAATGGGAAATAAATACCAGCAGTCCGGTTTATAATCACGTTAACAGTAATGACCAAGAGATCTGCTAGTGCCATGGACACAACGTAGTAAATGATACATCCAGAGAGACCACATCTTCTTCGGTATAAGATTATGATCACTGACAAATTAGCTGTAACAGAGAGAATGAACAGGGAATAGTAAGAATTATGCTCGAGACAGTGAGTGCAATGAAGTCATTAGTCCAAATTTCAGAAAAATCATTCATTTTTCAGAATTCTGTGTGAAAGCCAAATAGTTGTGACTAGCTTTTGCTTCACTCAATTGACCTGACAAGGGGGTTAATGCTCTGAAAGCTTGTGATTTCACCTATAACCTGGTTTAATCTGGATAACATCTCCCTCAACGCCAGCCCTCAATGCTGAAGCTTACCGTCAGAAGTAATGAGACTTTTTGTGCAGAGGTGGATATTTGTTTTCAAAACTTAATCCACGAAATCTTAGCTTCGTCAGTCATGAAATAAAAATAGCAGCAGTTAATGGGACAGAGGAGAAGCAAGTTTAAAGAGCGAATTTTCTGGTTGGGAACAATTTTACTGTCCTTGCAACTTCGGTGATTCAGTGACCGGACACTATTGTATTATCAATGTATTTATCAGTAACCCACTGCTCACAATAGTTGATTCATCAACTGCTTAAATTAGCTTGTCATGAAATGTTCAATTATTCAAACGCTGTCAACAATCGATCGTCATCTGTTACTTTCAGTATCAGTAATCCAACATATTCAAACTTGCACCATGATAAAAATGTGATAATCCCCCCTCTGAAACAACAAGAACAACAAAATTGGTCGACATTTATATTAGCACGACAATGCAATCATCTACATGCAACAATACAGTCAACAACATAGTATGTTTCCATTTACACAGAATGAATTCTCTCTATGAATTCACGCACAATGGCGGGCCCAAAGCAGAACAGATATCAATCTACAAAGCGGCATCTGAATGAGGATATGGCGACAGCAACATTGGCAATACTGCAGCAGTTTGAGATTTACACCATGATAACTTTAGAATTTTCACTCACAGTAGTCTTCTTATTTGCATAACAGTGACACAGATATCGAAATGTTCGTGGTGCAGGCACAAATTATATCATTAAAGGGATATGAAGTAAGTTTGAATGGAACGTCTGTTTACGTTTGAGTAACAAAAGCTTTTGAGAAGATTTGTAGCTCAGGTTGAGGTTTTGGATGTAGGTTTGCTCGTTGAGTTGCTAGGTTTATTTTCAGACGTTTCATCACCATGCGAAGTAACATCATGAGTGAGCCTCTGAAGCTTCATTCGGAGGCTCACTGATGAGGCTACCGAGTATGATGATGAAATGTCTGAAAACGAATCTTCCAGCTCAGCGAGCAAATCTACATCCATATATAAAAAGCGCTCACGCAGCTACCATTAAGGGCAAGAATACACTGCCTGATTGTATGATAGAGGCAACGTTCAAAATTGAATTGAACATTGTGCAGCTTTACAGGGAGAATTGGAGAACGGCATCAATTAAATTGTTTATCTGCAGAGCGGAAGCACACAAGATTAGCCAAATGTCCTCCTTCAGCGCTGGGCTATTAATGTTATTAAGTAAAGAGAACGTACAGTACAGCTATCAAGTACATGAATAAAGTTAATGTAGAAACATCTGAAAGAAACTCAACTCGGAATGAAGATAAAGCATATTTGTAAGAGTGAGAACATACACGATTAATAATGACAAACAAAGTCAACAAGTCAAGTAAATAACTCAAATATCGTGGAGAATATTCTGGAGGATAGATTTTAAAAATGCGACCTTACCATAGGAGAGACCAACTATTAAAGGAAAACAGAGTACTTTATGCTGGAGAAGAGATATTCGCAATGTGAAAATGGACTATGAATATTAAACAAAGAGGGTCGATTCAATGAATCAACGACTTAGGTAATAATAATAAATCTTTACCTGGTATTCCGATAGCTGCAAGAAAATTATAATAAATGGAAAACAACAGGCCTTTTGGTGATATGTGCATTTCTGTCAGAAGTTTTAAGCACATTGCGTGTTGCGCTGCACTTTTCCACACTTATACACGATTCAGGCTCAAGGGATTTAATTAGTTGGTTGAACCTTTTACAGCAATTACCATGTTTTTCAAAACAAAACAGGTTTTGTTGCAGCTGCAGTTCGCCATATTTTGTTGCAGCTGCAGTTCGCCATATTTTGATGGTCTGGAACTGGAATGGGAAATGTCGAGGGATTGAAAAATGCTTTAGCTGTGTTACTTTATCAAAGTCCATGGCCTGGGTTTCAGTTTGTGCATGACACAATGGAGTTCTCTCATGGTCAAGTTTAAAGGTGCGAGTTACCCTTGTTCATTGTCACTACGCTTAATTTCAATCTCTGGGTGATGTGTTGTTGGCCAAATAAAGTTTCGGTGCAGCCCAGCAAAAAGGTCAAATCTGGGAAAGGTCAAGTCCCACAATTGCATGACTGATCGAATACAATCTTATTCATATCCGTTTTTAGCTCAAAAATAGCAATGTACTTTCTGATGACCCAATTAGTTCTTCCAAACACAGTAAAACATCATTTTGTTTTCGTCTAATTCCGTTGAAAGTGCACTGGTCTACCTATGTACAACATCACCAATGATCCGTAGACAGCACCTTCCAAACCCACAACCAATTCCATCTAGAAGGATAAGGGCAGCAAGTACTTGGGAACACTACCACCTGCAAGTTCCCGTGCAAGCCGCCCTGACTTGGAAATGTACTGTCATTCCTTCACAATCATTGGGTCAAAATCCTGGAACTTTCACACTACCAGAATTGTGGGTCAACACACAGCAAACGGACTGCAGCGATTCAAGAAGTCAGCTCATTACCATCTTCTCAAGGGCAAGTTGGGATGGGATATCAATACTGGCCAGCCAGCGACGCCCAAGTCCCAAAAATGAATAAAACAAGCAAATCATTTTGGGGGCTGCAAATCTGAAATAAAACAGTAAATACGCGAGAAACTCAAAAGGCCAGGAAATATCTTTGCAGGGAGAAAGTTAACATTTTGAATCTTATATGCCTATTCATTAATCATGTAAAACTCTGTTTTCAGCGCCACATCAGAGATGAGGATTACTGTAGAGTGGAAATCATCTTCTGTCTCTCCAAAGCCTGGCAATCTACAGAACTATCCACAAGTAGAAAGTCAGAAGTCTGTTGGAATATTCCCCCCTAGTACGAGTGCAGCTCCAATAACACTGGAGAGGTTTGGCATCAATCGAGGACAAAACAGCCTACAGCAAGTGGATGTGAACTCTGGTCTCTTAGCTTAATAGTAGAGATGCTATCACTGCACCACAATCGCTTTTATGAAAGTGAATGACCCAATATGTTAGTAAGAATGGGTTAGTTGGAATACAAATGGAATAAGTGAGTATGAAAAATAGAAGTAGAAACCAACTCAGAGTAAGATACACTAAAGCACGTTATGCATCATTAATTCATTCATGTGTTATGATCACAAAATGCATGAACAAAGTATGGGTGGATGGGACGCATTGTATGCCATGAACAAAAAGAACAAATAATCGATTCTGATGCTTTTTTTCCCTTATGTATAATATTATACCAGTGTATATATATTTTATCTTCGTGAAATAAATACTTTGCTATTTAAACAGAATGAATACTTCTCCTTGTTCTTCAATTTTTCTCAAATTTACTCTGTACCCACACCATAAAGACTTGAGCTGATGCAATAACTCAATAGGTCAAGACATTTTCATCCAGAATAAGTAACAAATTACAGAACTTGGACCCCAATAATAAGTAACATTTGAAAGTTGGAAGAAATGTAAAATACTGAATAACATAAGGTGAATCTGTCCGACATGGCAAATATTAACCAATGGACGTTCTGCATTTCTCCATTTCAGGATCCCTCTGATTCTCCATTTTTCTGGGTCCAGAGTCTCCTGTAGGCGTTATTGGCCATTGAAATGTGACTAGCCTTCATGGTATTGAGCAGGCAAATCAAGATAAATGGCAGACAATGTGTTAAAATGATTAGAATCAGGCAGGTACAATTAATAATAGTGAAATACAACATATTGATTTCCCTTGAAAAATCCAGGGTATACTGTCAATCATAAAGACGACGTGTCCAAATTACAAAGTTACTTATTTTTTGGATGTTTACAGCACAATTCAGTACTGTACAAAGATACTTTCTATTATAATAATTGACATTTTCTTGATATAGTGCTTTCTCTTCATGTTTTGGAAGCCTATCGCTATTGAACATTCAAAAGTGAAAACAGCCACTATCAGACAGAACAATCTCTGAATACTTTGATCAGAAAAAAAACAAACTACAGATTTTATTGAAGGATAGAAAGCGGAATGGACGATAAACACATAGAATGCTGTTTCCTATCACAGCTGTGAACATGCCCTTGGATCTGTTGAAACCATGGAGACTCGATATACTGCGACACGTCTGCAGATGCCTCACATTCGCTGGGCCAGGATTATAATCACTGCCCAATTAGTTGTTTTAAAGTTTGTTGAATTGACCGTGGAAAGTGCAAGGTCTCAGAGATAGAGTGAGAGGAAGGGAAGGTGTGAGTAGGTGGTTCTGGGAGGAATTCGCGTTAGGCTTGGTGAGGGCTCAATGGGCTGCATGACCTGCTTCCACACGATAAGCATGCTATGATTCTAGACAATACATGAGGTTATAAGTGCACAAAAGAGATTACTTGAATAATACAAAACGTTGTAAATTGTCACATCACGTGCTCATCGCATTCAGCTTGTTTTATTCAATTTTTTTCCATTGTGATACAGAAAAAACTCTGAATACAGCAGTTTATCTAGTACTGCAAAGACCTGGCTGGAAATTTCAGGGCTTCGATACATTCTTCAGACGTAGTTAGAGAAAATACAATCATTACTACCCACATTTAGCAGGTTAAAACAAGTGCTCACAAGTACAGCCTGAGAGGTTGGCAAATCTGAGGAACAGAGTTTGTCACAGAGGTAACAGATTATATTTCATGCTGGACAGACAAAATGCTTCACATGGGGAGAACAATATAGAAAAATGGCACTTGGATAAGTGGAAAGGAATTGGTCTGCACGGAAGTTATGAGAACTCCAGGTAATCATTTGATGCTATTGCAAAATGGTGACGGCAACGAGTGAAGCAAGTCATCCCCGGAGCGTTTCCAGGTTTGGTAATGTGGGTAGCTCTGCTACTTCAGAGTCAAAGCATTGTCATTTTCAGTGCCATTCCAAGGCAGGAGTACCATGGTAATGCTTGAGGTGTATCTTTTCGGTTAGGTTGCTAAACTGAAGCAAAAGTGAAATACAATTCGTGTATAGAGTCTGCACCAATTCAACGGAGAGCTGTGGTTCTTATTCCAGCACAATGAACAACATGTATACAGGGCAAAATTTAAGCAATACATGAATGAGCATCTTGAGGACATGAAGTTGCATTTCGTGTGTCAAGGTTTATATAACAAATAGTATCAATACACAGTGCAGTTAAGTTTAGATCATGGCAGGGAATGGTAATACTCCCACAGTAAGAGCATCCATAATACGAATCAACTCAATTTAGAGCATGCCATCACATCGTGAAGCACGCTACTGTGACAACATAAATAATGAACAAGAAAAAAGGTTATTGTGCCGCAGTGGAATGTCTCTGACTGTGGCACACTACTGCTAATGGTGCCAGTGTCTGTATCTTTGGCCCAGGAGGATCGGATTCATCGTCCTCATTGCTATTGAGATTTGTAATAATATCTATGTACGATTTGATTAGTGAAAACTAACTTTACAACATGATTTTGAATGAAAATATATGTACTATGTAAGCATTAGTAATAGATCAGAATTGTATTTAAAGCATGAGATGTTAGCAAGCAGCGAAAAAATACCAAATCAAGAGAGGGCATGGCTCTGGTGTTTGCATGTGCACTATCGATCAGGAGAACTATTTACACCTTGAATGTGAACAAACGGCGTCTCTCAAGATGTTTTAGTGTCACTATGAGAAAGGTGAAATATATAACAGTAATGAAGGCTCATTAAGCTAGTGAAGAATAAATATATTTAAATGGGGGGTTGAAATGGATAGTTGGAAGAAGTCATGCTCTTTGGGGGAGAGTCATACCTGTTAAAGGTTAAAAAGAAGTTTGATCTTATTAATAGACAAGTGATCTACTTACCTGGGTAAAAACAATGACTGCAGATGCTGGAAACTAGATTCTGGAGTAGAGAGGTGCTTGAAAGGCACAGCAGTTCAGGCAGCATCCGAGGAGCAGGAAAATCGACGTTTCGGGCAAAAGCCTTCATCAGGAATACAAGCAGAGTTTCTGAAGGGTGGAGAGATAAATGAGAGGAGGGTGGGATTGGGGAGAAAGTAGCATAGAGTACAATAGGTGAGTGGGGGTGGAGATGAAGGTGATAGGTCAGGGAGGATGGTGGGGGAAGGGAGCTAAGAGTACAATGGGTGGATGGGGTGGGATGAAGGTGATAGGTCAGAGACGAGGGTGGAGTGGATAGGTGGAAAAGAAGATAGGCAGGTAGGACAGGTCATGCGAACGGTGCTGAGCTGGAAATTTGGAGCTGGGGTGAGGTGGGGTAAGTGGAAATGAGGGAACTGGTGAAATCCACATTGATGCCCTGGGGTTGAAGTGTTCCGAGGCAGAAGATGAGGCATTCTTCCTCCAGGCGTTGGGTGGTGAGGGATCGGCGGTGAAGGAGGCCCAGGACCTCCATGTCCTCGGCTGAGTGGGAGGGGGAGTTGAAATGTTGGGCCATAGGGCGGTGGGGTTGATTGGTACTGGCGTCCAGTCTCCCCAATGTAGAGGGGACCGCATTGGGAGCAACGAATACAATAAATGATATTGGTGGATGTGTAGGTAAAAGTTTGATGGATGTGGGAGGCTTCTTTAGGGCCTTGGATGGAGGTGAGGGAGGAGGTGTGGGCGCAGGTTTTGCAATTCCTGCGGTGGCAGGGGAAGGTGCTAGGATGGGAGAGTGGTTTGTTTGGGGGCCGTGGACCAGACCAGGTAGTCACAGAGGGAACGGTCATTGTGGAAGGCAGAAAGGAGGGGGGAGTGAAATATATCCCTGGTGGTAGGGTCCGTGTGGAGGTGGCGGAAATGTCAGCGGATGATTTGGTTTATGTGAAGGTTGGTAGGGTAGAAGGTGAGCACCAGGGGCGTTCTGACCTTGTTATGCTTGGAGGGGTGGGGTCTGAGGTCGGAGGTGCGGGATGTGGAAGAGATGCAATGGAGGGCATCTTCAACCATGTGGGAAGGGAAATTGTGATCTCTAAAGAAGGAGGCCATCTGGTGTGTTCTGTGGTGGAACTGGTCCTTCTGGGAGCAGAAACGGCGGAGGCGGAGGAATTGGGAAGACGAGATGGTATTTTTGCCGGAGGTAGGGTGGGAAGAGGTGTAATCCAGGTAGCTCTGGGAGTCGGTGGGTTTGTAAAAAATGTCAGTGTCAAGTTGGTCGTCATTAATGGAGATGGAGAGGTCCAGGAAGGGGAGGGAGGTGTCAGAGATGGTCCAGGTAAATTTAAGGTCAGGGTGGAATCTGTTGGTGAAGATGATGAATTGCTCAACCTCCTCGCGGGAGCACGAGGTGGCGCCAATGCAGTCATGAATGTAACGGAGGAAGAGGTGAGGAGTGTTGCCGTTGCAACTACGGAAGATGGACTGTTCTACATAGCCAACAAAGAGACAGGCATAGCTGGTGCCCATACGTGTGCCCATGGCTACTCCTTTGGACTGGAGGAAGTGGGAGGATTCGAAGGAGAAATTGTTAAGGGTGAGGACCAGTTCGGCCAAACGAATGTGAGTATCGGTGGAAGGGTATTGTTGGGGACATCGGGAGAGGAAGAAATGGAGAGCTTGGAGGCCCTGGTCATGGCGCATTGAGGTGAAGAGGGATTGGATATCCATGGTGAAGATGAGGCATTGGGGGCCAGGGAAAGGGAAGTCTTGGTGGTGTCTCGAACGTATGTGGCAACGTCCTGGACTAGGGGGGATAGGACAGTGTCGAGGTAGGTAGAGATGAGTTCAGTGTGGCAGGAGCATGCTGAGACAATGGGTCGGCCAGGGTGGTCAGGCTTGTGGATCTTGGGAAGGAGGTAGAACCGGGAAGTGCGGAGTTCCTGGACTATGGGGTTGGAAGCTGTGGATGGGAGATCTTCTGAGGCGATGAGATTCGGTATGGTCTGGGAGATGAAGGTTTAGTGATGGGGGTGGGGTCGTGGTCGAGAGGGCTGTAGGAGGTCGTGGTCGAGTTGGCGTCTGGCTTCAGTGGTGTAGAGGTCAGTGCGCCAGGCTACCACTGCACCGCCTTTATCTGCTGGCTTGATGGTGAGGGATTGGAGCAGAAGGAATGGAGGGCTGCATGTTGTGAGAGTGAGAAGTTGGAGTGGGGAAGGGGCAAGACATTTTGAGGTGGTTAATGTCTCAGTGGCAGTTGGAAATGAAGAGGTCGAGGGCAGGTAATAGACGAGAACAGGGTGTCCATGTGGATGGAGTGTGTTGGAGGCGACTGAAGGGGTCCTCAGAAGGTGGACAGGAGACCTGATTGTGAAGGTAAGCTCGGAGGTGGAGGCGGTGGAAGAAGTGTGCAACGTCACGGCGTGTATTAAATTCTTTGATGCGTAGGTGGAGGGGGATGAAGGTGAGTCCTTTGCTCCCTCACGTCCTCAGTGAGGGGGAGGTCTGTTGGCATGGTGAACACTCGGCAGGGCTGGGAGCTAGAGCCTGGTGTGGGTGTGGAGCTGGGAGTGGGGGCGGAGCCTATAACTGGAGTGGGTGTGGTGTTGGGGGAATGGGGTGGAGTCATGAGCCAGGGTGCTGTTCCCCTCAGAGTTCGGGGGGATAGGGATGGTGACAGTGGGATCTGCGGGGGGGGGGCATGTCAGCAGAATTGAGGTGAGTGGCATTGGTGGGGGTGGAAGTGGTGGCAAACACTGGGGGGGCGGAAGTCACTGAGCGTGTGACATCAGCGATGATGTGAGGGGCGGAAGTGATGTCACGTGTGGTGCACGAGGAATTGTGAGGGGCAGAAGTGGCTATGATAGGGGCGGAAGTGACGCCATCAATAAGCGCAGGGAAGGTTGCTGCATCAGCCGCATTGCTAATGGCGTCCGAGCAGTTCCAGAGGCCGGGGGAATTTACTGGAATGTTTGAGGAGTGCTGGTTGTGGAGGTGGGTAGATAAAATTTTGTTGTACTTACAGTTTTTGATGTGTGCAAGTGATATAACCGCCATTGAGATGTACTCAATGAAAATGGGAAAAGGCGAGCTCTGCAAATAATGCCACAACTAGCTAAGAATCCATACCTGGAAGCTCGATTGTTGAAAGAAAGGGATTGTAATTGGCAAACTTTAAGGCTTTTGGTAATGTATGCATTTCTGGTCAAAGTTTTGAACGTGTCCTTCATTATGTTCCCAGATGGACACGTTTTCTCTTCATGTCTTTCTCCACGGAGAAAATTAGTTGGTTTTGCGTGCTACATTAATGACACTAATTGAAAGGGAAAAGGTAACACAAATTTGTAAAGTTTTTACTAGTCTTTAACATGTGTTTTGATCAAATGGATATTTTTGCAACTGCATGTTTTCCAAATACCCAAAACAAAATGTTCAATGAAAATAGGAAATTTAATGTGGTAGTCAAAATTGGAGTCGAAAAATTACTACTTCCAACTCCTCAACAGTAAATTCAATGATGATTGTACAATTTGCAATTGAGCATGAATATATTGAATAAGTAAATGTTAAATGCCAAACTTAATTGACACTGTATAAGGGCTATCACGCAGTTTTCTGCATTTTCTTTGTGAAGAGGTCCAGTTCAGTAATGTTGCAGTTAGTCCTCAAATGTCATATTCAGCTAAGTTTTGGTATGAGTTCGTGCAGTTCAGAGTAATTATATCCTGTGTGTACGGGTTCACGTGATGGTGGTAACCTTCACAACGGTTGCACCCAATTCCATTTCAGCACAGGTAAATTCTGCCATAGTCAGTACTGATTAATTTGGGACAAGCTTAGTGTGATTTTCTTGGATGTCTAATTCAGTGTCATTACATTCACTGCAGAGATACTCGCAGTAATACTTTGAGAATCAGTGTAAACATGTTCAGATCAGCGCGGCTACGATTATGGCGAATATAACGAAGGTAGAAAATATCAATTTAGTATTGCCAAGTGAATTGGAGGATATGATTTTAAGTGAAGACACGTACAGGTTAAAGGCGTCACATTCAAAGTACAGAGGGTTAATTTAGTGAACTCACACTGAGTCCAAAATAATCCAGTTTCACGTCCTGAGCTGACAAGATGTTATTCAGCACGATTACTTTCAGTATGTATACATCCACCTTAAAGGTTTACTGTCAGTGTGGGCTGCAACACAGCATCAAGGTCAGGTTCAGTTTTAAATAACAGCAAAATTGACTGGAATTAATTTTCAGGATTGGTAGCATCAATTGCCATGTGTTGTCAGACCTGGTGAGCATATTCAGAATTTAATAATTATTCTCCAATTTAAATGTCATAAACCGTCTGTGCTCTGTGTTATATATCTATTTGTACAGGAATACTTCAGCACATATTCAGTCATTATGCATATTGTTAGATTAGCACAGCGTTTTGCAGTTTTCCACCTGGCCTCACCCATTGGGAGTATCACGCACACGTTGGTGTTACATTGACACCAGGCACAGATCTAGCTTTGCTGTTATAAGCTGCACAGCTTTTTATTTGACTGTGATTCATCGGGTTATCGGAGCAAACTGTCCTGATTCTGCTGTTTGCACGATCATCTCCTAGGCCCTTTCATAACTCATACCTTAAAATGTCTTCATGCTCTTTTTTGGGTGAGGTAGTTGGCAACTTTGCATCCTGGATGTATTCGGTATTGGGTCCTTGGAAGTTCGGTTGATTAGCAAGAGCACAAATAAAGAAAATTCCAAAGCCTTTTGTTCGTAAAAAATGACAAAAGGGAAACTGGAGAAAGGGTTGACCCATTCAAGGACAAAGGAGGAAAGCTATGCGTGATGCCAGAAAAAATGGGAGAGATTCTTACTTAGGCATTGGTGTTCACTGAGGTGAATGAAATGATGGATGTTGAGGTTAGGGATCGATGTGTGATGGCTCCAGGTCAAGTCAGCAGAAGGAGAGAGGAAGTGTTGGATATTCTAAAAGGCATTAAGGTGGAGAAGTCCATAGGTCAGATCAGGATTTATCCCAAGTTACTGAGTGCAGTGAGAGAGGAAATAGCTGGGGCCTTAACAGATATATTTGCAGCACCCCTGAACACGGGTGAAGTCCTGTGGGACTGGAGAAGTACGAACGTTGCAACCTTGTTCAAGAAGGTTAAGCAGGGATTATCCAGGTAATTTTGGACTGGTGAGCTTGACGTCAGTAGTAAGGAAGCTGCTGCAGAAGATACTAAGGTATAGGATCGATTCCTATTTGGAAGAAAATGAGCTTATCAGTGCACGCATCGAGGTTAAATTAGATTTTCTACAGTGTAGAAATAGGCCCTTCGGCCCAGCTCGTCCACGCCAACCCTACGAAGGGTTGCCCACTATTTCTTTCTGACTAATGCACCGAACACTGTGGGCAATTTAGCATGGCCAATTCACCTGACCTGTGGGAGGAAACCGGAGCACCCGGCAGAAACCCACGCAGGCACAGGGAGAATGTCCAAACTCCACACAGACAGTCGTCAGAGGCTGGAGCCCGACCTGGGACCCCGGATATATATATATATATATATATATATATATATATATATATATATCAATGTGACAATCCTTTCGATGCGGCTCAGTTCCATGAGAAACTCCACTTTTAATTGTGAACATGAGGAAAAAAGCAATCCTTTTCCAGGGTGCAAACTGCAAACGTGCCAAACTGAGGGAATACACAAGGAAAATACCTAAAAGAGAGATAGAAAGTATTTGAGCACCTTTGCAGAGTCTGCTCCCTCTCTGGATTCACTCCAGCTGCTACAAGTAAACCTCGCTGTGGGTCAGGCAGCCCTGTATCGGGAAGCACTGGGATGGTCAACTCCGACCAGTTTAAATGGAGAACACATCTCCACATTAAACGGCCTCGAGGCAAACTTTCCTTCCTTCCACTTAAAGTTTAAAACCCCTCAAAGCGAAATTCCCCAGGTAACTTTGGAAGAATTCTTCTCGATGTTCGCTTATTATTTCTATGAGCACTTTGTTTACGTTTGAACTTTGCGAGTTTTGAACATTTTTGATTCTGAGTGAAATCATAGATCGAAAAACAGAATGTGGGAATTTAGACAGTTTATTTTTCAACATCGGCGATATGTCTCCACAACAGCATATGACACGACATCAGGGAACCTCTTCTGACGTCATTCTCAAACGTGCATGCCACACGCCAGATGAAAAGCTGAATACTTCTCTGGAAAAGCTGCCGTGCAATGCAGGAGAATGGCACAACTGGTGTGTGTTGGGACCATAACCCAGCTGAGAAACCATTCTCTCCCGCCAGCACAGCATCTTTCTATCGCTCCGAAAACAGACCTTTGGAGCAAGTTCACATTCAAAGCTGTTCATAATCCCCGTATTAATGTAACTGACACCTCTCACCCCAAGGCTTTCAGCGAAAGAGAGAGAGAGAGAGAGAGAGAGAGAGAGACAGCAGAAGAGCGAATGGACTCTGCCCTCCCCCCACAACAACGTGCAAGTAGAAACAAAATGGTTTAATTATCCGACAGTGGAGATCGCCCAGTTCCTGGGGATGAGAATGACAGTGCTCCGGGGACAGAATCACAAGCAAATGTTCTGGAAACTCTTTGTTGCTTGCAATTCTTGAAGCAATGTGGAATGTATTTCACACTGAGCAAGTTTCAGCTGCCTCAGAGTCTCCAATGTACATTGCTCTGTTTGCCGCCAGCTCAGAGAGAGACCAATAGGAAGGACAGAGGAGTGAATAACGATCTGCGTGGGAGGGTGAACAACTGTTAATGGAGACTGTTAGTGGCTAACAATAAGTAGTGTGTCATAGCAGACTATATGATAACAAGGGCTCGTATGTGTGTGGTAGGAGTCAAGGACATGGGGGATTTCAGGCCCTAAAGTTATGGAACTCGATATTGAAGACCGGAGGGCGGTAGGGGCTCCAAGTGGGAAATGAGGTGTTGCTCTTCCATCTGGAGCTGGAAAACTGCTGGAAACCTGAGACAGAGATGTTGGTCAGGGAACAGGGTGATGTGTTAAAGTGGCAGGCATCAGGAAGGTCAGGGCCTTTTTTGCGGACAGAGCCGAAATGTTGAGCAAAGATTCACCCAGTTTATGCTTCATGCTACATTGGGGAAACGACACTGTGCGAGCAGCGAATGCAGTAGACTAGGTTGTGGCAAAGGTGCAGGTAAAGTGCTGCTTCATCTGGCAGGTATGTTTGAGCCATTGGTTATTCAAGAGGGAGCAGGTAAATGGGCAAGTGTTACACATTTGGCGGTTACAGGGGAAAGTGCCTTGGGACAATGGGAGATGGATGCCTTGGGACTGTTGGGACTATGGGAGATGATGAAAGTGAAGAAAGAGTGGACCCGATGCGTAACACCTGCCCATTTACCTCCTCCCACATATAAATCCCTGAAGTTTGGAGAACGTTCCGTTGAATGATTCAGTACCACGTGAGCCATGATCTGATTTGTATTCATGTTCCGGGGCCAGCATCATTATTGATTCACAACAGCTGCAGGCCATCGCTGGGGGCTTGCCTTATGACTTCACGATGCGGCCGGAAGCGCCAGGAACAGTTTAGGAAAGAGGCCGCCCGGTGAGTCAGGCAGCCCTGCATCGGGAAGCATTGGCCAACCACTTTCAGTTAACGTGGGGAACCCATCTCCACATTCAACAGCCTCTTCCTAATTTAAGATCAAGATCCTCCAAACCGAACTGATCCAGGTAAGTTTGGAAGAATTTCTTCCAGGTTTTCGCAAATTATTTCAATGAGGACGTTGTTAAAGTTTGAATGTTGAAAGTTTTGAAACTTTGTGATTCTGAGTGAAATTACAGTTCCTGCACATCAGGCATTCAAACCTCTTCTCGGCTCCGGGCCAATCAGAAAGCTCGGGAACAGGCAAAACACTGAAAGGCTCGAAGGCGATGGACCCAGTGTAGGAGAGCTAGTTCCTAGTGACATGGATGTGCCTGCAGAGGGTGGGATCAGACTGTCCCTATGTCTCCACAATGTATGTCCCAGGCTTTATTATGGAAAAATAAAACTGATGGCGGGGCAAACTGAATTATGCATTACTTCAGTACTAGCTTCCTCGAAGAGATTGTGGAGGCCACCCAAATGCTTGTCGTTGTGGCGCATTTTGTCAGCGCGCTTAGCTATTAACTGCAAGGTTGGTGTTTTGAAACCACCCAAGGTGATTTCACTCCAACCGCTTTCTTAGCTGCAATGTAGCGTGTATTTAATTGGGTCAGGAAAATGTTTCCCAAACGGAAATCGTCTCCACTGAGGAAACACAAAGGGGTTTCTGAACTGATTCAATGTCCAACGTCAAGGACTGCGGATACTGAGAATCCGAGACAGGAAGAGAACCTGCTGGAGAAACTCAGCAGGTTTGGTAGTACCTGTGGGAGAAGGCAAAGTTCAGAAGAAGTTGTGAAATCTTGTCTCTTCTTCTCTTTCCACAGATGCTGCCTGACCTGCTGAGTTGCTCCTGCAATTTCAGTTTTTGTTTTAACTGAAAGTCCATATCATCTTTCGGGATGAAACACCTAGACTCGCCAAGTGCAAATATTTAACCCTATCGAAACCTGTGAAGTGTTTGGACTCAAAAAACTCAGCAGTGATTTACTCTTTCTAAGCTCCACAAGCAGAGAGATCTGGGAAATGAAGCTGTCAGTGTGGTTCTGTACTAGTGGACCGAGTGGTGAAAGCGATGGACATGAAATCCATTGTAGTTTCCCCACGCAGGTGTGACCCTTGCCGACTACAGTTGAGAAATGTCGTCAAAAACAAAGGGAGACTGTTCCCCGGTTTCGTATTTAAGATTCAAATCACTGGAGTTGGGAAATATTTCACTCACATTGGTAACGATGAGAATCTGCAACCCACTGTCTGTCAGGATGGAACAAGCAGATATCCGCGGAAATCGTGATCGAAATGAAGCAGGCACCTGAGGACAAGGATGTTTCCTTTGCCAGTGAAAGATACTGCTTCACAAAGTTGGGCCTGTGGAAGGGAATCAGTGACGGTGATTATCTTTGATTGTTCACCTTGTGAATGTTCCCATTGCTGCGCATGTCCGTGTTAACGTCAGAGCATGGTGGCGTTCGGTGCTCTCAGGATCATGGGCGCAATGGATGACGCATCTGACTCCACCTACTTGTTTCAAATGCTGCTCACAGCTTCTTCACACATCCCAATTAATCTTTCTCATTGTCCTGAAACCGGCGTATGGGTACAATTCCTAATCTGCAGGAATGAGAATCTTTTCACTGTCTCGTGTCAGTAAATGTTTCTGAGAACATCGGAGTCAAGTCACAGCGCTGTCAGAGGAGGGGAAGCTGAAAGACCCCATGCACTGCTCACGGACACATTTCACTTTCCCCAACACACCGCCCCAAACACTGCGGCTCTTGGGAGTGGAAAGGGAACAAACACCAAAACCCAGTCTCAGCTTTGTGAGTATTCAGGAAATAAGAAAACTGTTCATCCCTTCGGGTCTTCCATCCTGGGCAGACAGCGTTGATTTTAAATGGCTGTCAAGTCAGTGCCGATTCGTTTTGGCTGAAAAAAGTCTTCCTTATCTCATCCCAGCATTTCTTGCCACATAGACCTGTGTGGCAGAGTTCATGTATATATTTCCTTGTATGGTATTTTGTAAATTACATTCGTTTTCTGGTTGTTTGTATAGAGTATTTCAGGTTCATTAGCCGCTGTTTAAGTGTGTTGGTAAATTTGTGGGCTACCATGATGCTGAGAAGGTTTAGTTCTCTGGACATCATTTCCCAGATGTCTTTAATGTAAAGTAATATGGCTAGGGTTTCTGCAGACGTTGTGTCTGCTTGTGTAAGTTTGTTGATGTGAAATTGGCACACTGGGTTTATTGGGTCGGCAAAAGTGAGGACTGCAGATGCTGGAAACCAGAGTTTAGATCAGAGTGGTGCTGGAAAAGCACAGCAGGTCAGACAGCTTCCGCGAGGATCAGAAAAATCGAAGTTTCGGGCAAAAGCCCTTCATCAGGAATAGAGGCAGGACCCCTCCAGGGTGGAGAGATAAATTGGGGGGTGCTGGGCCGAAGGTAGCAAAGAGTGCAATAGGTGAATGGGGGTGGGGATGAGGTGACAGGTCCGAGAGGAGGGTGGAGCGGATAGGTGGGAAGGGAGATTGGCAGGTGAGACAAGTCATGACGACAGCGCTGAGCTGGAAGGTTGGAACTGAAGTAAGGTGGGTGGAGGGGAAATGAGGAAACTGCTGAAGTCCAAATTGATGGCCTGCGGTTGAATTTACCCGAAGCGGAAGATGAGGCGTCTATCCTCCAGGCATCGGGTGGGGAGGGAGCGGCGATGGAGGAGGCCCAGGACCTGCATGTCCTCGACAGTGTGGGAGGGGGTGTTGAAATGTTGGGCCATAGGGCGATGGGGTTGATTGGTGCGGGTGTCCTGGAGATGTTCCCTCAAGTGCTGTGACTTGACTCTGCGAGGAGTCTCCAGTCTCCCCAATGTAGAGGAGACCCCATCGGGAGCAATGGATACAAGAAATGATATTGTTGGATGCACAGGTGAAAGCTTTCCAACTGCTGTGGCCTGGATTCGATTTCCGAGCAGGGAAGAAAATTTCAGTAGAGCCATCAGAGCATATCTGCATCTCCCTGGTGGTCTCGTGGTTAGGAATCGACGCTCTCACCGTCGCGCCCCGGGTTCGATTCCAGGTTAGGGAAGCAGTTTTCTTGGGGTTTATAGGATACACGCTCTTCTCAAATGCGCTGTACAGTTAATTATTGATCTTCGGAGTTCCTGGGTGTTGCAGTGTTTCGTGGCGAGTTGAAATCGTGTCCTGATTCAGATCTGCTTGTATGTGTCGTGGTGATTGCTTCTGTAGTTAACCTCTTGGTTCGCGTGTGTTGCTTTCCTGCAGAGGCTGTTTTGAATTTACCATTGACTGTTCGCTCTACTGTGACATCTAGAAATGGCACTTTGTTGTTGTTCTCCTCTTTTGTGAATTTTATGCCAGTAAGGATAATGTTGATGGTGTTGTAGGTTTCCTCTAATTTGTTTCATTTTTTGATGACAAAAGTGTCATCGTTGTAGCGGACTCAAACTTTGGGTTGGATCATTGGAAGGGCTGTTTGTTCGACTCTCTGCATTATTGCTTCTGCTAGGAATCCTGATGCTGGTGATTTCATGGGTGTTCCTATGATTTGTTTGTAGGGTTTGTTATTGAATATGAAGTTGGTGGTAAGGCACAGTTCCATGAGGTTGGCAGCGTTATCGTTGCTGATGAATTTGAGGCTGTATTTGTGTCTTTGGTTGTTCGCGGAGTGTCTTCAGTTTTCTTTGGCCACGTTGATGTTAATGGATGTGAACAGGGCTGTTATATCAAAGGACATCATTACTCCATCCTATTCTATGTTAGTGTCTTTGGTGTTCAGGAATGTTTGGATGGAGTAAATGGGGTGGCGTGAATCTTCGACTTGGTGTTTTAGTCTTCAGTGGAGGCCTTTGACTAGTCTGTATATTGGTGTTCCAAGTAGTGAGACTATGGCCTAAGGGGGCCTCCTGTTTTGAAGGGGAGGAGAACAACAACAAAGTGCCATTTCTAGATGTCACAGTAGAGCGAACAGTCAATGGGGAACTTCAAACTAGCATCTACGGAAAAACCAACACACCCAAACCAAGTACTTAACCACAGAAGCAATCATCCCAACATCCACAAATGAAGCTGCATCAGGACATTATTTCAACGAGCCACTACACACTGCAGCACAGAGAAACTGCGAAGAGCACAAGAGAAATACATATATAGTGTATTAAAGGAGAACGGGTACCGAATAAACCCAGTCCACCGATTTCTCATTGATGCTTCCAAGCTGACTCTCAAAAAGTCGGTTTGTCCCTCCATTCTTTCCTGTTTGTTTTTTGTGGGTTTGACTGAGTATTGGAGTTGGGAGGTTTTGCTGTGGTTGTACAGGACATTGGTTAGGCCACTTTTGGAATATTGTGTGAAATTCTGGCCTCCCTCCTATCAGAAGCATATTATGAAATTTGAAAGGGTTCTGAAGCACCAATGGGTCCGCAGAGAGGAAGAGGCCCTTCTGCTGCCCTGAGTGCGGGAAGGCCTTCAGTGATTCCTCTACCCTGCTGACGCACCAGTTGGTCCACACCAGGGAAGTCTGTTCTCTGGCCCCAAGTGCGAGATGGCCATCAGCAGTTCTTCCCACCTGCTGCGACACCAGTGGGTCAACACTGAGGAGAAGCCGTTCTTCTGCCCCGAGTGCAGGAAGGGCTTTGCTCTTTCTTCCGACCTGCTGGCACATTGGTGGGTCCACATGGGGGAAAGGTCATTCAGTTGTACTAAGTGCAGGAAGGCCTTCATCAATTTCTCAGCCCTGCTGACTCACCAGTCAGTCCACACCGGGGAGAAACCGTTCTCTTGCCCGAGTGTGGGAAGGGCTTTACCCGCTCCTCCACACTGCTGAAGCACCAGCTGGTCCACATGGGGGGATGGTGGTTGGAGGGGGGGAGGCCTTTCTGCTGCCCTGAGTGCGGGAGGTCCTTCAGCAATTCCTCCGCCCTGCTGAAGCACCAGTGTGTCCACACCGGGGAGATGCCCTCCAGCTGGCCCGAGTGTGTGAAGAGGATCATGTTTTCCTGCAACTTGCGGAAGCATCAGCGGGGTCACCAGTGCTCCCAGCAATCAGATCCTACCAGTGACGCTGCCTTTAGTCACCCTTAAGGACGGAACCTCCTGACAGTTCTGACAGTGGGTGCAGTGGGAGAGTAGGTGGGCTGTTTTTGTTTTCTGCTGGACTGCAATTGACTCCCCCACCCCCCACAACCACAACCCCATGGTGACTCAGGGTTAGCACTGCTGCCTCATGGCACCAGGAACCCAGGAATACTTCCACCCTTGGGGGTCTGTGTGCAATTTATGGAGCGTAGAAAAATGGATCTGAGTAGGTTACTCTTCGGAGAATCAGTGCAGATGTGTTGGGCTGAAGGACCTGTTTCCACACTGTAGGAGTTCAACCATCAAATGAGCTTTGGTTTCATTGAAAACTGCTGCTCATTGAGCCAGGGACTGCACATTGCCAAATGAAATGATCCAGAGAAACCTACGACTGCAAGACCATCTGAGCAGAAGTTAGGCCATTCGGCCCGTCAAATCGACTCTGCCATTCGTTAGTGACAAAAGTAGTGTATATGAGATTAGGTACAGAGTGCAAACAGGCCATTTGTCCGAACAAGTCCACACCGACCCTCCGAAGAGTAACCCATCCAGACCCATTTCCCTCTGACGAATATACCTAACTCTATGGGCAGTTAAGCATGGCCAATCGACATGACCTGAACATCTTTGGACTCTCGAAGAAAACAGGACCACCCAGAGAATACCAACGCAGACACTGGGAGAATGTGCAAACACCTCACAGACAGTCACCCAAGGCTGGAATAAAACCTGGGTCCCTGGCACTGTGAGGCTGCAGTGGTTACCACTGAGCAACTTCATGTTGCAACCCGAAGTAGGCAAGCAGGAGGATGAGAGAATACAGCAAGCCAGGCAGCACCAGGATGTGGCGTCGTCAACGTTTTGGGTATTAACCCTTCTTCAGGACTGAAACGTTGACTTCTCTGTGAGAAACGAATTACGGGAATGTTGCTGGGGGTTGGAGGGTTTGAGCTATAGGGAATGGCTTAATAGGCTGGGACTGTTTTCACTGGAGCATCAGAGGCAGAGGAGTGACTTAATAGAGGTTACAAAATCATGAGGGGCATGGACAGGGTAATAGACAAGGTCTTTTCCCTGGGATGGGGGAGTCCAGAACTAGACGGCACAGGTTTATGGTGAGAGCCGAAATATATTAAAGGGACAACTTCTTCATGCAGACGGTAGTACTTATATGAAATGAGCTGCCACAGGATTTGGGTCAGGTGTTGTCAAATGGGACTAGATTAGTTTAGGATATCAGGTCAGCATGGACCAGTTGTACCAAAGGGTCTGTTTCTATTTTGTATGTGTCTCTGACTACTGGTCCTGATGTAAATTTAAAATAGAGTCCAAGTAACTTTAAATACTTCAATCTTGTTGTGCTCACCTCCTGAAAAGATTAAACATGCTGAGTTGGACAAAGTATCCCATCAAGTTCAACCAAACCCAGAGTTGAAGAAGTCAGAAGTCAGAACATCGAGGGGACCAAAACTGATCACAAAATTCCAGGTGCAGCCTCATCAACGTCCTGTATACCTACAACATAACTTGCCAACATCTCTTCTCAATTCCCGAACTGAAAAAGGCCAGTGTGCTGAAACCTTTCTTCACTGCCCTGTGTACCGATGTAATCAGAGATATAGGACCTACTTTAAACTGATCGACAATCCTGCTTCTGGGAGCACAGTGACTAATAGGGAAGGCAAAAGGGAGATTGGCCTTTAAATGGAGTATAAAAGTAGGGAGGTTATAGTGGAGGTTTTGATTGAATCAGTTCAATCAGCTGACAGTGGATCTGAATCACATGCAGATCAGACCAGTTTCGGACAGCAGGAAACCAGATACGTTCTTACAACAAACCACAACGATTTCATCAGTCGACTCTTAATTCCAGATTTATATTGAATTCAGATTCCACCTTCTGCCGTGGCAGGTTTTGAACCCAAGTCCCTAGAACATTACCTGGGTGAATAGTCTGGTGACAATAAAGTCGGCCATCGCCTCCCCTGAACACATTGGCTTATTCTGTTTCGAGGTAATAAAGGAGCAAGAGGTTTCAGCAGCTGCTAAGTTGTTGATATTACACAAGGGAATATCAGCACTCTCAGTAATGGCACACACTGAAGTCTGTGTTCTGTATCAGAGGTAAGGGCTCGGGAACCAGAAGATGTAGGAACAGGAACATGCCATTCAGCCCCTTGAGCCTGCTTCTCCATTCAGTAGGATTCTAGGTGATCTGGCATTCCCCACATTCACTTTCCTGTCCTTTTCCTGCAACTGTTCATCCCCCAACTCTTCACGAATCTATCGTTCCTCGTTTTAAAGTGACATGAAGGCTGTCAACAGAGTGACTGGGGTGGGGGAGGGGGGGGCGGGGACGGGGGCAAAGGTCGAACTTGGGGACTAAAACAATGGCTTCACACTTCACAATATTTAACTAAGGGAATGTTTATGGTTATCCAATGCTGGAAATTGGGCAGGCATTCAGATGAAATTATTCGTAAATTATGAATGACAGAGGAGTCGGGAGAGAAGTGGTGTTCAGGCACAGTTGGATATCATCAGTATAGATGCCAACACCAGCAGCTACGGTTAAACAAATCAGAACGGAAGACGCTAAAAGCAGACCCTCCCAGAGGATAGAGTGATGTTGGAGAGGGTCAGTACTGTCATTAACCCTGATCAAGGCGGGAGTAGGCCACTCGGCACTTCGAGCATGCTGCAATATTCAATACGATCATGGCTGATCTGAATTCAACCTCAATTCTACATTCCAACACATCCCCGACAATCTTTCATCCACTTGGTTATGAAGAACCTATCTGCCTCTGCCTTAAATATTTTGAATCCACTGCCTTTTGAAGAAGACACACAACCCTCAGTAAAAAAAAGAAATCATCCTCATTTTTGTCTTCTACATTTAAAATATGACCCTGTACTTTCAGATATTAAGATAGGGACACAAGCTGCATTCAAATACTACCTGTGAACAGTTAATTATGTCAAAGTGCTTCACATGAACATAATGAGAATTCCTTTCAAAATCACAAGACCGGAGCACAGATTGAGACAGGTGACCAAAGACTTGGTCAAAGGGACAAGTTTAGGGCAATCTTTTAAACAGGTTCAATTTCCCAAACATCAAAGGACAAAGACGTGAACAACAAACACAAAATAGCAAAGAATGGGAAACAACAGTGTAGTCATAATGTCACAGGATGAGTAATCCAGGGAACATGAGTTCAAATCCCACCACAGCAAGAGGTAAGATGTGAATAATTCAAATCATAAATGGGGAACACAAAGTTAGTCTCGGTATGGTCTCGATGGCACTGACGTCAATTGTCCTAAAAACCCATGTTCATCAATGTCCTTTCAGGAGGGAAACTGCCATCCTTGCATGGTCTGACTTACATGTGACTCCAGACCCACAGCAATGTGGTTGACTCTTAAACTGCCCTCTGAATTGGCACAAGTAAGACACCTTGCACTTAGGGATGGATAACATACATCAACCTTGTGAAAGTGTCATAACAGAAATTGCTGGAGAAACTCAGCCAGTCTGGCAACACTGGTGGAGAGAGAGAGAAAGAAACAAAGACAATATCCTGGCTTGAGTCCAGAACAGTTGTGAAGAAGGGTCACAGCACTTGAAATGCTAACTCTGCTTCTCTCTCCACATGTGCTGCCAGTCCTATTGAGTTTCTCCAGCATTTGATGCATTTTTGTGTTTCAGATCTCCAGCATCCTCAGTTCTTCATTACACTGAATAAGGAAAGCTCAAATCCCATAAGTGGGTAGAGCATAAGGGCTGGAATTACTCAGCAAGTCTGGCATCAGCAATGGAGATAAAAAGAGTTCGTCCTTCGGGTCATTGAATGATCTTATATCAGGGACAAACTTTTGGGGAAGCTGCAAGAATAAAAGGCATTGGTGCAACTTCAACATCTGGGAGAACTCTCTCAGCCATGGGGGTCAGGCTGACTCAGCATTCTGGTCCTGTTCATTACCTGTTAAATTCTCCATTTGTTGTTCTTGTTATATTTCTACATGGTTGACACATTCCTATGTTTTAAAATGAAATTGCAAACAGACAAGAATTTTCCATGTAAGTAATCATACATTAGAGGGTTTGGAACGTAAATGTAACTTTTAAACAGAAAGTATGTATTCATGCACGGGGAGTGGGCATCGCTGGCAATACCAGCATTTATACCCATCCTTAACCACCCTGTGGTTGGTTGGAAAAGTGCATGAAGATGTCTCAGATTGTCTTGATCAGCACAGCAATCTCAAAGATGGGTGTGCTCAGGTAGAAGTACCCTCCACTCCCACAGCCAAGTCTGCATTCACTTCAATTATTGATGCCATCTAAACCTCCCAAGAAAAGGACAGCATGGGATGATAATCAGAATAAAGCTTCCTCTACTCTTAAATTTCAAGTGAAGCTACCTCAACACTGTCCCCAACAAACACTGCCAAGACAGAGACTGCATTGAGTTAGATACAGAGTAAAACTTCCTCTCCACTTCCCCATTCATACAGTCCCAGGACAATGACAGCAGAGGGTTAAATAAACAGTAGAGCTTCTTATATTCTGACTGACATTTAGTACGTCCTACAACAATCCACAAGGAAAATTCAGAACTGTGACTGCAATCTGGTACTGAATTCACACATCCTAATGGGAATGACAGCAACAGAAAATCATGTCGTGACACACAGATAAAACACACACAATGTACAACAAAACTAGACTGTTATTGGGATCAAAGACATTTAAATGACAGGAGACATAGTCCCTGCAGTGATCCGAATGTGAGCTGAGCAAATTTCACACTTGAACAATATTCTCTGGGAATGCAATGTCCACCTCACCGCTGTCTATTCAGTTCCTCTGCTCTCGTTCAGGGCTGAGTTGCGGATGACCACATTGTGGCGTGGGGGTCAAGAGGTTGGACAGTTAACTTGGATTGAGGCCATCCTTTGTCATGCCAGTGAGGTCGAGGGTCGGTCATTTACTCAACTTATAATCGGGGACAAGGGGATGTCAGGCTGGGCTTGTATCAGTTTGAGTTTAGAAGAAACAGTTGATTCGATGGAGCTGTATAACATCTGGAGAGTACTTCATGTAAATGTAATGTCAACTCAAATCTAGCCAGAGACTCGTCTCTCATTTAAGATAGGAGAGTTTTGTTTTTTCTCTGAAATGTTCTCGAGTGTTTGAAATTCACTTTTTAAGATAGCAGCATGTGGTGGTGTCACGGTGGTTAGCACTGCTGCCTCACGGCATCAGTGACCTGAGTTTGATCCTACTTTCGGGCCGACTGTCTGTGTAGAGTTTACACATTCTCCCCTTGTGTCTGCGTGGGTTTCCTCTGGTGCTCTGGCCTCGTTCCACAGTCCAAAGGATGTGCAGATGAGGGTGGATTGACCATGGGAGATGCAGGGTTACAGGGATTGGGTAACGAACTGGGTCTGGGTGGGACGGTCACTCAATGTTGACTCGATGGCCTGAATGACCGAATGAGGTGGACATTGCATTCCCACAGAATATTGTTCAAGTGTGAAATTTGTTCAGCTCACATTCGGATCACTGCAGGGACTATGTCTCCTGTCATTTAAATGTCTTTGATCCCAATAACAGTCTAGTTTTGTTGTACATTGTGTGTGTTTTATCTGTGTGTCACGACATGATTTTCTGTTGCTGTCATTCCCATTAGGAATTGGCCAAAGCAATCAATAGTATGCACTTGCTTTATGGTTACCGACATCAAATTACATTCATGGTTTTGGTTATTTCATCTCTTACATTATCGTATTCAACCAACTACAGCATCTAGAAACTTGCTTAATTACAATATCCAATATCTGCAGAGTATTTTTTCTTTTTGTCACGACCATTATCTTGAACTCTGACGTGTGACCTCTTCATTGCTGTCAAAGTTCCTTATTTATCCCGACATTGTCATGGTTTTACTTTGTCGAATGTCTTCCTGGCTTTTGCAGTTAAGACCCTATATTCTGCCCTTGTCAACATTTTCCCTTACAATTCTCTACTAAGGATTTCATGAAAAACCTCAGAGTGTGGTGAGACTGCGGAACTCACTACCATAGTGAATACTTGGGGTGGAAGACACTACAACTAAGGGTAAGCAACCCAATACAAATGAATGTCACTGTCACTAGATTCACAACAGAGTGAAATTAAAACATGCAATGTCCCTCAATTTCTCAACTGTTCCTAACCAGACTTGATGAAGAACAGATCTTGCACCTCAACATTATAATTTAAACAAAAACCAACAATTATAAATATGGCAAATTTTCTAGGGCAAAGTTAAAGAAGATAATCTAATTAATAGCAATGATTCAAATCCTTTGATCATGTCCCCTACCATCTCAGAGACTTAAACTTAAGTGGCAAATTAAGAAAGAATTTTTTTTAAACTTACCAATTCAAACAAACAGTTTTCAACAATGGATTGCCAAGCCTTTGTGCAATCCTTGGACTATTTACTGTTTCACAGACACGGAACTGTAAATCTAATTTAAAAGTCACTGTTGAATGTGAACAGACATCCCAACATATTGAGCCATTTTTTACAGGCTGGGACTCATTCCCAGAAAGAGCCAACAATTTTTAACTGGACAGTAGAATCTAGGGAGAACAGCTGCTGGGCTCAACAAGCAGCAACGCCCAATGGAAGCAGTTGGCGGCGGGGCTGGGCGGGGCAAGGGCATAAAACAAAAAATCCCACTGACTCTCCCACAGCACACGCACTGTCAGAATGCACAGGGGCTCAGTCCTGGGAATGACCCACAGCAGTTTCGTGAAGTGAACCACACTTGATGAACAGATCTTGCACACCAGAATGAGAATTTAAACAAAAACAAACAATTCTGAATCCGGCAAATTTACGAGGGTAAAGTTAAACAAGATAATCCAGTTAATAGCAATGATTTAATCCCTTTGATCAAGTCCCCCACCATCTCATAGATAGTAACTTAAGGGGTAAATTAAGGAAGAGAATTTTTAAAATTATCAATTCAAGCAAACAGTTTCCAACAATGGATTGCCAAGCCATTGGGCAATCCTTCGATGATGCGTTGTTCACAGGCACATAACCGTAAATTTAATTTCTAAGTCACTGCTGAATGCGAATGGACACCCTGAAGTATTCAGCTATTTCTTACAGACTAGAGCTCGTTCCCAGACAGAGTCAATAATTATTTAACTGGACAGAAAAATGCAAGAGAGAACAACTGCTGGTATCAATGAGCAGCAGCGCCCACTGGAAGCAAAGTTGCAGGGGTGGGGGAGCACGTCAGCATAAAACAAAAAAAACCGACCGACTCTCCCATTATAAGCACTGTCAGAATGTGCAGGGGTTCAGTCCTTTCAGTGACCCACAGCAGCTTCACCAGCAGAATCAGATTGTTGGGAGCACTGGTGCGCCCGCTGGCGCTTCTGCAAGGTGCGGAATGATGAGAACCTCCGCTTCCACTCGGGGCAGGTGAACGGCCTCTCCCCGGTATGGCCCCACCTGTGCCTCAGCAGTTGGGAGGAATTGCTGAAGGCCTTCCCACACTCTGGTCAGGAGAAGGGCCTCTCCCCCATATGGACCCGAAGGTGGGATGCCTGGGTAAAGCCCTTCCCGCACTTGAGGCAGGAGAACGGGCTCTCCCCGGTGTGGACCTGCTGGTGCCTCAGCAGGGCAGAGGTATCATTGAAGGAGTTCCCGTACTTGGAGCAGCTGAAGGGCTTCTCTAATATGTGGACCCGGCGGTGGATCAGTCGGACGGAGGAATAGCTGAAGGCCTTCCTGCATTCGGGGCAGGAGAATGGCCTCTCTCCTGTGTGGACCCCCTGGTGCCTCTGCACTACAGAGGAATTGCTGAAGGTCTTCCCGCACTCAGAGCAGGAGAACAGTCTCACCCCGGTGTTACTGCGCCCATGAGTCTCCAGGTCAGATGGGAAATGGAAGCCTTTCCCACAGTTGCCACATTTTCATGGTTTCTCCACAGGACGGGCTTCCTCGGGTTTCTCCATGACCGAAGCTTCAGCTGCACACAAACGCGTGTACAGCACCTCCCTGCCGTGAATTCCTTTTCCCAGTCCGTATAACTTTTACTGGCTCCACAGTCAGAGTGCTGCAACAGTCGGGTCTCTCTTCCAGTCTCACTGATGCTGAAAACGTACTGAAAGAGGAACCAAAAAGCTTGGTTCCTTCTCACAGAATCATAGTCGAAAATTGTTATTGTCCCGATGGATTCAGTGACTGCCAGACATTGACGTGAAATTGAGGACTGCAAATGCTGGAGAGTCAGAGTCAAAGCACAGCAGATCAGGCAGCATCTGAGGAGCAGCAGAGTCAATGTTTCAGGCAAAGCTCTTCATCTATTGATATTGAAACGTCCGTCTTCAAATCTTCAAATAATCTGTAAAAAGAGATTACAAAAGTCATTACTGTCAGTCCAGGTTAGAAATTCCAAAAAAAACAATTCTACTTTCCGCAGAACATTCTTTTCTTTTTCCACAAAATTGAAAGCACCATCCCACCCCCTCTCACCCCTCTATTCTCACACCGCTCAAACTAATCCTCCCGACGGTACTGATTCAGGATCTTACAGAGACTGAAAAATGAAAACATCAAGACAGAGACCTCTGAATTTTGGATGCCTCCACCTGAAAGTTAGTATCTTTCACGATATGAAGGAGTGAGTAAGTCTGATTTTGGGGAGCAAAAAAAAGTGTCAATTCAGGATGAACCTTCAATGCAGCTTCTTGAGATACAACCAGACACGAAATGGTTAACATCTGGGGAGGTGGAAGTGGGGAGATGGAGGAAATGAGATATCAAGGCATTGACACCGACACCAGATAGAAACTGAACACACAGGCATGGCAAACATTACGGGCAAGCCAGAGTCATAGAGATACACAGCACAGAAACAGGTCCTTCTGTCCAACTCATCCGTGCCGACCAGATAGCCTAAATTAATCTCGTCTCATTTACCAGCACTTGGCCCATATCCCTCTGAACTCTTCCTATTCATATACCCATCCAGATGCCTTTTAAATATTATAATTGGACCTACATCCACCACTTCCTCTGGCAGATCATTCCTTACACTTGCCTCCCTCACCCCAAACATATTATCCTCCTGTTCTGGACTTCTCCCATCTCAGGGAAATGATCTTGTCGATTTATCCTTTCCATGCCTCTCATGATTCTATAAACTTCTGTAAGATCACCCCTCACCCTCTGGTATACCGGGGAAAACAGCTGAAGCAATGCGTTTATTTTTAACTTCACACTCACAGAACCTTACTCCCATGTAAAACATTGTTTCCCTCCCCCACACTGTTCATGGGAAAAACCAAGAGTGCTGAGACTCTGGAGTTGGGGGAATGCCACATAGAATTCCTGCAATGTGGAAACACGCCATTCAGCCCAACAAGTCCACACCGACCATCCAAAGCGTAACCTATGTGGACACTTTCCCCTATCCCATTCCACCAAACGTACTGCACACTATGGGCCCATTTAGTATGGCCACTTCTCCCGAAACTGCACATCATTAGATTTTGGGAGGAAACCAGAGCACCCGGAGGAAATCCAGCAGACACGGCAGGGAGAATGTGCAAACTCCACACAGACAGTCGCCCCAAGGCTGGAATCGAAAGCGGATCCCTGGCGCTGTCAGGCAGCAGTGCGAACCACTGATCCATCGGGCTGCCCATGTGTGCGGAAAGAGGTGGGGGCTGGGAACTTTGTTAATTGTACCACGCAGTGGATTGTTGAGTAAGGTTAAATCTCACGGGATCCAGGGAGAGCTAACCAACTGGGTACAAAATTTAGAAGCGCGTTGTTGGAGATGCTGGAATCCTTCCTGAAAACAACAGGAAGTGGACAGTGGGTCAGGCCGCGCTGTGCTACTCTATGCCTGGACAATGTGAATGTGGAGATGATGTTTCCACTAGTAGAAGGGTTGAGGATGCCAAGTCATTGAGGGCATTTAAGACAGAATTAAGTTCTTGATTAATAAGGGGTCAAGGGTTATGAGGAGAGGGCAGCAGAATGGGATGGAGAAACATATCATCCATGATCGACTGGTGGAGCAGACTCGATGGGCCAAATGGCCTCATCCTGCTCCTGTGTATTATGGTCTTAAAGCTGGGCAGATGACTTAAGGGGTTCTCACAAACTATTTCAGAATCCCGAAGAGGAGTTGTTGGAATCGAAACTTTAACTCTGCTTTCTCTCCACAGATGCTTCCAGTCCTGCTGAGTTTTTCCTGTGTTCTCAGTTTTTCTTTCAGATTTCCAGCATCCACAGTTCGATGTCTTATTTATCAAATTCATTTCTTGCCCTTCCCAAGTGTCTGGAAATTCATCTCCCTGATCTACAAACTGTTCACTTACCCTAGAAATGACCACTACCTCCTTATCAAAGTAGACCCCTTTGTTGCAAAATGATTGTAAAATTCTGTGACCAAATTTATTGCATTCGTAATTAGTTACACCAGGGACTCTCAATATCTCAGGCCAGAACACAGCTAGATTGTTTCAGACAGTACATTGATGTGATTTGATGCAATTCCCTATTCCCGACTTTACCAGCGTGTTGCTGGGAATGAAGGGTTTGAATTAAGAAGAAGCTGGGACATTTTTCCAATGGAGCCGAGGAAGTTGACAGACAACTTTCGAGATTTTTTAATCAGGTGTCATTTCCAGGAGGCTCAGAATATTTTATTGCTCCGGAAGGTGTAAAAGGGGGTCAAAGCTTCAGCAGAAATCGAGCAGAGCTGAGAACATACAACATTTAATTCTGTGGGAACAGGGAGATCAGAGGACAGAGAAATCAGGACCTGAAATCCGAGCTGACACCAGACTACCATGCTATCAGTGCTTTGATTAGCAGTGCCCACCCTCTACCGTTACTGAGCTCCTCACTCGACTTGAATGCCACGTATCCCCTCGATATTCCTAATCCAATCCTTGTCATTCCGAAGCCACATCTCTGTGAGGAGTCTCAGATCACAATTATTCTCTTCAATGTGTGCTGTCAATTAATTCGCTTTTGTTACAATGCAGCACACATTCACATACTGAGATTTTAGTTTTATTTTTTGTGATGGTTAGAATCCAGTTTTGATTGCTAGGACATTTATTCTCCTTGTCCCTTTCTATCATTCTCTGGTATTTGGTTTCCAAATCACGACATTGCTCACTGGCCTTGATTTGGATTGGCTATGCTAAATTGCCCAGTGTCCAGGGATGTGCAGGTTAGGTGGGTTAGCCATGGGAAACGCAGGGTTATAGTTTCAAAGTAATAGAGGGAGTAGGCCATTTGGACCATTGACTCTGCTCCGCCATTCATTAAAATCATGGCGGATCGATCAATCGACTCAGCTCCTCCGAATTGCATTATCCCAACTTCCTTTAATTCCCTTACCACGCAGACAACCCATCCAACAGTGTCTTAATGAAACTGCCTCTACTGCTTCCTTGAGCACAGAATTTCATTCATTGACCATTCACCACATTGGTCCTGCCCTGAGTTGCCTCATCAAAATGCAACAGCTCATATTTGTCTCAATTAATCTCGATCCACTACTCCTTGGCCGATCGGCTCATCTGATCAATTATAATTTATATTAAACTTTCTTTCCTACCTTATTCCCTAAAAGCTGAAAATCTCCATCCCACACTCTCACTCTCCATTCTCACTTAGTTGAATCTAATCACGGATGTCCTCATCCTGAAGGGTTTGGTTCATGCTGATTAACAGGCCCACATTCAAGGGAGATAGAACATAGAACATAGAACACAGAACAATACAGCACAGAACAGGCCCTTCGGCCCACGATATTGTGCCGAACTTCTATCCTAGATTAAGAACCCATCCATGTACCTATCCAAATGCCGCTTAAAGGTCGCAAATGAATCTGACTCTACCACTCCCACGGGAAGCGCATTCCATGCCCCCACCACTCTCTGGGTAAAGAACCCACCCCTGACATCTCCCCTATACCTTCCACCCTTCACCTTAAATTTATGTCCCCTTGTAACACTCTGTTGTACCCGGGGAAAAAGTTTCTGACTGTCTACTCTATCTATTCCTCTGATCATCTTATAAACCTCTATCAAGTCACCCCTCATCCTTCGCCGTTCCAACGAGAAAAGGCCGAGAACTCTCAACCTATCCTCGTACGACCTACTCTCCATTCCAGGCAACATCCTGGTAAATCTTCTCTGTACCCTCTCCAAAGCTTCCACATCTTTCCTAAAGTGAGGCGACCAGAACTGCACAGAGTACTCCAAATGTGGCCTAACCAAAGTCCTGTACAGCTGCAACATCACCTCACGACTCTTGAATTCAATCCCTCTGCTAATGAACGATAATACTCCATAGGCCTTCTTACAAACTCTATCCACCTGAGTGGCAACCTTCAAAGATCTATGTACATAGACCCCAAGATCCGTCTATTCCTCCACCTGACCAAGAACCCTACCATTAACCCTGTATTCCGCATTCTTATTTGTTCTTCCAAAATGGACAACCTCACACTTGGCAGGGTTGAACTCCATCTGCCACTCCTCAGCCCAGCTCTGCATCATATCTAAGTCCCTTTGCAGCCGACAACAGCCCTCCTCACTGTCCACAACTCCACCTATCTTTGTATCATCTGCAAATTTACTGACCCACCCTTCGACTCCCTCATCTAAGTCATTAATAAAAATTACAAACAGCAGAGGACCCAGAACTGATCCCTGCGGAACTCCACTTGTAACTGGACTCCATGCTGAATATTTACCATCTACCACCACTCTCTGACTTCGACCGGTTAGCCAGTTTTCTATCCAATTGGCCAAATTTCCCTCTATCCCATGCCTCCTGACTTTCCGCATAAGCCTACCATGGGGAACCTTATCAAATGCCTTACTAAAATCCATGTACACTACATCCACTGATCTACCCTCATCCACATGCTTGGTCACCTCCTCGAAGAATTCAATAAGACTTGTAAGGCAAGACCTACCCTTCACAAATCCGTGCTGGCTGTCCCTAATCAAGCAGTGTCTTTCCAGATACTCGTAAATCCTATCCCTCAGTACCCTTTCCATTACTTTGCCTACCACAGAAGTAAGACTAACCGGCCTGTAATTCCCGGGGTTATCCCTATTCCCTTTTTTGAACAGGGGCACAACATTCGCTACTCTCCAGTCCCCTGGTACCACCCCAGTTGCCAGTGAAGACGAGAAGATCATTGCCAACGGTACTGCAATTTCCTCTCTTGCTTCCCACATAATCCTAGGATATATCCCGTCAGGCCCGGGGGACTTGTCTATCCTCAAGTTGTTCAAAATGTCCAACACATCTTCCTTCCTAACAGGTATCTCTTCTAGCTTATCAGTCCGTTTCACACTCTCCTCTTCAACAATACGGTCCCTCTCGTTCGTAAATACTGAAGAGAAGTACTTGTTCAAGACCTCTCCTATCTCTTCCGACTCAATACACAGTCTCCCACCACTGTCCTTGATCGGACCTACCCTCGTTCTCGTCATTCTCAGGTTTCTCACATACGTAAAGAATGCCTTGGGATTTTCCTTGATCCTATCCGCCAGGGATTTTTCATGCCCTCTCTTAGCTCTCCTAATCCCTTTCTTCAGGTCCCTTCTGGCTATCCTGTATCCCTCCACTGCTCTGTCTGAACCTTGTTTCCTCAACCTTATGTAGCCTCCTTCTTTCTCATTACTAGACATTCAACCTCCCTCGTCAACCAAGGCTCCCTCACACGACCATTTCTTTCCTGCTTGATAGGTACATACATATCAAGGACACGTCGTATCTGCTCCTTGAAAAAGTTCCACATTTCCACCACATCCTTCCTTGACAGCCTATGCTCCCAACTTATGCTCCTCAAATCCTGTCTTACAGGATCGTAATTTCCCTTCCCCCAATTGTAAAATCTACCTTGTTGTGCGTACCTATCTCTCTCCATAACCAAGGTGAAAGTCACAGAATTGTGGTCACCATCACCAAAATGTTCACCCACTAACAAGCCCACCACTTGTCCCGGTTCATTACCGAGTACCAAATCCAATATGGCCTCCCCTCTGGTTGGACAATCTACATACTGCGTTAGAAAAGCTTCCTGGACACACTGCACAAACACCGCCCCATCCAATCTACTTGATCTAAAGAGCTTCCAATCAATATTTGAGATCTAACTGAAACGTACAGAACATTGAACGGTCTGGACAGAGTGGACCTTGGGAAGATGTTTTCATTGGGAGGAGAGACTAATACCCCGGGCATAGCCTTAGCATAAAGGGAGAATGGAGATTAGGAGAAATTTCTTTAGCCAGAGAGTGGTGAATCTATGGAATTCATTGTCACAGAAAACTGTGGCGGCCAGGTCACTGAGTATGTTTCACATTGAGATAGAGATGTACAGCAGAAAAACAGACTGTTTGGTCCAACTTGTCCATGCCGACCACCTATCCAAACCCAATCTTGTCCCACCTGACAGCACACGGCCCCATATCCCTCCAAACCCTTCCTATTCATACACCTACCCAAATGCCTTTTAAATGTTGCCATCGTACTAGCCTTCAACACTTCATCTGGCAGTTCATTCAATAAATGTACCATCCTTTGCGTGAAAAAGATGACCCTTAGATCTCTTTTGTATCTTTCCCTTCTAACGCGAAACCCATTCCCTCTGGTTCTGGACTCCCCCTCTCCACGGTAAAGACTTTGTCTATTTATCCTATCCATGCCCCTCATGATTTTATACACGTACAGTTACGACGTTTAAAAGACATTTGGATAAGTAGATGAATACGAAAGGTTCGAAGGTTTATGGGCCAAACACTGGTAGGTGGGACGAGTTTAGTTTGAGAACATACTCAGCATGGACTAGTTGGATGAAGGATCTGTTCAGTGCTGTCTGACTCTGTGACTGATCTGTACTGGTCTGAAAACCATTTTCTTACCTCCCCCCATAAGCATCCACTTCTTTGTTGTTCAAAACTCAGATGAACTTCGCCTTGAATATGTTCAATGACCCCACTTCTGAATTCAATTCCTCTTCGTAATATATCACTTGCCTCGCTCATTGCCTGCTGCATCTGCCCGACAACTGGCATTGACTGGTGTGGGGGGACTCTGAGACCCCTTAGTACATCCATACATCATTCCTGATGAAGGGCTTGTGCCCGAAACGTCCCCTGTCCTGCTCCTCAGATGCTGCCTGACCTGTTGTGCTTTTCCAGTGCCACATTTTTCGACTTTCACCTCTAGTCCTCACTTTCTCCACATTCCAATGTATCACCATTTAAACAATGCACTGCTTTTTTTTTTAAACAGCAAAGGCTATAATTTCACATTGCGGCACTGCACTTGCCATGTGTTTGCCAATTGAGACACAGGCCTGGACCAACTTCGGGAAGAGGTAAAAGACTGAGTTCTGAACAAAAACCGTAGCACACTCAAAACGTCGGCTCTGTTTACCTTTCCACAGATGCTGCTCGACCCGTTGGCTTTCTGCAGTATTCGCTGTGTTTATTCGACACAAATGCTGCTTTCCATAAAGAACTTCAATCCATGTCCTCTGGTAACTGACCCGAGTCAGTGGCAATAGGTTCTTCTGATCATTAACCTGCCCATTCCCACCACGTCTTCTCCCATCATTGCCAACAGCCCCTGGAAATCTCCAGTTAACCTTCTTTGCTCCAAAGAGAACATTCCCAAACTTGGGAATGTCTCCACAAAATGGAAATTGCTCATCCCTGGACATGATGCAAATGTGACAATGGGGAAGAGGTTTTGGCAAAATATTGTCAGTTAGCAGGTGGAAAAATGTTCAGGAAGTAAAACACAAATCCCAGTCTCCAGCTTTGTGAATCTTTAGAAACTCTTTGGGAAGTGGAATTAGAGGAGAATGAAGGATGAACTGACGGACTGAGCAAAGATAGTCCACACACCGTCTCCTTGTTTAAGAGGCTGATTGACTCTGATGTTCTCGGGACATGAACTGACCCGAGACATTGAAAGAATTCTCTGCACATCAGGAATTCAAACCCATTCTCGGCTCGGGGCCAATGAGAAAATTCGGGAAGAGGCAAAACACTAAAAGGCTCGGAGGGCGATGGCCCCGGTGTAGGAGAGCTCGTTCCTCATGACATGGATGTACCTGCAGATGGTGGGATCAGGCTGTCCCCATGTCTCCATAATGAATGTCCAAGGCTTTATTATGGAAAGTAAAACTGATAGAAGACAATGGTAATTTTTGGCTGGCGGGTTGAATTATGAATTGAAGAGTAGATTCCTCAAAGACACTGTGCGGGCAGCTCTCGGGCCTGTCTCTGTGGCGCAATTGGTCAGCGCGTTTGGCTGTTAACCGAAAGGTTGGTGATTCGAGACCACCCAGGGGCGGTGTGTTTCTTGTTCTCGCTTATACCACTTTCTTGGCTGCGAAACTGCACGTTTTTAATGGTTTCAGGAAAATGTTTCCCAAACGGAAATCTTTTCCACTGTGGCAGTACAAAGGGGTTTCTGAATTGATTGAATTTGTAACGTAAAGGACTGCGGATGCTGAGAATCCGAGACAGAAAGAGAAACTCAGCAGGTTTGGATGTACTTGGATGAGGAAAAAAACGAGTTCTGAAATGTTGTCTCTGATTCTCCTTCCAAAGATGCTGCCTGGCCTGCTGAGTTGCTCCTGCAATTTCTGTTTTTGTTTTTAACTGAACGTCCATTTCATCTTTCGGGATGAAACACCCAGACTCGCCATTTGCAGATATTTAACCCTTTGGAAACCTGTGAAGTGATTGAATTTAAACAAACTCTGCAATGATTCACTCTTTCTCAGCTCCACAGGCAGAGAGACCTGGGAAATGAAGCTGTCAGTGTGGTTCTGTATTGATGGGCCGAGTGGTGAATGCGATGGACACGAAATCCATTGCGGTTCCCCCACACAGGTGTGAACCTTGCCGACTACAGTTGAGAAACGACATCAAAAGAAAAGGGAGATTGCTCCACGGTTTTTTTTTAAATGCAAATTAGTGGAGGGGTTGAAATATTTCAATCACATTGGGACTGGTCGGGAATCTGTAGCCCACTCTCTGTCAGGGTGGAACAAGCAGATACCCGCAGAGCTGCTTTTGAGGCAATGAGCCAAGAGTTTGGAAATGAGACTAGAAAAGTGAGGGGCGTGAAGTCGTGATCGAAGTTAAGCAGGCACCTGAGGACAAGGGTGTTTTATTTGCCTGTGAAAGATACTGCTTCACAAAGTTGGGACTATGGAAGGGAAGCATTGACGGTGATTATCTTTGGCTGTTCCTCTTGTGAATGTTCCCATTGCTGCCCATGTCCGTGTCAACATCAGACCCCTGCTGCATGGCGCCGGCGCAATGGATGACGCATCTGACTCCACCTACCTGTTTGAAATGCAGCTCACAGCTTCTTCACACACCCCAATTAATCTTTCTCATTGTCCTGAAGCCGGCATATGGTTTGAATTCCCGATCTGCGGGAATGAGAATCCTTTCACTGTCTCGCGTCAGGAAATGTCCCTGAGACCATCAGAGTCCCGTCACAGCGCTGTTAGAGGAGAGGAAGCTGAAATAGCCCCACACGCTGCTCACGGGCACATTTCACTTTCCCCCAACTCACCGCCCCAACCACTGCGGCTATTGGGAGTGGAAAGGAAACAAACACCAAAACCCAGTCTCAGCTTTGTAAATCTTCAGGAAATAAGAAAACTGTTCATCCCTTCGGGTCTTCCATCCTGGGCTGACAGCCTTGATTTTAAATGGCTGTCCAGTCAGTGCCGATTCGTTTTGGCTAAAAAAAATCTTCCTTATCTCATCCCAGCATTTCTTGCCACAGAGAACTGTGTGGCAGAGTTCATGTATATATTTCCTTGTATGGTATTTTGTCAGTAACATTCGTTTTCCGGTTGTTTGTATCGGGTATTTCAGGTTCATTAGCCCCTGTTTAAGTGTGTTGGTAGGTTTATGGGCTACCATGATGCTGAGAGGGTTGATTTGTCTGGACATCATTTCCCAGGTGTCTTTAATGTAAAGTAATGTGGCGAGGGTTTCTGTAGACGTTGTGTCTCCTTGTGTCAGTTTGTTGATGTGAAATCGGCACACTGGGTTTATTGGGTAGGCAAAAGTGAGGACTGTAGATGCTGGAAACCAGAGTTTAGATCAGAGTGGTGCTGGAAAAGCACAGCAGGTCAGACAGCTTCCGAGGAGCAGGAAAGTCGACGTTTCGGGCAAAAGCCCTTCATCAGGAATAGAGGCAGGACGCTTCCAGGGGTGGCGAGATAAATTGGGGGGTGCTGGGCCAAAGGTAGCAAAGAGTACAAGAGATGAATGGGGGTGGGGACGCAGGTGACAGGTCAGAGAGGAGGGTGGAGCGGATAGGTGTGAAGGGAGATTGACAGGTCATGTTGACAGCGCTGAGCTGGAAGGTTGGAACTGAGGTAAGGTGGGGGGAGGGGAAATGAGGAAACTGGTGCAGTCCACATTGATGTCCTGGGGTTGAATGTATCCGAGGCAGAAGTTGGGGCGTTCTTCCCCCAGACATCGGGTGGGGAGGGAGGGGCGATGGAGGAGGCCCAGGTCCTGCATGTCCCTGGCAGAGTGGGAGGGGAGGTTGAAATGTTGGGCCACAGGGAGATGGGGTTGATTATTGCGGGTGTCCTGGAGATGCTCCCTCAAACGCTGTGACTTGACTCTGCGACGGGGCTCCAGTCTCCCCACTGGAGAGGAGACCTCATCGGGAGCAATGGATACAAGAAACAACTTTGGTGGAAGCCTTCTAAATACCGTGACCCGGGTTCGATTTCCGGGCAGGGTAGCAATTTTCAGTAGAGCTGTCAAACTTCGCTGCTGTCTCCCTGGTGGTCTAGTGGTTAGGATTCGGCGCTTTCACCGCTGCGGCCTGGGTTCGATTCCCGGTCAGGGAAGCTATTTGCAGTGTGTCATTTTGGCTTCCCATTCTCCTTAAATGCGCTGCAGAGTTACTTATTGGTCTTCGGAGTCACTGGGTGCTGCACTGTTTTGTGGTTCGTTGAAATCGTGCCCTCGTTCAAATTTGTTTGTATGTGTAGGGATGATTACTTCTGTAGCTAAGTACTTGGTTCGCGTGTGTTGCTTTCCTGCAGAGGCTGTTTTGAATTTATCATTGACTGTTCGGTCGACTGTGACATCGAGAAATGGCACTTTGTTGTTGTTCTCCTCTTTTGTGAATTTTATGCCAGGAAGGAGATTGTTGATGGTGTTGTAGGTTTCCTCTAATTTGTTTCATTTTTTGATGACAGAAGTGTTTCATGGGCGTTTCGTTGATTTGTTTGTCGGGCTTGTTACTGAATATGAAGTGGGTGGAAAGGCACAGTTCCACGAGGTTGACAGTGTTATCTTTGCTACTGAAGTTGGTTCTGTGTTTTTGTCTTTAGTTCTTCGAGTAGTGTCTTCAGTTTTCTTTGGCCACGTTGATGTTAATGGATGTGAACAGGGCTGTTATGTCAAAGGTCAACATTATTCCATCCTCTTCTATCTTCGTGTCTTTGGTGTTCAGGAATTCTTGGGTGGAGTAAATGGAGTGGCATGAATCTTCGACTTGGTGTTTTAGTCCTCAGTGGAGGCCTTTGACTAGTCTGTATATTGGTGTTCCAAGTAGTGAGACTATGGCCTGAGGGGGGCTCCTAGTTTGAAAAAGAGGAGAACAACAATAAACTGCTTTCTTAGATGTCACAGTAGAGTGAACACTTAATGGGGAACTTCAAACTAGCAACTACAGAAAAACAACACACACAAACCAAATACTTAACCACAGAAGCAATCATCCCAACACCCACAAACGAAGCTGCATCAGGACATTATTTCAACGAGCCACTGCACACTGCAGCACAGAGAAACTACAAGAGAAATACGTATATAGTGTATTTAAGGAGAACGCGTCCCCAATAAACCCATTCCGCCGATTTCTCAGTGATGCTTCCAAGCTGACTCTCAAAAATTCGGTTTGTCCCTCCATTCTGTCCTGTTTGTTTTTTGTGGGTTTTGAAAGCTTTCCTAATCCTCTGACTGATTATTAGAGTTGGGAAGGTAAAACAATGACTGCAGATGCTGGAAACCAGATTCTGGATTAGTGGTGCTGGAAGAGCACAGCAGTTCAGGCAGCATCCAAGTAGCTTCGAAATCGACGTTTCAGGCAAAAGCCCTTCGTCAGGAATAAAGGCAGTGAGCCTGAAGCATGGAGAGATAAGCTTATCTCTCCATGCTTCAGGCTCACTGCCTTTATTCCTGACGAAGGGCTTTTGCCCGAAACGTCGATTTCGAAGCTGCTTGGATGCTGCCTGAATTGGAGTTGCGAAGTTATGTTGTGGCTGTACAGGACATTGGTGAGACCACTTTTAGAATATTGTGTGCAATTCTGGTGTCCCTCCAATCAGAAGGATATTGTGAAATTTGAAGGGTTCTGAAGCACCAATGGGTCCACAGAGGGGAAGAGGCCCTTCTGCTGCCCTGAGTGTGGGAAGGCCTTCAGTGATTCCTCTGCCCTGCTGACGGACCAGTTGGTCCACACCAGGGAAGGCTGTTCTCCCGCCCCAAGTGCGAGATGGCCTTCAGCAGTTCTTCCCATCTGTTGAGACACCAGTGGGTCCACACTGAGAGGCCGTTCTTCTGCCCCAACTGCAGGAGGGGCATTGCTCTTTCCTCCGACGTACTGGCCCATTGGTGTGTCCAAATGGTAGAGAGGTCGTTCAGTTGCCCTATGTGCAGGAAGGCCTTCAGCAATTCCTCGGCCCTGCTGAGGCACCAGTCTATCCACACTGGGGAGAAGCCATCCTCCTGCCCCGAATGTGGGAAGGTCTTTACCTGCTCCTCCACACTGCTGAATCACCAGCTGGACCACACGGGGGTTTGGGGGGGGGTGACAGTGGCGGAGGAGGGGAGGCCATTCTGCTGCCCTAAGTGCGGGAAGGCCTTCAGCAATTCCTCTGCCCTACTGAAGCACCAATGTGCCCACACCTGGGAGATGCCCTCCAGCTGGACCGAGTGTGGGAACAGGTTCATGTTTTCCTACAACTTGCAGAAGCACCAGCGGGGGCACCAGCGCTTCCAGCAATCAGATCCTACCAGTGATGATGCCTTCAGTCACCTTCCAGGTCTGAACCTCCTGCCAGTTCTGACAGTGGGTGCAGTGGGAGAGTAGGTGGGCTGTTTTAGACTTCTGCTGGACTGCAATTGCCTTCCCGACACCCCACAATCACAGCTCCATGGTGGATCAAGGTTAGCACTGCTGCCTCATGGCACCAGGAACCCAGGAATAATTCCACCCTTGGGAGTCTGTGTGCAAGTTATGGAGGGTAGGGAAATGGATCTGAGTGGGTTAGTCTTCGGAAGATCAGTGCAGATGTGTTCGGCTGAAGGACCTGTTTCCACATTGTGGGGGTTCTATGATTCTATGAGCTTTGCCTTCAGTGGACACTGTTGCTCATTGAGCCCGGGACTGCACATTGCCAATGAAATGATCCAGAGAAACCTAAGACCGCAAGATCATCGGTGAAGAAGTTTGGCCTACTCTGCCATTCGTTAGTAACAAAAGTATTGGATGAGATTAGCTACAGTGTGGAAACAGGCCATTTGTCCCAACAAGTCCACACCGACCCTCTGAAGTGTAACCCATCCAGACCCATTTCCCTCTGACTAATGTACCTAACTCTATGGGCAATTAAGCATGGCCCATCCACATGACCTGCACATCTTTGGTTTATGGAAGAACACAGGACCACCCAGAGAAAACTCACTAAGACATTGGGAGAATGTGCAAATTCCTCACAGACAGCCACCCAAGGCTGGAATCAAATCTGGGTCCCCGGCACTGTGAGGCTGCAGTGGTAATCACGGAGCCACTACATATTGAAACCCGAAGTTGGCAAGCCGGGGGTTGGGAGAATACAGCAAGCCAGGCAGCACCAGGATGTGGAGTAGTCAGCGTTTTGGGTATTAACCCTTCTTCATGACTGAAAGAGTGACTTATCTATGAGAAAAGATTTACATGAATGTTGCTGGGGGTTGGAGGGTTTGAGCTGCAGGGAGCGGCTGAATAGCGTGGGGTTGTTTTCACTGGAGCATCGGAGGCAGAGAAGTGACCTAATAGCGGTTATAAAATTATGAGGGGCATGGACAGTGTAATAGACAATGTCCTTTCCTTGATGTGGGGTAGTCCAGAACTAGAGGGCATAAGTTTAGGGTAAGAGGCGAAACAAATTAAAGGGACAACTTCTTCATTCAGAGGGTGGTATGCCTATGAAATGAGCTGCCAGAGTATATGGGTCAGGTGCTGTCAAATGGGACTAGATTAATATAGGATATTAGGTCAGCATGGACAAGTGGGACCGAAGGGTCTGTTTCAATGCTGTATGTATCTCTGACTACTGGTCCTAATCTAAGTTTAAAATAGAGTCCAAGTAACTTTGAATAGTTCAATCTTGTTGAGCTCACCTCCTGAAAAGTTTCAGATGAATCCCTCTGAGCGATACTGTTTAAACATGCTGAGTTGGACAAAGTATCCCATCAAGTTCAACACAAACCCAGAGTTGAAGAAGTCAGAAGTCAGAACACCAAGGGGGCCAAAACTGATCACAATATTCCAGGTGCGGCCTCATCAACGTCCTGTAGAACTACAACATAACTTGCCAACATGTATACTCAGTTCCCTAACTGATGAAGGCCAGTGTGCTGAAACCTTTCTTCACTGCCTTGTGTACCGATGTAATCAGAGATATAGGACCTACTTTAAACTGATCCACGATCCAGCTGCTGGGAGCACAGAAGTAGAGAATTGCTGCGTGAGTGGGCTGGGTAGATAACCCAGAGGTCGATGGGTAAAAACCATGTGATTCTATTGCTCAATGTCTCTGTAAGCTGCTTTCATATACAAAGGTTCTCTGTTCTGTATCTTGCCTTTGCATCTGCTTCCCAAAGCTTCTTCAGTGGAGGCGTGGCCGCTGGAGCCCAGGAGTTCAACAACCCCCTGGAGCTGGAGGATGGTCTAAGCTCCAAGAAGCGAGGGGGGGGGGGGGGGGGGGGGGGGGTAAGGCTGGAAGCTGGATCTGCTCAATGCTTGTATTTTTAACTCATTTAAATGGTACCTACTGTATGGGGCTATGGTTTACATTAAAACCGAAGGATCATATCAGAGTGTTTATATGTAGCAGTGGTGGTTGGTAAAATGCACTTTCTGGAGGAGCACTTTCTATGATGCTGCATTTCTTGCCTTCTGCCCTTCCCCCATTTCTTATCTCCCATCTTGATTTTATATTTTTTTGGTCAAATTTCATTTCAGATTAATCAGACTTGCGATTCACTGTGTGCTATTAATTTGTTTGTTCGAATAGTTCAAGTCAAAATTAATGCTGTAATTTAATTTCTGATGTCAGAGTTTGACATTGAATGTGCAGGTGTGAATACCAATAAGTTGTGAAAATAAATCAAGAACTTGTGGTTTTTAACAAAAAGAGCAGTTCACTGTTATTCATGGCATCGTCTCATTTGGGAGTGATGATTCAAATCTGACCAACAAACCGTTTCATGCAGTCATCCAATTGAATAAAAATTTTCTTTAATTTAATAAAAGAAAATAATTCTGGCAGGCTAAGACTTATGCAATCTATTTGTAAGATTATGTCCATTGCTCGCAATATGTTCTCATCCACATTGGGGAAACTGGACGCCAACTAACCGAATATTTCAGGGAACAACTCTTGGACTCTAATTCTAACCCACACACCGCCCTGTGGCTGAACACTTTAACTCCCCCTCCCATTCCACCAAGGACCTGCAAGTCCTGGGCCTCCTCCACTGCCAAACTCTTGCCACCCGACACTTGTAGGAAAAACACCTCAACGTCTGCTTTAGGACCCTCCAACTACTTGTTATCAATGCAGATTTCATCAGTTTCCTTATTTCCTCTCCCCCACCTTGTCCCAGATCCAACCTTCCAATTCGACACCAACCTCCTGACCTGTCATACCTGTCCACCTTGCTTCTCACCTATTTACTTCACCCTCATCTCTGACCTATCACCATCAATCCCGACCTCCATCTAGCTATTGCACTCCCATCTACCTTCACTCCAGCCCCACTTGCTTCCCATTTATCTCTCAGCCCCCTTGGGCCACCCTTTATTCCTGATGAAGAGATTATGCTCTAAACCAAGACTGTGATGAAGCAACATCCTCACCAAATAGGAAATAGCTCCCAAGTCAGATTTCATCCCCTCTTCTGTCACCCAGTTCTTTCAGAAATAAGGAATGTCTTTTTCTTCCACTAGAAAGTGGTCTTCCACTTTGTGCTGTCTGAAGTGTTATGCCACACCACTACTTCAGCCACCTTTTAAGAATCCTTTCAACCTGTTTTTCTAACAATTGTGGAGGTGACCAAAAGCAAACATTTCACTCATCCTCAATGTCCCATTTCTCCTCCTATGAGCCATTTTGTCATGTTGTCTCTGTTACAAGCAGCCGAGTGCACTTGGTTTCTGAATTGAAATTTGGCCATTGAAGTGAACAGGATTAATATTTATCGATGGCTAGCTGTGTTTGCACTAACTGTAATTTTCCACCAATATGATGTCTTTTGTTCCACAAAACTGGAAACAATGATCTGTGTTTATATTGCAGTCGGATGTAGAAAATCATCCCAGCGATCTTCACGTTATTATAGTTTACTGAGACCATAACATCATTACGTGGCAGTTTGATGTCACTGAAACCTGGATGGAAATCTCTAGATTATGTTGTAAAAACATCGGTATGATGTTATTCACCCTGCGCTGTCACCAACTGAACGAAGCGGCTGTGTGTTTAAATCCCGTGATGAACAGTTTGTGTTCGACTTCTCAATTGCGGGGACCTGAGCATTGACCCAAACAATGGGCACACCACCTCCCTGACACAGTGTTCACAAATCAAACTGACAGCAGAGATTCACGTGTGATCGAAAGTTTCCACAAAGAACTTTTGACACAACCGACATACGGAGTGAACGTACTCCTTTCTTAATTCGAAATGTTAGATGTTGATGGTAGTGAGCCTGACGCGATTTGAACACGCAACCTTCTGATCTGGAGTCAGACGCGCTACCGTTGCGCCACAAGCTCACTGATGACCCGGAAGCTCTATTCATGCTTAAGGGAAGTGATCGCACTACAATGATTTTACGTTCATGTCTGTTCTGTTTCTCCCCCTTCTCTTTCTGTTTCTCGAAACACTTTCCAACTCTCTCTCAATAAAAATCTGAAAGAATTGCGGATGCTTTATATCAGAAACAAAAAACAGGAGTTGCCGGTGACCCTTCCACAGAACTGATGGTGATTGGGAAAATGTCGGTTTATATTTAGGAGATATTGTGGGAGGAAGGTGGAGATCAGAACAGAGCCCAAAGAGAAGGCAGAACTGTTGGACAGAAAAAGGAGTTCATAACGGTCTGCGTGGGAGGGTTAATGGAGACTGTTCGTGGCTACATAGTGTGGAATGACAGACTATGTGATAACAAGGCTTGGTGTGTGTGGGAGGGACGAGGATACTATAGAGTTCAGCCCTAGAATTATTGAATTCGATATTGGGACCGGAGGGATGTATGGTCCCCAAGTGTAATATTCGGTGCTCTTCGTTCTGCTGGTGCTGAGCTTTGCTGGAACACTACAGCAAAACTGAGACAGAGATGTTGGCCAGGGAACAGGATGGGGTGTGGAATTGGCAGGCAACTGGAAGCTCAGCGTCTTTTTTGCGGGCAGAACGTAGATGTTCTGTGCAGCAGTCACCCGGTTTATGCTTCGGTTTCTCCAATGTAGATGAGCCCATATTATGAGCAGCAAATGCAGTAGACTGGGTTGTGGGTAGTGCAGGTAAAGTGCCACTTCACCTGGAAGGTAATTTTGACCCCTTGGATAGCGAGGAGGGAATAGGTAAATGGGCTGGTGTCAAACTTTCGGCAGTTGCAGGGGAAAGTGCAACTCAACCTGCAAGTTTACTTTGAGAAAATCCCGGACTTGAACTCTCAAGTCTCTTTGCACTTCGGATTTCTGCATTTTCTCCCAATAATCCTTCTGTTCCAACAGTGACTATGTATGTCAGGGCAGCACCAGTAATTTCCTGACATATGAATTGTATTTGGGGATACCAAGGCATGTCAGGAACTGCGAGTATCTCAGGACCAATCGTTATTCCTGGAGGAGGCAGAGAGGAATGTGGTGTGGTCCTGTAAACTCCAGAACATTGATAACTTCATGAGTCAGCAATAACTCCTTCTGGGCCAAGAAACAAAAGGGCCAATGAGAAACTGCTACAAGGGAGTTAATAAATAACATACATTAACCATCGCTCGGCAGGAGGAGGCAAAACAATGAGCTGTTCCTTTGGACAGATGAGATAATGGTGTTTAATAACTGTGTGACAAAAGGACAATTAATTCTGCCTGTAGAAGGAAGGCCTTGGCGTAAAGGGGTTAATTGCAGGACAGGCTGTTTCAAACAGGTGGAAAACCCTCAAGGATAAGAAGGTAAGCTACAGACCTGAGGTCTCCAGAAGTGTGGGGAGGTGGTGTCAATATCTCAAGCCCAGCACACTCACGCAGCACTACTCAGCCTTTGGGCTCTCAGCAGCTGGATTGTGCATCAGTTTAATGTTGGTCCTATACCTCTGATTACATCGGTACACAAGGCAATGAAGAGAGGTTTCAGCACACTGGCTTTCATCAGTTAGGGAATTCAGTATAGATGTTGCAAGTTATGTTGTAGTTATACAGGACGTTGATGAGGCTGCACATGGAATATTGTGATCAGTTTTGGTCCCCTTGGTGTTGTGACTTCTGACTTCTTCCACTCTGGGTTTGTGTTGAACTTGATGGGATACTTTGTCCAACTCAGCATGTTTAAACAGTATCTCTCAGAGGGATTCATTTGAAACCTTTGAAGAGGTGAGCTGAACAAGATTGAACTATTCAAAGTTACTTGGACTGTATTTTAAACTTACATCAGGACCAGTAGTCAGAGACACTAACAGCATGGAAAAAGACCCTTCTGTTCAACTTGTCCATGCTGACCTGATATCCTAAATTAATCTACTCCCATTTGACAACACCTGACCCATATACTCTGGCATCTCATTTCATATATGTACCACCATCTGCATGATGAAGTTGTCCCTTTAATATATTTCGCCTCTCACCCTAAACCTATGCCCTCTTGTTCTGGACTCCCCCAGCCCAGGGAAAATACCTTGTCTATTACCCTGTCTATGCCCCTCATGATTTTGTAACCTCTATTAGGTCACTCCTCTGCCTCCGATGCTCCAGTGAAAACAGCCCCAGCCTATTCAGCCTCTCCCTGTAGCTCAAATCCTCCAACCCGCTACAACATTCCCGTAAATCGTTTCTCATGGAAAAGTCAACGTTTCAGTCCTGAAGAAGGGTTAATACCCAAAACGTTGACTACTCCACATCCTGGTGCTGCCTAGCTTGCTGAATTCTCCCAACCTCCTGCTTACCTACTTGAGGTTGCAATATGTCGTGCCTCAGTTGTTACCACTGCAGCCTCACAGCGCCAGGGACCCAGGTTTGATTCCAGCCTTGGGTGACTGTCTGTGAGGAGTTTGCACATTCTCCCAATGTCTGAGTGAGTTTTGTCTGGTGGTCCTGTTTTCTTCCATAAACCAAAGATGTGCAGGTCATGTGGATGGGCCATGCTTGATTGTCCATAGAGTTCGGTACATTAGTCAGAGGGAAATTGTTCTGGATGGGTTACTCTTCGGAGGGTCGGTGTGGACTTGTTGGGACGAATGGCCTGTTTCCACACGGTAGCTAATCTCATCTGCACTCCTTTTGTATCTAACGAATGTCAGAGTAGACTCGAGGGCCCATTGGCCTGACTTCTGCTCTGATGGTCTGGCGGTCTTAGGTTTCTCTGGTTCATTTCATTGGCAATGTGCTATCCCTGGCTCAATGAGCAGCAGTGTCCACCGAAAGCAAAGCTCATAGGATCGTAGAACTCCTACAATGTGGAAACAGGTCCGTCAGCCCAACATATCTGCACTGATCTTCCGAAGACTAACCCACTCAGATCCATTTTCCTACTCTCCATAAATTGCATACAGACAGCAAGAGTGGAATTATTCCTGCGTTCCTGGTGCCATGAGGCAGCAGTGCTAACCTTGAGCTACCATGGGGTTGTGGTTGTGGGGTGCACGGGAGGCAATTGCAGTCCAGCAGAAAACAAAAACAGCCCACCTACTCTCCCACTGCACCCACTGTCAGAACTGGCAGGATGTTCAGTCCTGGGAGGTGACCGAAGGCAGCGTCACTGGTGGGATGTGATTGCTGGGAGCGCTGGTGCCCCCGCTGGTGCTTCCGCAAGTGGCAGGAAAACATGAACCTCTTCCCACACTCGGGCAAGCTGAAAGGCCTCTCCCGGTGTGGACACACTGTTACTTCAGCAGGGCGGAGGAATTGCTGAAGGCCTTCCTGCAATTAGGGCAACTGAACGACTACACCTAGGGCAGCAGAATGGCCTCCCCCTCCCCCACCCGTGTGGACCAGCTGGTGCTTCAGCAGTGTGGAGGACAGGGTAAAGCACTTCCCACACTCGGGCAGGACAACGGCTTCCCCCTGGTGTGAACGGACTGGTACCTCAGCAGGGCTGAGGAATTGCTGAAGGCCTTACAGCACTTAGGGCAACTGAACGACATCTTCCCCCATGTGGACCCAACAATGGGCCAGCAGGTCGGAGGAAAGAGCAAAGCCCTTCCTGCACTCGGGGCAGAAGAACAGCCTCACCTCTGTGTGGACCCACTGGTGTCTCAGCAGGTGGGAAGAACTGCTGAAGGCCATCTCGCACTTGGGGCCGGAGAACAGCCTTCCCCGGTGTGGACTAACTGGTGTGTCAGCAGGTCAGAGGAATCACTGAAGGCCTTCCCACACTCAGGGCAGCAGAAGGGCCTCTGCCCCTCTGTGGGCCCATTGGTGCTTCAGAACACTTTCACATTTCACAATATCCTTCTGATAGGAGGGAGACCAGAATTGCACACAATATTCCAAAAGTGGTCTAACCAATGTCCTGTGCAGACACAACATCGCTTTCCAACTCCAATACTCAGTCAGAGGATTGGGAAAGCTTTCAAAACCCACAAAAAGCAAACAGGAAAGAATGGAGGGACAAACCTAGGTTTTGAGAGTCAGCTTGGCAGTATCAATGAGAAATCGACAGAATGGGTTAATTGGGTACCCGTTCTCCTTAAATACACTATATATGTATTTCTCTTGTGCTCTTCGTAGTTTCTCTGTGCTGCAGTGTGTAGTGGCTCGTTGAACTAATGTCCTGATGCAGCTTCGTTTGTGGGTGTTGGGATGATTGCTTCTATGGTTAAGTATTTGGTTTGTGTATGTTGTTTTCCTATAGATGCTAGTTTGAAGTTCCCCATTGACTATTCGCTCTACTGTGACATCTAGGAATGGCACTTTGTTGTTGTTCTCCTCACCTTCAAACCAGGAGCCCCCCTCAGGCCATAGTCTCACTACTTGGAACACCAATATACAGACTAGTCAAAGGCCTCCACTGAAGACTAAAACACCAAGTCGAAGATTCACGCCACTCCATTTACTCCATCCAAGATTTCCTGAACACCAAAGACACTAAGATAGAAGAGGATAGAATAATGCTGTCCTTTGACATAACAGCCTTGTTCACATCCATTAACATCAACGTGGCCGAAGAAAACTGAAGACACTACTCGAAGAACCAAAGACACAAACACAGCATCAACTTCATCAGCAAAGATATCACTGTCTACCTCGTGGAACTGTGCCTTACCATCCACTTCATATTCAGTAACAAGCCCTACAAACAAATCAACGAAACACCCATGGAACCACCAATATCAGGATTCCTAGCAGAAGCAATAATGCACAGACTTGAACAAACAGCCCTTCCAACGATCCAACCCAAACTTTGGGTCTGCTACAGTGATGACACTTTTGTCATCACAAAATGAAACAAATTAGAGGAAACCTACAACACCATCAACAATCTCCTTACTGGCATAAAATTCACAAAAGAGGAGAACAACAACAAAGTGCCATTTCTCGATGTCACAGTAGAGCGAACAGTCAATGGTAAATTCAAAACAGTGTATACAGGAAAGCAACACACATGAACCAAGGACTTCACTACAGATGCAATCATCGCTGCACATCCAAACAAATCTTCATCAGGACACTATTTCAACGAGCCACTGCACACTGCAGCAGCCAGAAACTAAGAAGACCAATAAGCAAAAGTAGAACGCATTGAGAAAGGATGGGCAGCGAATAGTCCCCTTGAACATTGCTTCCCTAACCAGGGATCGAACCCCGGCTGCGGCGGTGAGTGCTCCGAATCCTAAAAACTAGACTATCAGGAAGACATGGACGCGCGCGGTCAGCTCTACAGAAAATTACATTTCTGTCCAGAAATCGAACCCGGGCCGTCGTAAGTGGAAGGCTTTCACCTGTGCGTCCATTAATGTCATTTCTTGTATCCATTGCTCGCGATTCGGCCTCCTCCAAATTGGGGAGACTGGAGACTCCTCGCAGAATAAAGTTACAGCGCTTGAGGGAACATCTCCAGGACACCCGCACCAATCAACCCCATCACCCTGTGACCCAACATTTCAAACCCCCCTCCCACTCTGCCGAGGACATGCAGGTCCTGGGCCTCCTCCATCGCCGTTCCCTCACCACACGATGCCTGGAGGAAGAACGCCCCAACTTCGGCCTCGGATACATTCAACCCCAGGACATCAATCTGGACTGCACCAGTTTCCTCATTTCCCCTCCCCCCCACCTTACCTCAGTTCCAACCTTCCAGCTGAGCGCTGTCCCCATGACCTGTCCTACCTGCCAAATCTCCCATCCCACCTGTCCGCTCCACCCTCCTCTCTGACCTGTCACCTCCATCCCCACCCCCATTCACCTATTGTACTCTTTGCTACCTTCGGCCAAGCACCCTCCAATTTATCTCTCCACCCCTGGAAGCGTCCTGCCTCTATTCCTGATGAAGGGCTTTTGCCCGAAACGTCGATTGTCCTGATCCTCGGAAGCTGTTTGACCTGCTGTACTTTTCCAGAACCACTCTGATCTAAACTCTGGTTTCCAGCATCTGCAGTCCACACTTTTGCCTACCCAATAAACCCAGTGTGCCGATTTCACATCAACAAACTGACACAAGCAGACAAAACGTCTGCAGAAACCCTAGCCACATTACTTTACATTAAAGACATCTGGGAAATGATGTCCAGACAACTCAACCCTCTCAGCATCATGGTAGCCCACAGATTTACCAACACACTTAAACAGCAGCTCATGAACCTGAAGTACCCGATACAAACAACCAGCAAACGAATGTTATTTACAAAATATCATACAATGAAATATATACATGAACTCTGCCTCACAGTTCTCTGTGGCAAGAAATGCTGGGATGAGTTAAGGAAGATTTTTTCAGCCAAAACGAATCGGCACTGACTGGACAGCCATTTAAAATCAACGCTGTCTGCCCAGGATGGAAGACCCGAAGGGATGAACAGTTTTCTTATTTCCTGAAGATTTACAAAGGTGAGACTGGGTTTTGGTGTTAGTTTCCTTTCCATTCCCAGGAGCCGCAGTGGTTGGGACGGTGAGTTGGGGAAAGTGAAATGTGCGCATGAGCAGCCTGTTTCAGCTCTTTCAGCTTCCCCTCCTCTGACAGCGCTGTGACTTGACTCTGATGTTCTCAGGGACACTTACTGACGCGAGACAGTGAAAAGATTCTCGTTCCTGCAGATCAGGAATTCAAACCGTATGCCGGCTTCAGGACAATGAGAAAGATTATTTGGGGGGTGTGAAGAAGCTGTGAGCTGCATTTCAAACAGGTAGGTGGAGTCAGATGCGTCATCCATTGCGCCCCTGGCACTGTGCGTACCTGACGCCGCCATGCTGCAGATTTTTGACGTTAACGCGGACATGCGCAGCAATGGGAACATTCACAAGAGAAACAGCCAAAGATAATCACCACCACTGCTTCCCTTTCATCGTCCCAACTTTGTGAATCATTATCTTTCACTGGCAAATAAAACATATTAATCCTCAGGTGCCTGCTTCATTTCGATCACAATGCAAGCCCCTCACTGTTCTAGTCTCATTTCCAACCTCTTGGCTCATCGCTTCAAAAGCAGCTCTGTGGGTGTTTGTTTGTTCGACCCTGACAGGCAGTGAGTTGCAGATTCCTACCAGTCCCAATGTGAGTGAAATATTTCAACCCCCCTCCACTGATTTGAATCTTAAATAAGAAACTGTGGAGCAATCTGCCTTTCTTTTTGACGACATTTCTCAACTTTAGTCGGCAGGGTTCACAACTGCGTTGGGAAACCGCAATGGATCTCAAGTCCATCGCATTAACCACTCGGCCCACCAATACAGAACCACACTGACAGCTCCATTTCCCCAGGTCTCTCTGCCTGTGGAGCTGAGAAAGAGTGAATTATTGCTGGGTTTGTTTGAATCCAATCACTTCACAAGTTTCGAAAGGGTTAAATATATGCAAATGGCGATTCTGGTTGTTCCATCCGAAAGATGAAATGAACTTTCAGTTAAAAGCAAAAACAGAAATTGCAGGAGCAACTCAACAGGTCAGGCACCATCGGTGGAAAGAGAATCAGAGACAATATTTCAGAAATCTCTTTTCTCCCACAGGTACTGCCACACCTGCTGAGTTTCCCCAGAAGTTCCTCTTTCTATCTCGGATTCTCATAAGGAAGAACATTTTCGCGCAGGGAGCTGTTCGGATCCGCGAACCCCTGTCTTACCGTGACAAAGAGACAGATTCAAGAACACAAAGGGGAATTCGGTGGACATGTTCAAAGTAACAATGTGGCGATTTACAGGGAGAAGGCAAAAGAATGATACGAATAGTGACTCTCATTTACTTGCTGTGTAGAACCAGCAGAGCTAAGGTGCCTCCAACTGCGCTGTGACACGTGTTGTGATTCAGAGTGAACTCACAGTTTGACCAACGGAAGGTGGGAATTCAGAAAAAGTTTATACTTGCACAATCTCCTCACGTCAGCGCAACAGCAAAATAGTTTAATTATCCACCAGTGGAGGGAGCCCTGTTCCTGGAGATGGGACAAACAGCTGGCTCAGGGATATCAGTCCACATTGCTCTCTTTGCCGCCAGTTCAGAGAGAGAATATTGGAGGGACAAAATAGTGAATAACGATCTGTATCGGAGGGTGACTAACTGTTAATGGAGACTGTAATGGAGACTGTTCCTAGCTAACAATAAGTCGTGTGTAACAGCAGACGATGTGATAACAAGGCCTCGTGTGGGTTTGGTAGGGGTCAAGGGCATGGGGTTCGGGTCGAAACAATATTGAACTCGATGTTGAAGACTGGAGGGCTATAGGATCTCCAAGTGGAAAATGAGGCGTTGGTCTTCCATCTGGAGCTTAGCTTTCATGGAACACTGTTGCATGCCTGAGACAGAGATGTTGGCCAGGGAGGAGGGTGGCATGTTAAAGTGACAGGCAACCAGAGGCTCAAGGCCTGTTTTTGCGGGCAGATCGAGATGTTCTGCGAAGCAGTCACCCAGTTTATGCTTCATTCTACTTTGGGAAAACCACACTGTGTAGTAGACTAGGTTGTGGCAAATGTGCAGGTAAAGTGCTGCTTCACCTGGAAGATGTGTTCGAGCCCTTGGATATTCAGGAGGGAGCAGGTAAATGGGCAGGTGTTACGCATTCGGTGAGTGCAGCGGAAGGTGCCTTGGGACAATGGGAGATGATGGGTGTGGGGTGTTGCGAGTGATGGAAGAGTTGACCCGAGGTGTAAGCCCTGCCCATTTACCTCCTCTCATATATACATCCGTGACGTTAAAAGAACATTCCATAGAATGAATCAGTACCACGTGACTCATGAACTAATTCGTATTCATGTTCCAGGGCCACAGCAGCTACAGGCCATCACTGGGTGCCCGCCCTATGACGTCACGGTACGGCAGGAAGCCCCGGGACAGTTTATCATTGAAACCTCCCTGTGGGTCAGAGCAATCCTGCATCGGGAAGCACTGAGATGGTCAAGCACTGCCAGTTTACATGGGGAATACATCTCCACATTACACAGCCTCGAGGCAAACTTCCCGTCCTTTTACTTAAAGTTCAAGAGCCCTCAATCCGACATTCCCCAGGTAAGTTTGAAAGAATTTTTTCCAGGTGTTCGCTAAATATATCTATGAGAATTTAGAAAAGTTTGAACGTTGCGAGTGTTGAAATTTTGTGCTTTTGAGCGAAATCACAGTTTGAAAAAACAGAATGTGGGAATCCAGACAGAGTTTATATTTGCACGAAGGCGATATGTCTGCGGGTGCATGATGGGAGCATCAACCAGAAGGGAAACCATCTCTCCTATTCTGTCAATGTCGTCTTTAGCAGCTTTCCCGTATAACGGCGCACTGTTCTGCACCTCGCCTTCTCATCTCTTTCTCAAAAAACTTCGACATAAATATTTCACATTGATATACTGGCCCAATGTGCACAATTAAGATGACATCCTTGTGGAGGTCTGAGTGATCTTCTGTTGTTCTCTGTACCCTATGTTGAGGAGGTCAATGCTTGTCACGGGTCACTCCGGTGTCAGAGAAAAGTTTAGAAACAATACGGTTTAATTTTCTGCCAGTGGAGAGAGCCCGGTTCCTGGGTCCGGGACAAACGGGAGCAGGGAGACAAAATGAGAAGCAATTGTCCTGGAAGCTCTTTGCCGCTTGCAATTGTCAGAGCAATGTCAAATGTATTTCACACTGAGCAAGACTCAGCTGGTTAAAGAGATGATGCGTGGCTGCTTGAGTGCTCTCAGTGTGGCTCGTTGGTCTTGGGGTGTGATTCTCGCGTTGGGTCTTCTACTACGTAGACATGCGCGAAATCCCGGACGAGCCCGCGTTTTCTGACTTGTGCAAGAGTGCCCGGTTAACTTTCTCAAAAAACACCTTCTCTAAAGTCGGGGCTTTTGCCCGAAACGTCGATTTTACTACACCTCGGAAGCTGCCTGAACTGCTGTGTTTTCCAGCACCACCAATCCAGAATCTGGTTTCCAGCATCTGCAGTCATTGATTTTACCTGCTTGGAGTACAAATTGGGCAGAAAGCAAGGAAGTGAAATGATGGAATATTGCGTTGACGTGAGTGGTGCCGTGTTGAAGGAATGTCAGCAATGAAACAAGATTGGAAAATTAGGACAGCTCTCCTCGGAGAACAGAAGTTTGAAATCTGGCCTGATTGAAGTTTTCCAAGTCATGCGAACTCTAGAAAGGGAAAGTAATGTCGTCAAAATGCTCCCACGCCTGAAAGGATAGGCAGACTTTTAAAGTCATGAGGAAAAGAACGAAAAGTGACATTAAGAAGAACGCTTTCGTACAGGGAGTGGTTGGGGTCAGTAAATCCCTAACTGACACTGACAAAGAGGCAGATTCAATAGACGCAAAAGGGAAATCGGTGGTCATGTTTAAAGTAACAATGTGCAGAATTACACGGAGAAGGCAAGAGACACATGTTTACTTACTGTGTCGAATCAGCAGAGCGAAGGTGGGCCGCATGGCCTCAGTCTGCGCTGTGACACATGCTGTGATTTAGAATGAAATCACAGTTCAACCAACAGAATGTGGGAGTTTAGAAAACATGTTTATATTTACACAGCCTCCATACGTCTGCGCAACACCAGATGATACGATAGCGGTGGAGATCTTCGACATCAATCTCGAAGGGACCTGCGGATAGCACTCGGCGCGTGGGCTCAGAGTGGTGCAGCAGTAGTGTGCTGGGGTAGCCCTGGGCACACGGATGGGCCCAAGCTATGCCTGTCTCTTTGTTGGCTACGGAGAGCAGTTGATCTTCCGTAATTACACAGGCACCACTCCCCACCTCTTCCTCCGCTACATTGATGACTGCATTGGCACCACCTCCTGCGCCCGTGAGGAGGTTGAGCAATTCATCAACTTCACGAACACATTCCACCCTGACGTTAAATTTATCTGGACCATCTCTGACACCTCCCTCCACTTCCTGGACCTCTCCATCTCCATTAATGACTACCGACTTGACACTGCCATTTTTTACAAACCCATCATCTCCCACAGGGACCTGGATTACACCTCTTCCCACCCTACCTCTTGCAAAAATGCCATCCCATATTTCCAATTCCTCCGCCTCCGCCGGATCTGCTCCCAGGAGGACCAGTTCCACCACAGAACACACCAGGTGGCCTCCATCTTTAGAGACAGCAATTTCCCTTCCCACGTGGTTAAAGATGCCCTCCAACGCATCTCGTGCACATCCCGCACCTCCGCCCTCAGACCCCACCCCTCCAACGGTAACAAGGACAGAACGCCCTGGTGCTCACCTTCCACCCTACCAACCTTCGCATAAACCAAATCATCCGCCGACATTTCCGCCACCTCCAAACAGAACCCACCACCAGGGATATATTTCCCTCCCCATCCCTTTCCACCTTCCGCAAAGACCATTCCCTCCGTGACTACCTGGTCAGGTCCACGTCCCCCTACAACCCACCCTCCAATCCTGGCACTTTCCCCTGCCACTGCAGGAACTGTAAAATCTGCGCCCACACCTCCTCCCTCACCTCTATCCAAGGCCCTAAAGGAGCCTTCCACATCCATCAAAGTTTTCCTGCACATCCACTAATATCATTTATTGTATCCGTTGCTCCCGATGCGCTCTCCTCTATATTGGGGAAACTGGGCGCCTCCTAGGAGAGTGTTTTAGGGAACATCTCCGGGACACCTGCACCAATCAACCACACTGCTCCGTGGCCCAACATTTCATCTCCTCCACCCACTCTGCCGAGGACATGGTGGTCCTGGGCCTCCTTCACCGCCGCTCCCTCACCACCAGACGCCTGGAGGAAGAATGCCTCATCTTCCGCCTCGGAACACTTCAACCCCAGGGCACCAATGTAGACTTCACCAGTTTCCTCATTTCCCCTTAGCCCACCTTACCCTAGTTCTGAACTTACAGCTCAGCACTGTCCCCATGACTTGTCTGGACTTGTCCGACCTGCCTATCTCCTTTTCCACCTATCCACTCCACCCTCTCCTCCCTGACCTATCACCTTCATCTCCTCCCCCACTCACTCATTGTACTCGATGTGACTTTCTCCCCACCCCCACCCTCCTCTAGCTTATCTCTCCACGCTTCAGACTCACTGCCTTTATTCCTGATGAAGGGCTTTTGCCCGAAACGTCGATTTCGCTGCTCCTTGGATGCTGCCTGAACTGCTGTGCTCTTCCACCACCACTAATCCAGAATCCGAGGACCACTGTTATAAGACATGACTGCCCGACTTGAGTTATTTGGATATAGATTTGTCAGTTATCTTAAGTAGGGTATTTGTTGAACCAAGATGTTTAGGTTTGTCACCCTGGGCCCTGGAGGTGGTCTCCTGAGTTAATACGGCTATATATACAATGCTCCCGTTCCTTTATTTGGGAGCATTGCGCCGAGCACAGCTGTTCTGTATTCTTGTGTTTTTTTGCTCTATTATTTATATATATATATTTATTGGTGTTGCTTTGCACAGTGTTCGGGTTTGTTTTGTATTATAGGGTAGGTTAGTAGTTAATGGACAGTAGTTGTATTGTGATTTGTGTTTTTATCTTTTTATTATACTGATATTAATAAATATATTTACAAAATAAAGGGTTACAGGCAAGGTCGCAAAGCTTCAGGGATCAGACTCCCGTGAGCGGCCTCTCTCACACACCAATACAATATCTTGTTGAATGCAGTTGGACATCTCTTACTTTTACTTTGGTTTCGACCTTTATCCCGCCCGGATCCAATACCATGACCGGCTTCTCGAACCTTCCTCCAGCTCCAGGGGGTTGTTGAGCTCCTGGGCTCCGGCCGCCGCTCTCTCTCCTCCACCGCCGACATTTTTAATTTGTTTTCTCGTTCACCCGGTAACCGTCACCTCCCCCTTCCCGGGCCCCGGAAATTATACAAAAATAAACAATAAACCCCACCGGGGACTGTCTCCTTTTCTTCACAACTTTTGCTTGAAAAGTTCCGGCTTTAATTTGAAATGTATTTTAAAGGTATTTTCTGAGGTAAACGATGCCTGTCTGCCCCCCTCCCTCCGTCAGAAACCGCCCGCTGAGTCGATGAGAAAACCGCAGCCTCGCGCCGCCATCTTTGTTTTTCTTCTTCTTTCCGTCTCCTCCTTCAGTGACTCGCGTCATCCGCGCTCCCTCCAATCAGAGCGCACGTTATTCCACCTGACCAATGGCGACCGGGTATGCGGACAATATTGGAATGTCGCTCTCCGATTCGTCCGCACGGACCTCAGGCTTGGGGATTGGTGGAGAGGTTCGCAGGCCCTTCACTGTCCCCGCCCCTTTACTACAAAGGGATCGAAGAGCACAGAAGTAACGTCCCATGTTCAGGAGGAAGGTGTTCTCAATCATTCATTCAACAAGACAATGGCTCAATTTACTATAATGGGCTCGGAGTGAACAATGGTCGTGTCCTATGTTGAGGAGGAAGGTGTTTCCATTCATTCAGCAGAGAGGCTTTTTTAATGGTTCAGTGGTCGTGCCCCTGCCTCTGAGGCCCAGGTTCAAATCCCACTGCTCCAGTATGTGTAATAACATCCTCAATCAAATTTTTTTTGTCATAAGTCACACAACGCCAAATTATAGTTCAACAGGTTTATTTTAAATTCACAAGCTCTTGGAGCGTAGACCATTCATCAAATGAAGTCGTGGGAAAGTATGGAGAGAGAATTCAGCCATGGTTGGTGAAGAAAGACAGAGCATCTCAACAGTCAACTGCCTACTCCCATTCCTACTTCTGATCTTAATATATGACAAGTTGTGTGTTTTCCAATCATTAATTTTATGTCCATTGTTTAAAAACAAATATTTAAGGATGGTCAGTTCTTTCTCACTTGGGCACATTGTGACCCAGAACAATTTATATGGCACTGTTAATATCATAAACCCTCTCATCAGATATCACAGGAGCAATTCATAAAAAAAAAGTCACTGAATCACTCAAGTAGAGAAAGAACCCTGCAGATATTGGGAATCTAAACGTTATCGATGTGAAATGTTAACAAAAGTAGGGGAACACCCCAATAAGGGAACTCAGCTGACTGACATAATTACAATCACGACAATACCCAGTACTACTCTTCAACACGTGGCGTAACATCAAACAATTCTTCCGCCGCCTTCACCTCCGCGCCTTCTTCTTCAACCAGGATTCCCGCCCACCCTCTGACGACCCTTTCTCCCGCCTCCAACGCCTCCAACGCACCCCATCCACCTGGACACCCCGTGCTGGCCTCTTACCTGCCCTCGATCACTTCATAGCCAACTGCTGCCGCGACATTAACCGCCTAAAACTCTCCACCCCTCTCACCCACTCCAACCTCTCAATCTCGGAACGTGCAGCCCTCCACCCCGACCTCAAAATCACCTGGACCGTCTCAGACTCCTCCCTTCCCTTCCTAGACCTTTCCATTTCTATCCACCGAACCTGTACATCTTTGGACTGTTGGAGGAAACACATGCAGACAGGGAGAACATGCAAACTCCACACAGACCTCTGGTTGGAATTGAACCTAGGTCCCTCATGCAGTGAGGTAGCAATGCCAAGCACTGTGCCACCCCAATATGATATTAAATTTGAACAAATGCTCTAAGCTGCAAATTTGTCCATGTGAAGAACTTCCTGCAAATGATTCGAAGCAAGATCTATATGAATTGTGTTTTGGGAGAGATCCAGAACTTATTTCGTTAATGATTGAAAATCTTCGACCTTTGGAATGGTCTGCAAGAGAGAGTGTTGCAGTCAGATTCAATTATGGCATTCAAAAGAGAGTTGGATAATGAAACTGAAATGGAAAGTAATCAGTGTTCGGTGAAGAGTATCGGGCGACCGAATCAACACGGACATTTACTATAAACTGACCAACTCCCACAGCTACCTAGATTACACCTCCTCCCACCCTGCCCCCCGTAAAAACGCCATCCCATATTCCCAATTCCAAAACAGGAGGACCAGTTCCAATACCGTACAACCCAGATGGCCTCCTTCCTCAAAGAACGCAATTTCCCCCCAGACGTGATCGACGATGCCCTCCACCGCATCTCCTCCACTTCCCGCTCCTCTGCCCTTGAGCCCCGCCCCTCAAACCGCCACCAGGCCAGAACCCTACTGGTCCTCATCTACCACCCCACCAACCACCATATACAGCGTATCATCTGCCGTCTTTTCCGCCACCTCCAAACGGACCCCACCACCAGGGATATATTTCACTCCCCTCCCCTATCAGCATTCCGAAAAGACTACTCCCTTCGTGACTCCCTCGTCAGATCCACACCTCCCACCAACCGAACCTCCACTCCCGGCATCTTCCTCTGCAACCGCAAGAAATGCAAAACTTGTGCCCACACCTCCTCCCTTACTTCCCTCCAAGGTCCCAAGGGATCCTTCCATATCCGCCACAAATTCACCTGCACCTCCACACACATCATTTATTGCATCCGCTGCACCCGATGTGGCCTCCTCTATATTGGAGAGACAGGCCGCCTACTTGCGGAACGTTTCAGAGAAAACCTCTGGGATACCCGGACCAATCAACCCAACGACCCAGTGGCTCAACACTTCAACTCCCCCTCCCACTCTACCAAGAATATGCAGATTCTTGGACTCCTCCATCGCCAGACCATAGCAAAACGACGGTTGGAGGAAGGACGCCTCACCTTCCGCCGAGGGACCCTCCAACCACAAGGGATGAACTCAGATTTCTCCAGTTTCCTCATTTCCCCTCCCCCCACCTTGTCTCAGTCAAATCCCTTGAACTCAGAACGGCCTTCCTAACCTGCAATCTTCTTCCTGAATTCTCCGCTTCCACCCCCACTCTGGTCTATCACGCTCACCTTGACCTACTTGCAGCTATCACATTTCCAACGCCCCTCCCCCAAGTCTCTCCTGCCTACCTTTTATCTTAGCCTGCTGGACAAAATTTCCTCATTACTGAAGAAGGGCATATGCCCGAAACGTCGATTTTCCTGCTCCTGGGATGCTGCCTGACCTACTGCGCTTTTCCAGCAACACATATTCCAGCTGAGAAACTTATCAGTCTTGATTAAATTGTATGAGCAGACCAATGGGCTGAATGGCCTGATTTCTACTTCTATCTCTTATGGTGTCTTGCTGTCCTGGACACAATGTGAGAGAATTGGGTGTAGGAATAGGCTATTCGGTCTTTCGAGCCTGCACCAACATTGAACAGATCATAACTGGATATGAATATATCTACATCTAGATGGATAGACTGAAATCTTTGTCACCGGAGCATAGGAGGTTGAGAGGTGACCTGAAATTGAAAAAATCATGGGGCTACAGATGAAGTGAATGACGGGTGTCCTTTCCTTAGAGCGGGGTTTTCAAGATTAGGAAGCAAACTTTGAAGGTGAATGGAGAAAGATTTTAAAAAGTCATGAGGCACACGATTTTTTTTCTCCACAAATAGTGGTTTGTGTGTGGAATGAATATCCAGAGGAAGCATGGGATGCTGGCACAGTAACAATGTTTAAATTTGGATAAGGACATGAATGGGAAAGATTCTGAGGTGTTATGGCCTAGGCTAGACCACTCAAAACATTCTTAAGCAGGTAGCCCAGACCGTAAGTTTGCTATTTGTTTCGGTACGTTCACAGTGAAAATTACCCAGAGTAAGTTAGGTAGTTGACTGCCAGGTTTTAAAACAGAAATGTATTCACAAGATTGTGGAAGGAAACACAAAGAACAGAATAGAGAATACCCACAGAACTCAGTCTATCGAAACTAGACTTAAATATGCTGTCCCAAATGTACACAACAGTCCCAATAAACAAACCTCTTAAACAGAGAGTAAAACTGAAACAGAAGCTTACAGGTCAGAGTTAGGAAGATGGAAGGAAAGAGGGTTTAACAGCTTTTCTCCACACAGTCCACTGCTGAACTCACTCAAACAAGATTTCAGCTCTCACAACTGACCCCTCCCCTTTTATTATGCACGTCAATTCAAAAACATAAAAGCTTTGATATTAAGTCTTATCTGTTTACATAAAAACAAAAAGGCCTCCCGATAAACTTTTAATCTCTGTACTAAACCAGTCATTTTGGAGCCCGGGACTGTTTTACAACCCCTCCAAATGAAGCCAAGGACATAGTATCCTTGAGAAGAAGGTCCAGCTTTTAGTAAAACGGACCAGCTTTGTGACAGAGGGATATGAGCCAAACACTGGCAAGTGTGATTGGTTAAGTATGAGAACACAGCATTGGGCTTGTTGGGCTGAAGTGTTTATTTCTGCACTGTATGACTCTGTAACTGTTCTATCCCAGTCTCAAAACCATTTTTTTGCTTTCCCCCATAACCATCCACTTCTTTAATGTTCAAAGGGATGCTCCCTGACCTGTTGTGTTTTCCAGAGACACACTTGACGCTGATCTCCAGAATCTGCAGTCCTCACTTCCTCCACATCCCAGGATATGAACATTTAAACCATGCACCTCCTTCATGCTTATTTTTTCCCAAAGCAAAGTCTATAACTTTACATTGTGGTACTGCATTTGCCATGCGTTTGCCAATTGAAACATAGCCCTGGAACAACTTTTCCAGATTCTGTATCCTCCGTGGATTCATTCCCTTTCCCTTCAGTTCATGCAAGACAGCAACTGAAACCCAGAATGAAAAATAAATGGAAAAGTGGGTGAGAAAAGAGTGTGCCGTACCCACAGATGTTGGACAGAGGAAAGATGTTGCAGTCTGGGACTAAGTTCAATCTTCTTTAGAGAGAGAGGAGCAACAGCAGGTTCAGAAGCTCATGGCCCACATTCCGCATTCAGACAAAGGGGTCTCTCTGATTGGCAGGAGGACCAAGCTTCTGCCGGTCCTCCAGGTCTCACCATTGGTCCTCCACAAGAAAGTCAGGGGTGGTTTCCGCGGACAGTGACGAGCAGGCTCAGTGCTTTTGCTGACACCGCAGCACATGCGCAGTGCTAGCTGACACCACGAAGCATGTGCAATACGCACTGGGAGAGGCTGGTGTTACTGACAGGTTTTAATCATCCAAATGTCAATAGGAGAAAAAAGCTGGAGCCATAACTTTATTTTTCCCTGTGGCTTGACATTTTATTCCTGTTGAAATTTGTCTTGCTGCTCAACTTTATATGTCTATTCCCCACGGTAGAGGAAGTCCAAAGCTAGAGATGTGGGAAATGTCAGAATTGTATGATAAATGGCAGAACTCATAGCAGCACTGGCATACAGAAGGATTTGGGCGTATTGATCCGTGGAAGTGGTAAAGCAGGTCGGTACAGTGGTCAAGAAGAAACACAGCACGCTTCCTTGAGTTTAAGAGTTGGCGAGTTATGTTACAGCTATTTATGCAGGCCACATTCGGAATACTACGTTCAGTTCTGGTCGCCACACTACCGGAAGGATGTGGGTGCTCTGGCAGAGGGTACAGACAAGGTTCACCAGGACATTGCCTGGTCTGAAGGGCTCTAGTTATGAGGAGAAGTGGCATAAACCTGATTTTTTTTCTCTTGGAAGACAGAGGCTGAGGGGAGACCTCGAAAAAATGATGAGACACAGAATAGCTGGACTGGGGTGGCAGGGTAACTCAGTGGTTTGCACTGATGCCACACAGTGCCAGAGACCCGGTTTCAATTTCAGTCTCGGGTGACTGTCTGTGTGGAGTTTGCACATTCTTCCTGCACGCCACGTCTCGTGTCTGCAAGGGCTTCCTCCTACATTCCAAAAATGTGTAGGTTTGGGTGGATTAGCCATGCTAAATTACCCATCGTGTCCAGGGATAAGCAGGTTAAGTTGGATTGTCTGCGTGTAAATTGCCCCAGTGTTGAGGGATGTGTACGTAGGTGTATTAGTTAGGGATAAATATAGAGTAATAGGGGTAGGAGAATGAGTCCCTGTGGGTTAGTCTTTGGAGAGTCAGTGTTGACTTGTTGGGCTGAATCGTCTGTTTCCACCCTGGAGGGATTCTATGATCGTCAGAGGCTTTTTTCCCTCCAGGGCGAAAAGGTCAACTAAAATAGGGAACAGGTTCGAGACGAGAAGGGGACTTTCAATGTTGTGAAACTTGAAAGGATTGAGAAAAGATTCACAAGGATTTTGCCAGGGTAAGAGTTTTAAACCACAGGGAGAGGCTGAATAGGATGGGGCTATTTTCCCAGGAGCATCGCAGGATGAGTGATTTTTGTCAAAGAGGTTTATAAAAACTTGAAGGTCGTGGATGGGGTGAATAGACAATGTCTTTTCCCTGGGATGGGGGAGTGCAGAACTAGAGGGCATAGGTTGAGGGCGAGAGAGGAAACATTTAAAAGGGACCTTGCAGTCAACCTTTTTATGCAGAGGATTGTGCATTAGATTACTTACAGTGTGGAAACAGGCCCTTCGGCCCAACAAGTCCACACCGCCCAGCCGAAGCGCAACCCACCCATACCCCTACATCTACTCCTTACCTAACACTACGGGCAATTTAGCATGGCCAATTCTCCTAACCTGCACATCTTTGGACTGTGGAAGGAAACCGGAGCACCCGGAGGAAACCCACGCAGACACGGGAGAACGTGCAAACTCCACACAGTCAGTCGCCTGAGGTGGGAAATAAACCCGGGTCTCTGGCGCTGTGAGGCAACAGTGCTAACCACTGTGCCACCGTGCCGCCCACTTATATAGAAGTGCATGCATGGAATGAGCTGCCAGAGGAAGTGGTGGAGGCTGGTGGCGGCATCTGGATGGGTATATGAATAGGAAGGATTTAGTGGGATATGGACCAAGTTCTGGCAAATGGGACAAGATGAATTTTGCATATCCGATTGGCATGGACAATTTAGATTGAGAATCTGTTTCTGTGCTTTACGTCTCCGACTCAATGGCTGGTGAAAAATATTGGCATTTGTCGAAACATTTATGCAGCAGAAAATTACAAGCGGGTAAAGATAAGCGTCACGTCATTGATCCACGATCCCGGTGTAGTATGGATGTATTTCCAGTAATAGAGTTAGTATGACATGGAAGGAGTCCAACAACATGGCTTCTTTTATAAAAATTCACACTTGATACTTAAATCCGAGTCTTCTGGGAATCTAAGACAACCGTGCATTAATATAAGACAGATAAGTCTGGGGTATATGGTACGTATTTGATGGAATGTTTGTGGCTCTAAAAGCCTGTTTTGCAGTTGGTTCTGGGCTCGTAATATTTAACCGCAGAATATTGTATATCTTCAGTAAGAACGTCAATACAGCATGATAGATGTCCATTCAACAACTTGAGTCCATGTGAACTCTTCATGGAGTATGCAATCCACCACATTTCCCTGCTGAATATATTTACAAATAGATCAGCACAAAGATCTTGGTTATTAAGAGAGGTCAGAATGATCCACAGAAATTAGAATTGTGTGTTTTGATTTTCTATTGTGGACTGAAAGCGGTGACCTTTGCAATCTCTTTCCACAGGAATATTACAAGAGAAGAATTTGGAGGCAGAAATCTCAGACCAAACATCACATCGAAGTCTCACAGTCGCTTGATTCACCAGGACTTGGATATTGTTGGCTTTGACAACAAGGAGGAGGCGGTCGGTCTGCTGAGTTAGGTTTTAAACGTCAATGTGACTGGAAACTCAGAGTCTCACACACCCACACACGACAGTAGTGACCCGAACACGAAAAATGGCTTCCCTGACCGGGAATCGAACCCGGGCCGCGGCGGTGAGAGCGCCGAATCCTAACCACTAGACCACCAGGGAAACATGTGCACATGTCGGTATCTCTGCTGAAAATTGTTTCGCTGCCCGGGAATCAAACCCAGGCCAGGGTCGGAAGAAGACTTTCACCGGTACAGCCACCAATGTAATTTTATGTCTCCATTGCTCCCGATGCGATCACTCCAACATTGGGGAGACTGGAGAGTCAAGTTCACATCTCCGGGACACCCGCAACTATCAACCCCATCGCCCTGTGCCCCAACATTTCAACTCCCCCTCCCACTCGGCCGAGGACATGCAGGTCCTGGGCTTCCTTCGTCGCTGCTGCCTCCCCACCCGACGCCTGGAGGAAGAACACCTCATCTTCCGCCTCGGAACACTTCAACCCCAGGGCATCAATGTGGACTTCACCAGTTTCCTCATTCCCCTTCCCCCACCTTACCTCAGTTCCAACCTTCCAGCTCAGCACTGATCTCATGACCTGTCTTACTTGCCAATCTCCCTTCCCACCTATCCGCTAAACACTCCTCTCTGACCTGTCACCTCCATCCGCACCACCATTCACATATTTTATTCATTGCTACCTTCGCCCCAGCACACACCCACCCCCAATTTATCTCTCTACCCTGAAGGCGTCCTGCCTCTATTCCTGATGAAAGGCTTTTGCCCGAAACGTCGATTTACCTGCTCCTCGCGACATGCTTGACCTGCTGTGATTTTCCAGCACCATTCCGATCTAAACTCTGGCTTCCAGTATCTCCAGTCCTCACTTTTGCCTACCCAATACACCCAGTGTGACGATTTCACATCAACAAATTGACACAAGCAGACACAACGTCTGCAGAAACCCTAGCCACATTACCTGACAATAAATACATCTGTTAAATGATGTCCAGACAACGCAAACCCCTCAGCATCATGGTCGCCCACAATCCTACCAACACACTTGAACAGCGGCTAATGAACCTGAAATACCCGATACAAACAACCAGCAAACGAATGTTATTTCACAAAATACCATACAAGGAAATATATACATGAACTCTGCCGCACAGTTCTCTGTGTCAAGAAATGCTGGGATGAGATAAGGAAGATATTTTCAGCCAAAAAGAATCGACACTGACTGGACAGCCATGTACAATCACCCCTATCAGCCCAGGATGGAAGATCCTAAGGGATGAACAGTTTCCTTATTTTTGGAAGAGTCACAAATATGAGACTGGGTTTTGGTGCTTGTTCCTTTCTACTCCCAACATCCACAGTGGTTGGGGCGGTGAGTTGGAGAAAGTGAAATGTGCCCGTGAGCAGCGTGTGGATTTCTTTCAGCTTCCTCTCCTCTGACAGCGCTGTGACTTGTCTCTGATGTTCTCAGGGACATTTACTGACGCGAGACAGTGAAAAGAGTCTCATTCCCGCAGATCAGGAATTCAAACCGTATGCCGGCTTCAGGACAATGAGAAAGATTAATTGGGGTGTGTGAAGAAGCTGTGAGCTGCATTTCAAACAGGTATGTGTAGTCAGATGCGTCATCCATTGCATCCCTGGCACTGTGCGTACCTGACGCCGCCATGCTGTAGAAATCTGACATTAACGCGGACATGCGCAGCAATGGGAACATTCACAATGTGAACAGCCAAAGACAATCACCGTCACTGCTTCCCTTCCATTGTCCCAACTTTGTGAAGCAGTATCTTTTTCTGGCAAATAAAACATATTAATCCTCAGGTGCCTGCTTCATTTCGATCACGACTTCACGCCTCTCACTGCTCTCGTCTCATTTCCAAATACTTGACTCATCGCCTCAAAAGCAGCTCTGTGGATATCTGCTTGTACCACCCTGACCAGCAGTGGGTTGCAGATTCCCGACCACTCCCAATGTGAGTGAAACATCTTTCACCCTCCACTGATTTGAATCTTAAAGAAGAACCTGGGGAACAGTCTCCCTTTCGTTTTGACGACATTTCTCATTTTGTAGTCGGCAGGGTTCACACCTGCGTGGGAAAACTGCAATAGATTTAAAGTCCGTCGCATTAACCACTCGGCCCACGAATAAAGAACCACACTGACAGCTTCATTTCTCAGGTCTCTCTGCCTGTGGAGCTGAGAAGGAGTAAATTATTGCTGGGTTTGTTTGAATCCAATCACTTCACAGGTTTCGAAAGGGTTAAATATCTGCAAATGGAGAGTCTGGTTGTTTCATCCCGAAAGATGAAATGAACTTTCAGTTAAAAGTAAAAACAGAAATTGCAGAAGCAACTGAGGAGGTCAGGCACCATCGGTGGAATGAGAATCAGAGAAAATATTTCACAACTCTGTTTTCTCCCACAGGTACTGCCAAACCTGCTGAGTTTCTCCAGCAGTTCCTCTTTCTGTCTCAGATTCTCAGCATCCGTTGTCCTCTACGTTAGAAATTAAATCAATTCAGCCTCTTGTGCAGGAATGAGAATCCTTTCAATTTCCCAAAAAATTGGCAGAGATTTCAAGGCATTTGGAAAAAAAGTAAAAGTGACATTAGGAAGAACATTTTCGCACAGGGAGTGGTTCGGATCCGTAAATGCCTGTCTGACCGTGACAAAGAGATAGATTCACGAACACCAAACGGAATTCGGTGGTCATGTTCAAAGTAACAATGTGGAGATTTACAGGGAGAAGGTAAGAGAATGATACGAATAGAGACTCTCATTTACTTGCTGTGTAGAACCAGCAGAGCTAAGGTGGGCCTCCAAATGCGCTGTGACACGTGTTGTGGTTCAGAGTGAACTCACAGTTCGACCAACGGAAGGTGGGAATTTAGAAAAAGTTTATGTTTACACAATCTCCTCACGTCAACGCAACAGCAAAATGGTTTAATTATCCGCCAGTGTAGAGAACCCGGTTCCTGGAGATGGGACAAACAGCTGGCTCAGGGATATCAGTGCACATTGCTCTCTTTGCCGCCAGTTCAGAGGGAGAACATTGGAGGGACAAAGGGGTGAGTAACGATCTGTGTAGGAGAGTGACTAACTGTTAATAGAGACTGTTCCTGGCTAACAATAAGTCGTGTGTAACAGCAGACTATGTGATAACAAGGCCTCGTGTGGGTGAGGTCGGGGTCAAGGGCATGGGGGAGCTCGGGTCCAAACAATATTGAACTCGATGTTGAAGACTGAAGGACTATAGGATCTCCAAGTGGAAAATGAGGCGTTGGTTTTCCATGAGGAGCTTAGCTTTGCTGGAACACTACTGCATGCCTGAGACAGAGAAGTTGGCCAGGGAACAGGGTGGCGTGTTAAAGTGACAGGCACCAGAAGCTCAAGGCCTATTTTTGAGGGCAGAACCGAGATGTTCTGCGAAGCAGTCACCCTGTTTATGCTTCATGCTACTTTGGGGAAACGACACTGTGAGCAACGAATGCAGCAGACTACATTGTGGCAAATGTGCAGGTAAAGTGCTGCTTTACCTGGAAGGTATGTTCGAGCCCTTGGATATTCAGGAGGGAGCAGGTGAATGGGCAGGTGTTACACATTCAGCGGTTCCAGCAGAAAGTGCCTTGGGACAATGGGAGGTGGGTGTGGGGTGTTGAGAGTGAAGGAAGAGTGGACCCGAGGTGTAAGCCCTGCCCATTTACCTCCTCTCATATATAAATCCGTGAAGTTGAAAGAACATTCCATAGAATGATTCAGTACCACGTGACTCACGAACTAATTTGTATTCATGTTCCGGGGCCAGCATCATTATTGTGTCACAGCAGCTGTAGGCCATCAGCGGGGGCTCGCCCTATGACGTCACGGTGCGGCTGAAAGCTCCCGGGACAGATTATCAAAGAAACCTCCCTGTGGGTCAGGGCAGCCCTGCATCGGGAAGCACTGGGATGGTCAACCACTATCAGTTTACATGGGGAACACATCTGCACATTACACAGCCTCGAGGCAAATTTCCCGTCCTTTTACTTAAAGTTCAAGAGCACTCAAACCGAAATTCCCCAGGTAAGTTTGGAAGAATTTCTTCCAGGTGTTCGCTAAATATATCTATGAGCACTTCGTTAAAGTTTGAACGTTGCGAATGTTGAAATTTTGTGCTTTTGAGCGAAATCACAGTTCGAAAAACAGAATGTGGGAATTTAGACAGAGTTTATACTTCCACGACGGCGATATGTCTGCGGGTGCGTGATGGGAGCATCACCCAGAAGGAAAACCATCTCTCCTGTTCAGTCAATGTCGTCTTTAGCAGCTTTCCCGTATAACGGCGCTGTGTTCTGCCACTCGCCTTCTCATCTCTTTCCCAAAACACTTCGATATAAATATTTCACATTGATAGACTGGCCCAATGTGCACAGTTGAGATGACACCCTCGTGGAGGTCTGAGTGGTCTTCTGTTGTTCTCTGTATCCTATGCTGAGGAGAGCAATGCTTGTCACTGGTCACTCCGGTGTTAGAGAAAAGTTTAGAATCAAAACGGTTTAACTTTCTGCCAGTAGAGAGAACCCGGTTCCTGGGGCCGGGAGAAACAGCAGCAGGGAGACAAAATGAGAAGCAGCTGTTCTGGAAACTCTGCCGCTTGCAATTCTCAGAGCAATGTCAAATGCATTTCACACTGAGCAAGACTCAGCTGGTTGAAGAGGTAGAGTAGGTGTCTGTGGGTGGTGTTGGTGTGGCTGCTTGGTATCTGGGTATGATTCTTGATGTTGGTCTTCTACTGCGGAGGCTTGCAAGTAATCCAGGGTTCAAATCTCGGACGAGCCCGCAATTTCTGGTTTGTGTAAGAGTGCCCGGTTAATTTTCTCAAAAAGCACCTTCGCTAAACTCGGTTGGGCTGCTTGGAGTACAAACTGAGCATAAAGCAAGGGAGTGAAATGATGGAATATTGCGTTGACGTCAGTAGTGCCGTGTTTAAGGAATGTCAGCGAAGAGGGTAGATTGGAAAATTAGGACAGCTCTCCTCGGAGAACAGAAGTTTGAAATCTGGCCTGATTGAAGCTTTCCAAGTCATGCGGGATCCAGACAGAGAAAGTAACGCAGTTTAAATGCTCCCACGTCTGAAAGGATCAGTAATGATTCGGCAGAGTTTTAAAGTAATGAGGAAAAGAACTAAAAGTGACATTCGGAAGGGTGTGGTTAGGGTCAGCAAATCCCTATCTAACATTGACAAACAGGCAGATTCAATAGCTGCATAGGGGAATTCGGTGTTCATGCTTAAAGTAACAATATGCAGAATTACACGGAGAAGGCAAGAGAATGATACGAATAGAGACACACGTTTACTTACTGTGTCGAATCAGCAGAGCGAAGGTGGGCCGCATGGCGTCCGTCTGCGCTGTGACACATGATGTGATTCAAAATGAAATCACAGTTCGAACAACAGAATGTGGGAGTTTAGAAAACAAGTTTATATTTACACAGTCTCCATACGTCTGTGAAACAGCATATTACACGACAGCAGTGGAGATCTTTGACATCAGTCTCGAACGTGCATGCCACATGCCAGACGAAAAGCTGAAGAGACCTGTGGAAAACGGTTTCGTGCTGGGAGTAACCCAGCGGTCGATGGATTGAAACCATCCTCTGCTGTTGCTCGATACTTCCTTGAGCAGCTTCCTTTTGTAATGGTGCTGTGCTCTGTTCTGTATCTTGCCTTTGCACCTACTTCCTGAGTGTCTGAATGCCCTCTATCATACCGATACACTCGCGTAACTCACACGGTTCCAGTAACATGCTTTTTGGAGGTCTGAGTGGTCTATTCCTGTTCGTAGTCGGTTTCCTATGCACTGATTCGCAAAACCACTTCTCTGCGATGCCAATGAGCTGATAAAGTTGAAACACATGCCTTGCAGCTTCATCCATTTCCTGCAGTAATTCACCACGCTGGGTCGGACGAGAATGACAAGACGATCAGCATTTCATAAACTGTATCACCACTCAGATACAGTTCCTTACTATTAGGACAGATATCACTTATTGTGAGTAACCTCAGAGAGAGACAAGTGACAGACAGTCGCCGTGACTCAATGGGCTGAACGCCTCTGTCGGCGGGAGAATGCTGCTACGCGTTTATGCCGTCCCACTGCCTGTCTCTGGGACAGACTGAGGGAGCAATAACGTTCATTTTTAACCGTCCCTTCCGTGTTGGACCGCCTGCAGTCCCGTGGGGACTGCCTGCAGCTCAGGGTCGTGGGGATAGCTGTCAGTGAGTGAAGGTTTCACTCGGATTCTTTTCACCTGGGACACTTGGGGCTCAGATGTTAACTGCTGCATGGTCGCAGCAAAGAAAGCGATGCCCACTTTGCAATAGACTTTCCGTAAGATTGCTGCGTGAAGACGATTTCTGAACACCAAGCAGGCTGCACATCAATGTGAATTTACCTGGGCGAAGAGTCCTCGGTGTTCATTTCTCTCTGTCCTGCCAGCACAGCATCTTTCTGTCTCTCTGATATCAGACCTTTGGAGAAAGTTCACAATCAAAGCTCACTTCCCACGCATTAGTGTAACTGATACCTCTCACCGCAAGGGATTGAGAGAGAGAGCAGAAGAGCGAATGGACTCTTCCCTCCAACACCCACCAACCCCCCCGCACCCCACCCCCCGCATCCCGCTCCCAGAACAGCTTGCAAGTAGGAACAAATTGGTTTCATTATCCGCCAGTGGAGAGAGTCCAGTTCCTGGGGATGAGACAAACATCAGCTCCCCGGGGACAGAATGACAAGCAGATGTTCTGGAAACTGCTGCTTGCAATTCTTGCAGCAAAGTAGAATGTATTTCACACTGAGCAAGTTCAGCTGGCTCAGAGTCTCCAGTGAACATTGCTCTCTGAGTTTATATTTGCACATCGGCGACATGTCTACACAACAGCACGTGACACTACAGCAGTGAAGATCTTTTGACGTCATTCTCGAACATGCAAGTCACACGCCAGATGAAAAGCTGAATACTTCTCTGGAAAAGCAGGAGAATTGCACAGCGGGTGCATGCTGGGATCATAACCCAGAAGCGAAACCATTTTCTCCTTTTCACTTAATGTCGTCTATAACAGCTTTCCCGTATAACGGCGCTCTGTTCTGTTCCTTGCCTTGTCATCTGCTTCCCAAAACGTCGGGTATCTGATTTAAATATGTCACATTGATACACAAGTCAAATTTATACAGTTGCGCTTGCACACTTTCGGAGCTCTGAGTTGTCTTGTCCAGTTTTCTGTCGGTGTGTTCTGAACTCAAGTTTTAAACCTCTTCCCTCTGATGGCAATGAACCGGTGAAGTTGTAACACATGACTTGCTGGTTTGGTCCATTCTTGTAAAGAAACCAACGTCCGTGTAATAAAAGACTTTCTGCAGGATTGCTGTGTCAAGACAAATTCTGAACACCAAACAGGCTGCACCAAAATACACTCATATCAATTTGCCTGAGGGAAGAGTCTCTGGTGTCCATTTCTCTCTGTGCCGGCATCACAGCATCTTTGGAATAAGTTCAAAGTTGCCCATTTCCTACGCATGACTGTAACTGACTTCTCCTGCCTCACGTCATAGTGAGAGAGAGCAGAAGAGCGAAGGGGCTCTGCCTTCCACCAGCACAGCTGGCAAGTAGAAACGAAATGGTTCAATTATCCACCAGTGGAGAGAGCCCGGTCCCTCGGGACGGGGCAAACAGCAGTGTCCTGGGAGCAGCGAGACAGAAAGAGAAGCAGATGTTCTTGAAACTCATTACTCTTGTAATTCTGGGAGCAATGTACAATGTATTTCGTACTGAGCAACTCCCAGTTGCTTCAGGAGCTGGGCGCGTGCATGACTTTTGGCTCGTTGGTCTCGGGGTGTGATGCTAGCTTTGGGTTTTCCAGCTTATACAGACGGGTGGGAGGTGCCGGGCTCCAATTCCAGGCAAACCCTCATTTCTTAAATTGACCTGAGCAAAAATGCCGGGTCAGTTTTCTCAAAAAGCCGCTTCGTTAAATCAGATCGGACTGCCTGAATTAGGAATGGGACAGAGGTATCATTGCAGTGAACACGGCGAAGGGAAACACTTGCTCAAAGTGAGAACAAGTATTGCAGACTTTTCGCCCGCGCAATCCGAGTCTGAATGAATCCTCCACCTGTATTACGCTCAATTCTGAGGGTGATACTTCAGGAAGCGGGGAGGGAAGTCATTGCAGACAGCTCTGAACAGGTTGAAGTGAATGTTACCGTGTATGAGGATTGTCAGTCATGAAGGTAGATTGGATAGTTTGGGGCAGCTCTCTTTGGAGAACAGAAGGCTGAAAGCGAGTCTGATTGAAGTTTTCCACGTCATTTAGGGTTTAAAACAGAGGAAATAATGCAGTGAAAATGCTCCCAGGCCTGAAAGGATCGAGAACAATTTGGCAGAGATTGAAAGTCATCAGGAAAATAAGTAAAAGTGACATTAGGAAGACCGTTTTCGCACAGGGAGTGGGGTCAGTAAGTCGCTGTCTGACAGTGACAAAGAGGCAGATTCAATGGACACAAAAGGGAATTCGGTGGGCATGTTCAATGTAACAATGTGCAGATTTACAGGGAGAAGGCGACAGAATGAGACACTTATTTACATATTGTGTTGAACCAGCAGAGCGAAGGTGGGCTGCATGGCCTCAGTCTGCGCTGTCACACATTTTGTGATTCTGAGTGAAATCGGAGTTGGACCAATAAAACGTAGGAAATTTGACAACGGATATATTCTGCCCAACAGGATACTCCATCACAGCAATGAAGGTGTTTTGACATAATTCTCGAAGGTACATGACACAAAGCAGATTCAAAACCGAGTATTCCTTTGAATCACTGAGTAATTTGTTTCCAGTTATTCAGTTGAGGTGAGCGGAGTTGCGCATTGGGAGCCACTCCAGTTGATAGGTCGAAGCCGTTTTCTCCTGTGTGATAGTCCAACCAGCACTCCAATTTGCTGTGCTTCCAGTCAGAAGATGCAGATTACTATCCCATACTGATACACGGGCCACGATGACCCAGATGTGGTGACAAGCTTGTGAAGGGCTGAGTGCTCTTCTCCTGTTCTCTGTCTGGCTGCTGTGATCCGAATCATCAAACCCCTCTTCTCCGAGATAGGAATAAACTGTTGAAGGTGAAACACCTCAGTTGTGGTGTGTTCCATGCGCAGGAGGCCCTGCAGTAATTCCCACAGTTTCACACAGCAGCATCCTCTCGGTGAATTACGCTTGGCAAAAATATCGACTGAACCAAATCAATGTCCGCCATTGGATTTTACTGACACCGTTTATAAAATTCAGGCTCACCGTTAATGTGGAGAGGGGCCGTCAGACTGTAGTTTCCGCTCCTTCTGTTGAATAAAGATAATTTTAACTGAGTCCAGTGAGAGGAAAGGATATGCTGTTGGTGGGAAACATTTCTATCTGAACTCGCATTCACTCTCCTGATAGATTGAAACATAAAGCTGGGAGTCTCTGGATTATGTTGTAAAAAAATTGGTATTATGTTATTCACACCGTGCTGTCACCAACTGAATGAAACGTCTGCCCAGAGGGAGGCGGCTGTGTTTGAATCCCGTGATGAACTGGGGGAGCTGAGCATTTACCCAAACAATGGACATACCACCTCCCAGACACTGTGTTCACAAATCAAACTGACAGCAAAGCTTCACGTGTGATTGAAAGTTCCTGGAAGGAAGGCTTGGCTCAACAAATACTCCTTTCTTAATTTGCAATGTAAGAAGCGGATATTAGTGCGCTGGACGTGATTTGAACACGCAACTTTCGGATCAGGAGTCAGACGCGCTACGGTGGCGCCACAAGCTCACGGATGGCAAACGCCCACTATTCATGCTTAAGGGAAATGATCGTACAACAATGATTTTACGTCATGACGAACAACCGAGATCAACAGTTCATGTCTGTTCTGTCTCTCCCCCCTCTCCTTCTTTCTCTCGAAACAATTTCTAACTCTACCTCAATAAAAAGGTGAAAGAACTGCGGATGCTGTATATCAGAAACAAAAAACACAGTAGTTGCGGGTGACCCTTCTACAGAACTGATGGTGATCGGGAAAACGTTGGTTTATATGCAGGAAATACTGTGGGAGGAAGGCGGATGCAGTAAATGACAGATCAGGACAGAGCCCAAAGCGAGGGAAGAATTGTTGGACAGAAAAGGGAGTTGATAACGATCCGCGTGGGATGGTAAATGGAGACTGTTCATGGCTAAGAATACGTAGTGTATAATGAAAGACTATGTGATAACAAGGCTTGGTGTGTGTGGAAATGACGAGGATACTATGGATTGCAGACCCTAGAGTTATTGAATTCGATATTGGGACCGGAGGATGTATGGTCCCCAAGTGTAATATTCGGTGCTCTTCGTTCTGCTGGTGCTGAGCTTCGATGGAACACCATAGCAAACCTGAGACAGAGATATTGGCCAGGGAACAGGGTGGGCTGTGGAATTGGCAGGCAACTGGAAACTCAGGGTCTTTTTTGCGGGCAGAACGTAGATGTTCTGTGCAGCAGTCACCCAGTTTACACTTCGTTTTCCCCAATGTGGATTAGACCACATTGTGAGCAGCAAATGCAGTAGACTTGGTTGTGGGAAGTGCAGGTAAAGTGCCCCTTCACCTGGAAGGTACGTTTGGGTCCTTGTGTAGTGAGGAGGGAGCAGGTAAATGGGCTGGTGTCAAACATTCGGCAGTTGCAGGAGAAAGTGTCGTTGGACTGTTGTGGTGGGAATAGGGGTAGGGTTGATGGAAATGAAGGAAGAGTGGAACCAAGGTATACTCCTGCCCATTTACCTATCCGCCAAATAGAGGAATTTGTAAAGAGTGCACAAGGAAATTTTCTAATTCACAATGAGGATGTACATACTGGCGAGGGTGCAAAACCTAAGGGCCAGCAACCATAATTCTATTAACATTAGAATAGAGATTGGAAATAATATATCAGATCTAAAAGTTGAAGTTCTAAAATTGAGCAAGACTCAGGTATTAGTCAAGATCTTTCAAAAGCTGATTGGGGGCAGATGTTTGCAGGTTAAAGGACTGCTGGAAAATGGGAAGCCTTCAAATATGAGATACCCAGAGTCCAGACACAGTATATTCCAGATAGGGTGAAAGGAAAGGCTGGTAGGTGTAGGGAATGCTGGATGGCTAGAGAATTTGAGATTTTGGTTAAGATAAAGAAGGATGCATATATCAGGTGTCGACAGAGAGATCGAATGAATCCTTAGAGTATAAAGGCAGTACGAGCATACTTAAGAGGGAAATCATGAGGTCAGAAAGGGGACATGAGATAGCTTTGGCAAACAGAGTTAAGGATAACCCAAAGGGTTTTTATAAATACATTAAGGACAAAAGGATAACAAGGGTGAGAATAGGGACCCTCAAAGATCAGCAAGGCGGCCTTTGTGTGGAGCTGCAGTAGATGGGGGGCGGGGGGTGGGGTGTGTGATTCTGAACGGATATTGTGCATCAGTGTTTACTGTGGAGAAGGGCATGGAAGACATAGAATGTGAGAAAGTAGATGGTGACATGTTGAAAAAATGTCCATATTACAGATAAGAAATTGCTGGATATTTTGAAATGCATAAAAGTGGACAAATCCTGAGGACTTGATCAGGTGTACCCTAGAACTCTGAGGGAAACTGGGCAAGTGATTGGTGGGCCTTTCACTGAGATATTTCTATCATCAATAGTCACAGGTGAGGTGCCGGAAAGCTCGAGGGTGGCTAATGTGCTGCCACTATTCAAGAAAGGTGGTAAGGAAAAGTCAGGGAACTCGAGACCTGTGAGCCTGACATTGGTGATGGGCACGTTTTTGGAGAGAATCCTGAGAGATAGGATTTGCATGTATTTGGAAAGGCAAGAATTGATTAGGGATTGTCAGCATGGCTTTATGCTTGGGAAATCAGGTCTCACGAATTTGATTGAGTTTTTTGAAGAAGTACAAAGTGGATTGAAGAGGGCAGAGCGATGGACGTGATCTATATGGAATTCAGGAAGGCATTCATCAAGGTTCCTCATGGGAGACTGGTGAGCAAGGTTTAATCTCAAGGCATGCAGGGACAACTAGCCATTTGGATACAGAACTGGCTAGAAGAAAGAAGACAGAGGGTGGTGATGGAGGGTTGCTTTTCAGACTGAAGGCCTTTGACCAATGGTGTACCACAAGGATCGATGCTGGGTCCGCTACTTTTTGTAATTTATATAAATGATTTGCATGTAAACGGAGGAGGTATAGTTCGTACGTTTGTAGATGACACCAAAATTGGAGGTGTAGTGGACAGCAAAGAAGGTTACCTCAGATTACAAAAGGACCTTGATCAGATGGGCCAAAGGGTTGAGGAGTGGCAGATGGAGGTTAATGTAGATAAATATGAGGTGCTGCATTTTGGAAAAAACAAATCAGAGCAGGACTTTTACAATTAATGGTAAGTTCCTTGGAAGTGTTGCTGAGCAAAGAGACCTTGGAGTTCAGGTTGATAGTTCCTTATAAGTAGAGACGCAGGCTGATTGGATAGAAAAGAAGGCGTTTGGTATGCTTTCCTTTGTTGGTCAGAGCATCGAGGATAGATGTTGGGAGCTCATGTTGCCACTGTACAGAACATTGGTCAGGCCACGTTTGGAATATTGCATGTAATTTTGATCTGCTTCCTATAGGAAAGATGTTGTGAAACTAGAAAAGGTGCAGAAAAGATTTACAAGGATTTTGCCAGGGTTGGAGGGTTGAGCTATAGGGCGAGGCTGAATAGACTGTTTTCTCTGGAGTGTCGGAGGCTAAGGAGTGACCTTATAGAGGTTTATAAAATCATGAGGGATATGGATAGAGCAAATAGACAAGTTAGTTTCCCTGGGATGGGGGAGTCCAGAACTACAGGGCATAGTTTTAGGGAAGGGAGGGGAAAGATGTAGAAGGAACTTAAGGGGCAAACCTTTCACGCAGAGGGTGATGCATGTACGGCATGAGCTGCTGGAGTAAGTGATGGAGGCTGTATAATTACAGCATTTAAAATGCATCTGGATGTGCATATGAATAGGAAGTTTTTATGGGGATTTGGGTCAAGTGCTGGCAAATGGGACTAGATTAGGTTAGGATATCTGGGCTGCATGGACGAGTTGGACCGAAGGGTCTGCTTCTGTGCTGTACATCTGTGTCGCTCTGTGAGACTCCATGGGCCTCTCTAGGAGAAAATGAGGACTGAAGATGCTGGAGATCCGAGCTGAAAATGTGTTGCTGGATAAGCGCAGCAGGTCAGGCCGCATCCAAGGAGCAGGAGAATCAACGTTTCGGGCATGAGCCCTTCTTCAGGAATTTTTATCTATAAACTATAAACATTCCCTTAGTTAAATATTGTGAAGTGTGAAGCCATTGTTTTCGTCCCCAAGTTCGACCTGAGCACCCCCTCCCCCATCTCAGTAACTCTGTTGACAGCCTTCATGTCACATTTAAAACGAGGATCAATAGATTCGTGAAGAGTCGGGGGATGAACAGTTACAGGAAAAAGGCAGGAAAGTGAATGTGGGGAATGTCAGATCAGCTACAATTCTACTCAATGGAAAAGCAGGCTCAAGGTGTTGAATGGCATTTTCCAATTCCTATTTCTTATGGTTCCCGAGCCCTTCACAAGGTGTGTGTGTGTGTGTGTGTGTGTGTGTGTGTGTGTGTGTGTGTGTGTGTGTGTGTGTGTGTGTGTGTGTGTGTGTGTGTGTGCTGTCTGGATGCGCACGCACGTGCATACATGCATGCACGGTTCGTGAATGGTAGATTTTCTGCCCTAAAAAGGACAGTTTCTGTAGAAACACAACAGTTCTGGTAGCATCTATGAAGAAACAAGTGTTATTGCTTTGAGTCCCGTGAACCTTCAAAACTTGGCTGGATTCAAAACATTTACTGGTTTCTCCCCACAGATGCTGCCAGACCTGCTGCGTTTCCCCAGCAATTTTGCCTTTTGATGCTGATCTCCAACAGCTGCAATTCATTATTTTAGTAAATAACTGTTTCCTGGTTGCCAGGACAGAGAGAAACTTTCACCTCCAGATCTCTTTATTAGTTGAACATAAATTCCACCAGCAGCCATGATGGGATTTGAATTTGCGTTCTCAGAAGACCTAGTTCTCTAGGTTGCTCAACCAATCTTCCCTTCAATGACAATTTTCTCCTAACTATTTTCCTTTATTCATTCACGGGATGTCGCATTTTGTCTCCCACTATTGTTCTGGTAAACATCAACTTAACTTTCCCGCTGTTTCCCCATAATCATCAATTCCCTTTCGGATTAAAAAAAAAATTAGTTTTTTAATGCACTTAACAATCCAGTCGATTCAGCGTCTTCCTGTAGCTTAAACCCTCCAACCCTGGCAGCATCCTTGTAAATGTTTTCTGAACCCTTTCAAGTTTCATAACCTCCTTCCTGTAACAGAGAGCCCAGAATTGCCTGCAGTATTCCAACAGGGGTGTAATCAATGTCCTCTCTGAAGATGACTTTAAAAAAGATAACAACAGGCAAATCAGGTTACTTGGGTATGACTTTCCCATAGCAGTTTGTTTTGGCTGTCCTTCATTAATCTATTTTTTTTTCAGTAATGAGAAAATATTTTGTGGGATGTGATGATTGCGAGCACATCCAACATTTGCTCATTGTCCCTCATGGCCCTTGAACAGAGGAATTGTGACTACATGCTAGAAGGCAGTTGAGAGTCAACCACATTATAGTAGGTCTGAAGACACAAGGGGTGTGTGTGTGTGTGTACGTGTGTGTGGGGGGGGGGGGGAGTGGGGGGGCACGCAGGACGTGCATACAATCATGCAGGATTCATGAATGGTAGATTTCCTGCCCTAAAAAGGACAGTTTGTTGAGAAACACAATAATTCTGGTAGCATCTATAAAGAGACAACAGTGTTACTGCTTTGAGTCCAGTGGTCCTTCAAAACTTGGCTGGATTCAAAAGATTAACTGGTTTCTCTCCACAGATGCTGCCAGACCTGCTGCGTTTCCCCAGCAATTTTGCCTTTTGCTGCTGATCTCCAACATCTGCAATTCATTATTTTAGTGAATAACTGTTTCCTAGTTGCCAGGACCGAGAGGAACTTTCACTTTCAGGTCTTTTTATGAGTTGAACACGAGCAGCCATGATGAGATTTGAATTTGTGTTCTCAGAAGATCTGTGGGTTGCTCAACCATTATCACTAGATGCCAATCTTCCCTTCAATGACAATTTTTTCCTGAATATTTTCCTTTATTCATTCATGGGATGTCGCACTTTGTATCCCATTATTGTTCTGGTAAACATCAACTTCACTTTCCCACTGTTTCCCCATAATCCTCAATTCCCTTTCTCATTTAAAAAAATATATATCTTAGTTTTGAATGCACTTAACAATCCAGGCTCAACAGCTGTCCGAAACATACAATCCCTTATTTGCAGGTTATTCCCTCTGGTTCTAAACTCACACACAAGGGGAAACTTTCCCACATCTAGCCTGTCACGTCTCCTCAGAATCTTGTTTGTGACAATAATATTTCCTCGAAATCTTCTAACTGCTATTAAACACAGGCCCAACCGACTCATTTCTCCTCATAAGACATTATTTCCATCCCTGATACCATCCTGGTCAACCTTCTCTGGACTGCCTCCAATGCCAGTATATCTTTCCTTAGCTAAAAGGCCCAAAATTGTTCCCAGTGTTCAGTTGTGGCCTAATTGGTGTCTGATTTCGGTTCATAATAACCTCCCCACTTTGATACTCCATTTAAAAACCAACATCCCATTTGCCTTCCCTATTACTCACTGAACTTGGATGAAGTGTTCATGGATGCGAGCTTGCAAATCCTCCTATTCAGCAGCTTTCTCCATTTAACATTCAGCACTTTTCCTCCGGGCAAAGTGCACAACCTCATTTTCCCACATTCTATTCCATCGGCCAAGGTTTTGCTCATTTGCTTAACCTGTCGATATCCCTCTCCATGTCATCCTCACCACCTGCATCCCAATCAACTGTCTCTGCTGCAGTCTTGGCAATAGTACATTCACTTCACTTATCCAAGTAATTCATATCCATATTGTAAATAATTTTGGCCCCAGCACTGATCCCTGTGGTACATTGCTAGCTACAATTTGCGATCCAGAACATAACCCTTACCCCTACTATATCATTGGTTAGCCAATCATCTATTCATATGATCAGAGCGTCTCCAATATCATGTGAATATCATTGGCTCTGCCAGCAAGTCTTTCCAAACTGTCCTTGAAAAAGTGGTGATGAGCTGCCTCTTAAATTGCTTCACAAATATGATGTGGTCTATAATAAAAGCTCAGGAGCGAGTTCCAGGATCTTTATCAATAACATCGAAGCAATGCGTAAATGTCACATTTGAAATGTTGTGTTCACACTTATCTCCTCTTGCTGGTTGAAGTGATGGAGTGGAAGTTACTCTTGAAGAGCCGCCACTCATATAATCAAGCCAGACAGATCGATTGTGGCCACACACTCTGTCATTGTGACTTCTCATCAATCTATATTCTTTCCATCCAAGTTTTAGTCACATCAAACTGCCACGCAATGCTGTTATGGCCTCAGTAAGCTAGAATAACGTGAAGATCGCTGGGATGATTTTCTACATCCGACTGCAATACAAACACAGATCATTGTTTCCAGTTTTGGTGGAACAAAAGACATCGTATTGGTGGATAACTACAGTTAGTGCAAACACAGCTAGCCATCGATAAATATTAATCCTGTTCACTTCAATGGCCAAATTTCAATTCAGAAACCAAGTGCACTCGGCTGCTTGTAACAGAGACAACATGACAAAATGGCTCATAGGAGGAGAAATGGGACATTGAGGAGAAGTGAAATGTTTGCTTTTGGTCACCTCCACAATTGTTAGAAAAACAGGTTGAAAGGATTCTTAAAAGGTGTCTGAAGGAGTGGTGAGGGATAACACTTCAGACAGCGCAAAGTGGAAGACCACTTTGTAGTGGAAGGAAAAGACATTCCTTATTTCTGAAAGAACTGGGAAACAGAAGAAGGGATGAAATCTGACTTGGGAGCTATTTCCTATTTGTTGAGGATGTTGCTTCATCACAGTCTTGGCTTAGAGCATAAGCTCTTCATCAGGAATAAAGGGTGGCCCAAGGGGGCTGAGAGATAAATGGGAAGGAAGTGGGGCTGGAGGGAAGGCAGCTGGGAGTGCAATAGGTAGATGGAGGTAGGGATTGATGGTGATAGGTCAGAGATGAGGGTGAAGTAAATAGGTGAGAAGCAAGGTGGACAGGTATGACAGGTCAAGAGGTTGGTGTCGAATTGGAAGGTTGGATCTGCGACATGGTGGGGGAGAGGAAATGAGGAGACATTGAGCAATAGCGTCACATGGTTTTGACCCATCGACCTATGCTTACCTACCCAACACACTCAGGCAGCACTACTCTGCTTTTGGGCTCCCAGCAGCTGGATTGTGGATCAGTTTAAAGTAGGTCTTATATCTCTGACAACATCGGTACAAAAGGCAGTGAAGCAAGGTTTCAGCACTCAGGCTTTTATCAGTTCGGGAATTGAGTACAGATGTTGGCATGTTATGTTGTAGTTATACAGGACGTTGATGAGGTTGCACCTGGAATATTGTGGTCAGTTTTGGTCCCCTTGGTGTTCTGACTTCTGACTTCTTCAACTCTGGGTTTGTGTTGAACTTGATGGGCTACTTTGTCCAACTCAGCATGTTTAAATAGTATTCCTCAGAAGGATACATTTGAAACTTTTCAGGAGGTGAGCTCAACAAGATTGAACTATTCAAAGTTACTTGGACTTTATTTTAAAATTACATCAGGACCAGTAGTCAGAGATACATACAGCATGGAAACAGACCCTTTGGTCCAACTTGCCCATGCTGACCTGATATCCTAAATTAATCTAGTCCCATTTGACAGCACCTGACCCATATACTCTGGCAGCTCATTTCATATATATACCACCCTCTGCATGAAGATGTTGTCCCTTTAATATATTTCGCCTCTCATCCTTAACCTATGCCCGCTAGTTCTGGACTCTCCCAACCCACGGAAAAGACCTTGTCTGTTACCCTGTCCATGCCCCTCATGATTTTGTAACCTCTATTAGATCACTCCTCTGTCTCCGATGCTCCAGTGAAAACAGCTCCAGCCTATTCAGCCTCTCCCTGGAGCTCAAGCCCTACAACCCCCAGCAACATTCCCATAAATTATTTCTCATGGAGAAGTCAACGTTTCAGTCCTGAAGAAGGGTTAATACCCAAAACGCTGACTACTCCACATCCTGGTGCTGCCTGGCTTGCTGCATTCTCCCAACCTCCTGCTTGCCAACTTCGGGTTGCAACATGTAGTGTCTCAGTGTTTACCACTGCAGCCTCACAGTGCCGGGCACCCAGGTATGATTCCAGCCTTGGCTGACTGTCTGTGAGGAGTTTGCACATTCTCCCAGTGTCTGCGTGGGTTTTCTCTGGGTGATCTTGTTTTCTGCAATAATCCAAATATGTGCAAGTCATGTGGATTGGCCATGCTTAACTGCCCATAGATTTAGGTACATTAGTCAGAGGGAAATGGGACTGGGTAGGTTACTCTTCGGAGGGTTGGTGTGGACTTGTTGGGACAAATGGCCTGTTTCCACACTGTAGCTAATCTCATCTGCATTACATTTGTCACTAACGAATGGCAGAGTAGACTCGAAGGGCCGAATGGCCTAACTTCTGCTCCGATGGTCTTGCGGTCTTGGGTTTTTTTGGATCATTTTATTGGCAATGTGCAGTCCCTGGCTGAATGAGTAGCAGTGCCCGCGCTAGTGCTTCCTCAAGTTGCAAGAAAACATGAATCACTTCCCACACTCGGGCCAGCTGAAGGGCCTCTCCCCAGTGTGGACACACTGGTGATTCAGCAGGGCGGAGGAATTGCTGAAGGCCTTCCCGCACTCGTGGCAGGAGAACGGCTTCTCCCTGGTGTGAATGGACTCGTGCCTCAGCAGGGCTGGGTTACTGTTGAAGGCCTTCCTACACTTAGGGCAACTGAAAGACCTCTCCCACATGTGGACACACCAATGGGCCAGCAGATTGGAGGAAAGAGCAAAGCCCATGCTGCACTCAGGACAGCAGAAGGGCCTCTTCCCCTCTGTGGACCCATTGGTGCTTCAGAACCCTTTCAAATTTCACAATATCCTTCTGATAGGATGGAGACCAGAATTGCACACAATATTCCAAAAGTGTTCAAACCAATGTCCTGTACAGCCACAACATAACTTCCCAACTCCAATACTCAGTCAGAGGATTGGGAAATCTTTCAAAACCCACAAAAAAAAACAGAAAAGAATGGAGGGACAAACCGAGTTTTTGTGAGTCAGCTTGGAAGCATCAATGAGAAATCGGCGGATTGGGTTTATTGTGCACCCATTCTCATTAAAAACACTATATACGTATTTCTCTTCTGCTCTTCGTAGTTTCTCTGTGCAACGTGGCTCGTTGAAATAATGTCCTGATGCAGCTTCGTTTGTGGGTGTTGGGATGATTGCTTCTGTGGTTAAATATTTGTGTTGTGTGTTTTGTTTTTCTGTCGACGCTAGTCTGAAATTCCCCATTGACTGTTCGCTGTACTGTGACGTCTAGGAATGGCATTTTGTTGTTGTTCTCCTCCTCTTCAAACCAGGTGCCCCCCCCCCCCCCTACCAGGCCATAGTCTCACTACTTGGAACACCAATATACAGACGAGTCAAAGGCCTCCACTGAAGACTAAAACACCAAATCGAAGATTCACGCCACCCCATTTACTCCATCCAAGAATTCCTGAACACCAAAGACACTAAGATAGAAGGGGATGGAATAATGCTGTCCTTTGACATAGCACCATTGTTCACATCCATTAACATCAACGTGGCCAAAGAAAACTGAAGACACTACGCGAAGAACCAAGACAAAAACACAGCACCAACTTCATCAGCAAAGATAACACTGCCAACCTCGTGGAACTGTGCCTTACCACCCACTTCATATTCAGTAACAAGCCCGACAAACAAATCAACAGAACATCCACGAATCCATCAGTGTCAGGATTCCTCGCAGAAGCAATAATGCAGAGACTCGAACAAACAGCCCTTCCAACGATCGAACCCAAACTTTGGGTCCGCTACAACGATGACACTTTTGACATCAAAAAATGAAACAAATTAGAGGAAACCTACAACACCATCAACAATATCCTTTCTGGCATAAAATTCACAAAAGAGGAGAAGAACAACAAAATGCCATTTCTCGATGTCACAGTAGAGCGAACAGTCAATGGTCAATTCAAAACAGCGTCTACAGGAAAACAACGCACGCGAATCAAGAACTGAACTACAGAAGCAATCATCCCTACACACACAAACAAATCTGCAACAGGATGCTATTTCAACGAGCCACGACACACTGCCGCACCCAGGAACGACGAAGATCAATCAAAAACTGAACAGCACATTGAAGAAGAACGGGTAGTGTATAAACTCTGAGGAAATGCCTTCCGCAACCGGGAATCGAACCCGGGCCGCGGCGGTGAAAGCACCGAATCCTAACCACTAGACCACCAGGGAGATGCGGGCCAAATCCGTCAGCTCTACTGAAAATTACTTTCCTGAACGGAAATCGAACCTGGGCCGCGGCAGTTAGCAGGCATCCAACATTGTCATTTCTTGTATCCATTGCTCCCGATGCGGTCTCCTCTACATTGGGAGACTTGAGACTCCTCGCAAAGTCAAGTCACAGCGTTTGAGGGAACATCTCCAGGACACCCGCACCAATCAACTCCATCGACCTATGGCACAAAATTTCAACCCCCCCCTCCCACTCTGCAGAGTAAATGCAGGTCCTTTTCCAGCACCACTCTGATCTAACCTCTGCTTTCCAGCATCTGTTGTCCACACTTTTGCCTACCCAGTAAACCCAGTGTGCCGATTACACATCCACAAACTGACACAAGCAGACACAACGTCTGTAGAAACCCTAGCCACATTACTTTACATTAAAGGCATCTGGGAAATGATGTCCGGACAACTCAACCCTCTCAGCATCATGGTCGCCCACAAACCTACCAACACACTTAAACAGCGGCTAATGAACCTGAAATACCCCACACAAACAACCAGCAAACGAATGTTATTTACAAAATACCATACAAGGAAATATATACATGAACTCTGCCGCACAGTTCTCTGTGGCAAGAAATGCTGGGATGAGATAAGCAAGATTTTTTTCAGGCAAAACGAATCGGCACTGACTGGACAGCCATTTAAAATTAACGCTGTCTGCCCAGGATGGAAGACCCGAAGGGATGTACAGTTTTCTTATTTCCTGTAGATTTACAAAGCTGAGACTGGGTTTTGGAGTTTGTTCCCTTTCCGCTCCCAGGAGCCGTAGTGGTTGGGGCGGTGAGTTGGGGAAAGTGAAATGTGCCCATGAGCAGCGTGTGGGGCTATTTCAGCTTCCCCTCCTCTGACAGCACTGTGACGGGACTCTGATGTTCTCAGAGACACTTACTGAGGCGAGACAGTGAAAGGATTCTCATTCCCGCAGATCAGGAATTCAAATCGTATGCCGGGTTCAGGACAATGAGAAAGATTAATTGGGGTGCGTGAATAAGCTGTGCGCTGCATTTCAAACAGGGAGGTGGAGTCAGATGCGTCATCCATTGCGCCCCTGGCACTGTGCGTACCTGACGCCGCCATGGGTCAGAGTTCTGACGTTAACACGGACATGCGCAGCAATGTGAACATTCACAAGAAGAACAGCCAAAGATAATCACCGTCACTGCTTCCCTTCCATAGTTCCAACTTTGTGAAGCAGTATCTTTCACTGGCAAATAAAACACATTAATCCTCAGGTGCCTGCTTAACTTCGATCACGACTTCACGCCCCTCACTGTTCTAATCTCATTTCCAAATACTTGGCTCATAGCCTCAAAAGCAGCTCTGTGGGTATCTGCTTGTTCCACCCTGACAGGCAATGGGTTGCAGATTTCCGACCCCTCCACTGATTTGAATCTTAAATACGAAAGCGGGGAACAGTCTTCCTTTGTTTTTGACGACATTTCTCAACTCGAGTCGGAAAGGTTCACACCTGCGTGGGGAAACCGCAATCGATCTCAAATCCATCGTATTAACCACTCGGCCCACGAATAAAGAGCCACACTGACAGCTTCATTTCCCAGGTCCCTCTGCCTGTGGAGCTGAGAAAGAGTGAATTATTGCTGGGTTTGTTTGAATCCAATCACGTCACAGGTTTCGAAAGGGTTAAATATCTGCACATGCCGAGTCTGGTTGTTTCATCCCGAAAGATGAAATGAACTTTCACTTAAAAGCAAAAACAGAAATTGCAGGAGCAACTAAGCAGGTGAAGCACCATCGGTGGAAAGAGAATCAGAGACAATATTTCAGAAATCTGTTTTCTCCCACAGGCACTGCCAAACCTGCCGAGTTTCTCCAGCAGTTCCTCTTTCTGTCTCAGATTCTCAGCATCCGCAGTCCTTTGCGTTAGAAAGTTAATCAATTCATCCTCATGTGCAGGAATGAGAATCCTTTCAATTTCCCAAAAAATTGGCAGAGATTTCAAGGCATTTGGAAAATAAGTGACATGAGGAAGAACATTTTCGCACAGGGAGTGGTTCGGATCCGTAAATCTCTGTCTGACCGTGAGAAGGAGGCAGATTCAAGAACACAAAAGGGAATTCGGTGGACATGATCAAAGTAACAATGCGTAGATTTACAGGGAGAAGGCAAGGGAATGATACGAATGGAGACTCTCATTTACTTGCTGTGTAGAACCAGCAGAGCTAAGGTGGGCCTCCAAATGCGCTGTCACACGTGTTGTGATACAGAGTGAACGCACAGTTCGACCAACGGAAGGTGGGTATTGAGAAAAAGTTTATATTTACACAGTCTCCCCACGTCAGCGCAACAGCAAAATAGTTTAATTATCCGCCAGTAGAGAGAGCCCTGTTCCTGGAGATGGGACAAACCGCTGTCTCAGGGATATCAGTCTACATTGCTCTGTTTGCTGCAAGTTCAGAGGGAGAACATTGGAGGGACAAAGGAGTGAATAACGATCTGTGTCGGAGGGTGAATAACTGTTAATAGAGACTGTTCCTGGCTAACAATAAGTCGTGTGTAACAGCAGACTATGTGATAACAAGGCCTCGTGTGGGTGAGGTTGGTGTCAAGGGCATGGGGGAGTTCGGGTCCAAACCATTATTGAACTCGATGTTGAAGACGGAGAGCTATAGGATCTCCAAGTGGAAAATGAGGCGTTGGTCTTCCATCTGGAGCTTAGCTTTGCTGGAACACTACAGCAAGCCTGAGACAGAGATGTTGGCCAGGGAATAGGGTGGGGTGTGGAATTGGCAGGCAACTGGAAGCTCAGGGTCTTTCTTGCGGGCAGAACGTAGATGTTCTGTGCAGCAGTCACCCAGTTTATGCTTCGTGTTCCCCATTGTTGATGAGCCCACATTGTGAGCAGCAAATGCAGTAGACTGGGTTGTTGGTCGTGCAGGTAAAGTGCTGCTTCACCTGGAAGGTATGTTTGGTCCCTTAGATAGTGAGGAGGGATTAAGTAAATGGTCTGGAGTCACACATTCGGTAGTTGCAGGGGAAAGTGCCGTTGGACTATTGGGGTGGCAATGGGGTTAGGGTTGATGGGAATGAAGGAAGAGTGGACCCAAGACATAACTCCTGCCCATTTACCTATCTGCCAAATAGAGGAATTTGTTAAGTGTGTATAAGGAAATTTTCTAATGCACAATGTGGATGCACCTACTGGAGAGGGTGCAAAACCTAAGGGCCAACAACCCCAATTCTATTAACATTAAAATAGTGATTGAAAATAATATATCAGATCTAAAAGTTGTTCTAAATTGGTGGGAGAATCAGGTATTCGGCAAGATCTTTCAAAAGCTGATTGGGGGCAGATGTTCGCAGGTTGCTGGAAAATGGGAAGCTTTCAAATATGAGATAACAAGAGTCCAGACACAGTATATTCCAGTTAGGGTAAAAGGAAAGGCTAGAAGGTGTAGGGAATGCTGGATGACTGGAGAAAATGAGATTTTGGTTAAGAAAAACAATGAAGCATATGTCAGGTATAGACAGAGATCGAATGAATCCTTAGAGTATGAAGGCAGTATGAGCATACTTAAGAGAGAAATCATGAGGGAAAAAAGCTGACATGAGATAGCTTTGGCAAATAGTGTTAAGGAGAATCCAAAAGTTTTTTATAAATACATTAAGGACAAAAGGTAAAAAGGGAGAAAATAGGGCCCCTCAAAGATCAGCAAGGCGGCTTTTGTGTGGAGCTGCAGTAAATGGAGGAGATGCATCAGTTTTTACCGTGGAGAAGGGCATGGAAGAGATAGAATGTGGGGAAATAGATGGTGACATGTTGGAAAAGGTCCACATTACAGAGGAGGAGGTCTTGAAATGCATAAAAGTATGTTGTCCTTTTCTTCCTCTCCAGTGAATCTGATTCCTGTGAGTGTGGCGTTGATGATCCGGTGTGTGTTTTCTATTTCTGTGTTTTTAATTATTACAAAGGTGTCATCCAACCATTTCCCATTCCTAGACGTGATGGTACAGAGAACACCGAACGGAGAATTCACCACAAAGGCATACAGGAAAACCATACACACAGACCAAGTCCTGAACTACGAAAGCAACCACCCCAACGCACACAAAGAAGTTGCATCAAGACCCTGTTCAAAGGGGCCACAACACACTGCAGGACCCCAGAACTGCAAAAAGAGGAAGGAGAACACCTCTACAATGTATTCGCCAAAAACGGATACCCCCACAAGTTCATCAACAGGTACCTAAGGGAAAGATAATGGAATGAGGGACATGCCACAACCCAAAGGACTAGCCACGTTACCAGACATCAAGAACATTTCTGAATTGACAGCCAGACTACTGTGACCACTCGGACTCAGAAACAGCACACAAACCAACAGCCATTCTCAGACAACATCTCACCAGGCCAAAGGACTCGATATCCAGCATGAGCAAAACCAACATAGTGTACAAATTCCCATGCAATGACTGCACAAATCACTACATATAACAAACAGGAAGACAACTAACGATCCGTATCCATGAACGCCAACTCGTCACGAAACGACACGACCAGCTATCCTTAGTAGCCACACACGCAGATGAAAAGCAACATTGTTCGACTGGGACAATACCACTATTATAGGACAAGCCAAACAGAGAACAGCCAGGGAATGCCTAGAGGCATGGCATTCATTCACAGATTCAATCAACAAACACATCGACCTGGACCCTATATACTGGCCACTGCAGCGGACAGCTGGAACTGACAACCGGAAGTGGCAGAGACAAACCACTATAAATGCCGGAGGAAACATCACAGAAGCGCTTCACAGGAGGCTCCCAAGCGCTGAGATTGTCACCTAGACAGGGGACGAAACGTCTGCAACACAAATTCCCAGCTCGGCGAACAGAACCACAACAACGAGTACCCGAGCTACAAATCTTCTCACAAACTTTGAACAAAAACTTTATTTTACACCAATATTGCATGCAACTATTGAGACAGAATGTGCACTAATATGCAGTCTGCACTGAAAATGGCAGAGCGTCTCCAAGCTCGGCTTACGGAATTCTACCACACATAAGTGGTACAAGCTTAAATAAAGTCACCTTGTTATGATCTACTCCGGTCAGAAGGCTTGATCTTTGTAAATACCCACTATGGCAGAGATAAAAATATTTTATGATGCCCATTGACTCGAGGTTTATGATTCCTTGAGAAAGTAGTCTGTCAAATAGGACGTAAATGTAGAGGATAATCGCTAAGAGCTCGGGAATTCAGCTGTTTGCCCCATGTTTGTGCCAGGAACATGAAGAGATCCGGAGTTGAGTGATCTTTGCTCAACTGGAAGTGAGATCTATGAGCACGATATTGCAAAGCAAGTGCTGCCTGATGTAATTGTTGTCTACTTGTTATCACCGATTGGGAATAACAATCCATCTTTCTGGCGAACACAATATGGATGCTCTGTGAAGCAGTCACCCAGTCTGCACTTTGTTTCAACCGGGTCCGATCCATCTCCCGCAATTCTGCCTTCCCAATCTCGTGTGCCATGAAGTCATGAAGCGGCTGGAAGTCTTAGGGACAGTTTATCAAAGAAACCTCCCTGTGGGTCAGGCAGCCCTGCATCGGGAAACATGGGATGGCCAACCACTATCAGTTTACATGTGGGACACATCTCCACATTAAACAACCTCGAGGCAAACTTCCCGTCCTTCTACTTAAATTTCGAAACTCATCAAACCGAAATTCCCCTGGTACGTTTGGAAGAATTTCTTCCGGATGTTGGCTAATTCTTTCTGTGAGCACTGTGTTTACGTTTGAACATGGTGATTTTTGAAATTGTGTGATTCTGAGCGAAATCACAGTTCGAAAAGTAGAATGTGGGAATTTAGACAAAGTTAAATTTGCACAACGTCGTTATGTCTGCGCAACAACATATTACACGGCAACAGTGAAGATCTTTTGACATCAATCTCGAACATGCATGCTACAGTCCAGATGTAAAGCTGAATACTTCTCTGGAAAAAACTGCCATGGAGCAGAACAGAGTGGCATAGCGGGAGCGTGCTGGGCCCATAACCCAGAAGTCATAGAGTCATAGAGATGTACAGCATGGAAACAGACCTTTTGGTCAAACCCGTCCATGCCGACCAGATATCCCAACTCAATCTCGTCCCACCTGCCAGCACCCGGCCCATATCCCTCCAAACCCTTCCTATTTACATACCAATCCAAATGCCTCTTAAATGTTGCAATTGTACCAGCCTCCATCACATCCTCTGGCAGCTCATTCCATACACGTACCACCCCCTGTGTGAAAAAGTTGCCTCTTAGGTCTCTTTTATGTCCTTCCCCTCTCACCCTCAACCTTTGCCCTCTAGTTCTGGACTCCCCGACCCCACGGAAAGACTGTCTATTTATCCTACCTATGCCCCTCATAATTTTGTAAACCTCCATAAGGTCACCCCTCAGCCTCCGACGCTCCAGGGAAAACAGCCCCAGCCTGTTCAGCTTCTCCCTATAGCTTAGATTCTCCAACCCTGGCAACATCCTTGTAAATCTTTTCTGAACCCTTTCAAGTTTCACAACATCTTTCCGATACGAAGGAGACCAGAATTGCATACAATATTCCAACAGTGGCTTAACCAATGCCTGTACAGCCGCAACATGACCTCCCAACTGCTGTACTCAGTACTCTGACCAATAAAGGAAAGCATATCAAACGCCTTCTTCACTATCCTATCTACCTGTGACTCCACTTTCAAGGAGCTATGAACCTGCACTCCAAGGTCTCTTTGTTCAGCAACACTCCCTAGGACCTTACCATTAAGTGTATAAATCCTGCTAAGATTTGCTTTCCCAAAATGCAGCACCTCGCATTTATCTGAATTAAACTCCACCTGCCACTCCTCAGCCCATTGACGCATCTGGTCCAGATCCTGTTGTAATCTGAGGTTACCCCCTTCGCTGTCCACTACACCTCTAATTTTGGTGTCATCTGCAAACTTACGAACTCTACCTCTTATGCTCGCATCCAAATCATTTATTTAAATGACAAAAAGTAGAGGGCCCAGCACCGATCCTTGTGGCACTCCACTGGTCACAGGCCTCCAGTCTGAAAAATAAGCTTCCACCACCACCCTCTGTCTTCTACCTTTGAAACAGTTCTGTATCCAAATGGCTAGTTCTCCCTGTATTCCATGAGATCTAACCTTGCTAATCAGTCTCCCATGGGGAACCGGATTCTGGGTAATCCAAGATGGAGAATGGGAAAAATATCTGGCTGTAAGAGCTGCTCTTTTTTTTTGAGGTATTTTAGGTGTTGGAGGTGATTTCCTCGAATTCCAGAAGCAGCAATTCCTATTTTATATGCTGTTGCATTGTTTTGGAACTTTGGGAAAAAAAAGACAAAACAACAGCTGTTTTAAAAGGGAGAAGAGCAGACAAAGGAAGCACATGGTGAGGACAGTGCAGGAGAGAGAGGGAGAGAGAACCTGCACAGTTACCGCCTTTGCTGTTTGAATTCGTGTATCGCTGGACATCGGAGTGCATCTGGGAATATTAACAAACAGTGAAATTCACAACTAATCTTGGAGTCGATGGGTCGAAGCCATCCTCGACTCTCCTCTCGATGTTTCCTTTAGCAGCTTTCCCCTACACTGGTGCTATGTTCTGTGTCTTGCCTTTGAAGATGCGAACTAAATGTCTCACACTGATATACTGGCCCAACATAGGAAGTTGAGGTGATGCACATGCGGTGCTCTCCTGTTCTCTGTTCCCATTGTTGTAGAGGATAATGCTTGTACCTGTCCGCTCGGGTGTGAGAGAACAATTCAGAAACAGAATGGTGTAATTATCCACCAATGGAGATAGCTCGGGTCCTGGGAGACGGAATGAGAAGCAGATGTTCTGGAAACTCTCGCTGCATATAATTCCTCGAGGAATCTAGAATGTATTCCACAGTGAGCAAGTCCCAGCTGCTTCGGGAGGTGAGAGGGCCCATCGTGTATGGTATGGTGGTCTAGGCGTATGATTCCCGCTTTGGTGAAAATGCTCTCACGCCTGAAAGGATCGAAAGCGAATAGGAAGAGACTAAAAGTCATTGGGAAGAGTAGGAAAAGTGATGTTAAGATTAGATTACAGCGTGGAAACAGGCCCTTCGGCCCAACAAGTCCACACCGACCCGCCGAAGCGCAACCAACCCATACCCCTACATTTACCACTTACCTAACACGACAGGCAATTTAGCATGACCAATTCACCTGACCTGCACATCTTTGGACTGTGGGAGGAAACCGGAGCGCCCGGAGGAAACCCACGCAGACACGGGGAGAACGGATATTAAGTAGAACGTTTTCGCAGAGGGAGTGGCTGGGATCAGGAAAGGCTGCCTGACAGTGACAGAGAGGCAGATTCAATGGACACAAAAGGGATTTCGGGGTGGTCATGGTCAAAGTAACAATGCAGAGATTTACAGGGAGAAGGCAAGATTACGATACGAATAAAGGTACATTGCTCATTTTCGAGCATCAGCAGAGCAAAGGTGGGCTGTGACACATTCTGTGATTCTGAGTGAACTGACAGTTGGACCAACAGAAGGTGGCAATTTATCCAAAGGTTATGCTTACACAGCCTCAACACCAGCAGCTTGAGATTTAACTTGATTTGAAGCAGCAGAAATTGCACCCCACTGAGCCTGATGGGATTTAAACGCGCAATCTTGAAAGCAGCAGGTAGACGCGCTCCCGTTGCGTCATAAGCCCACACGACGCGGGGTTGAGGGAAGTGATCGTACTGCAATGATTTTATGTTATGATTGAGAACGGAGGCCAACGGTTCATGGCTGTTCTGTCTCACTCACTCTCTCACTCTGTCTCTCGAACCAATTTGCAACTCTTTCTGAATAAAAACTGCAGATGCTGTATTTCAGAAACAAAAACAGTAATTGCTGGAAAAGCTCAGCAGGTCTGGCAGCTTCTGTGAAGAAGAATCCGGTGACCCTTCCACAGAGCTGGTGATGATTAGGAAAATGTCGGTTACTATGCAGATGAGAGGGTGGGAGGAAGGCGGCGGAGTAAATGGTAGATAGGGATAGAGACCAAAGTGAGACAAGAATGGTTGGACAGACAAAGGAGTTGATAGCGATCTGTCTGGGAGGGTGAATAGGTGTTAAAGGAAATTGTTAAGGGCTAATAATAGGTGGTGTGTACTGGCAGACTACGTGATAACAAGGCCTTGTGTGCGTGGTCGGGGGCTACGATATGGGGAAGTTCATGCTCTAAAATTATTGAATTCAATATTGAGGACGACTGTAGGGTCCCCAAGTGCAAATTTGTTCTGCTGAAACACTGCAACAAGCCTGAGACAGAGATGCTGGACAGGGAACAGGGTGATGTGCTGAAGTGGCAGGCAACTGGAAGCTCAGGGTCTTTGTGTGGGCAGAACCTAGATGTTCTGCGAAGCAGTCACCCGCTTCGTTTCTCCAATGTTGACGACACCACATTGTGAGCATCGACTGCAGTATTGGCTGTGGTAAGTGCAGGTAAAGTGTTTCTTCACGTCGAAGGTATGTTCGGGCCCTTGAATACTGAGGAGGGTGGGGGAAACGGGCAGGGGTTACAATTTCGGCCGTTGCAGGAAAAAGTGCCATGGGGCTATGGGCGGGTGATGGGAGTGAAGGAAGAGTGAACCCCGGGTGTAACGCTTGCCCATTTACCTCATCCCTCAAATAAATCCCTGGATATGGAATAACATTCGTTGAATGATTCACTACCACGTGACCCACGGCTAATTCATATTATGTTCCCGGGGCCTGCATCATTATTGTGTTACAATAGCTGCAGGCCGTCATCGTGCATGCCAAATGACATGCGGCTGGAACGCTTGGACACAGTTTATCAAAGAAACCTCCCTGAGGGTCAGGCAGCCCTGCATTGGGAAACATTGAGATGGCTAATTCTTTCTGTGGGCACTGTGTTTACGTTTGAACTTGGTGATTTTTGAAAGTGTGTAGTTCTGAGCGAAATCACAGTTCGAAAAGCAGAATGTTATAATTTAGACAACGTTAATATTTGCACAACAGCGATACATCTTCGCAACAGCATATTTCATGAGAGTAGTGAAGATCTTTTGGCACAATCTCGAACGTGCATGTCACACGCCAGATGAAAAGCTGAAAACTTTTCTGGAAAGGCTGTAGCGTAGCATAGCAGAGTGCTGCAGCGGGACCGTGTTGGGCCCAGAACCGGAGGTTGATGGATAGAAGCCATCCTCTGCTATCCGCTCAGTATCATCTTTTGCAGCTTTCCCTCCTCACCTGCCACCCCAACAAATATTTGAAGATGTGAACTAAATATCATCACAATGATACACTGGCCCAATGTCGAAAGTTGAGGTTACACACTTGTGGAGTTCAGGGTGGTGTTCTTCTTATCTCTGTCCCCTTTGTTGAGGAGGGTAATGCTTGTCCCTGGCCACTCGGGTGTTCGAGCCAAATTTAAAAACAGAATGGTGTAATTATCCGCCAGTGGAGACCCGCCCGGGTCCTGGGAGACAGAATGAGAAGCAGATGTTCTGAAAACTAGTTTTTGGATTCTGTATCACGTGACCCATGCCGAATACACATTCTTGTTCCTGGGGCCAGTATCATTATTGCGTCACAATAGCTGCAGGCCATCACTGGGCATGTCCTATGACGTCGTGTTGCGGCTGGAATTTCTGGTGACAGTTTTTTAAAGAGGGTCAGGCAGCCCCTGCATCGGGGCTTCCCTTCCTTCCACTGAAGTTCAAGGCCTATCAAACCCCGAAATTCCTCAGGAATGTCTGGAAGCACTTTTTCCCGATGTTGGCTAATGATTTCTGCAGACATTTGGTAAAATTTGAACACGGTGAGAGCCATCGGCTTCTAAACCTCGTTCCCGAATTACTCGACCAATACTTAAAGCAGTGATAGTGCTATAAAAGAACTGTATGATTACGGCTGAGAAAGACTGTATTCCGCTCAGTCAGTTCGTGTTTCTAAAGAGAGACAAAAGTGACAATGCAAGTGAAACGAACGAAATTGCAGACAGGCTGCCATACCACTCTGTTTGTATCCCCACACAGGGGTGGTTTCTGTGACATGAGTGTGTCTGCAGTGTCTGTGGTCAGACTGTTTACAATGAATGTCCCAGCCTTTATTTTGGTAAAGTCACACTGATAAAGGACAATTGCTATTTCAGTAATTGTAGTCTGAAGCTGGAATTCGCTAACACTCGGGTTTCGTGATCTTACTGTTTTTTTACATCTCAGACTCTTTGGTGCATTTAGTCAGCAAGTCCAGCTGTTCACCAAAATAGTTGTAAGTCGAAATGGAGCAAAATTATAGAATTAGGGCCAGACTTTTCAGGGTACATGGTCAGCAGCACTTCTACACAATGAGTTTGTCAGATGTTTGGAAATATCCTACATAAACGGCAGTGGGTACAGGATAATTTGTCAGCTTTAAATCCGAAACAGATTTTTTTTTGTTCAGGAAAGGTATTACGGGACATGGGCCAAAGACAGATAAATGGAGTTAGGCCTCTGATCAGTCATGATTTCTTTGAATGTTGGAACACACTTGAGGGGCTAAATGGCCTACTCATATTCCTATAATCTTAACCGTTTCCTTGTTGCGCATTTCAGGCCTGTTATTGGGGACACGATCTGCAAGAAAATATTCTCCAGTTATTTGTTCTTGAAATATCGAATACAGACACACCCAGACATCTTATACCAATATTCGGACAAACACAGTCACAGAACAGATAACTGATTGAATTCCTGCACTTGAATCTTTAGAAACGTAATGTTCTTGTTTTCCCGATAATGATTCGCTTTCCTCAGTCCCAGATGGAACGACACAGGAAAAAATAGAAAGCAGCAATGTTCTGGTCCTATAATCTCTAATCTTCTGCTGCCAGTGAAAAACAACAATGTAACGTAAGTCGGGGTCGACTGCAACCCGGGCCTAATCTCCCAATGAACCAAGCACAGGCTCAGCAAAACTGAGGGAGATTATGTCCTGATCACGAAACCTGCGAGCAGCGTTGGCAAAGACCCAAGCGACTCACCCATAAATGTCAGTCATCTACTTTCTAAACGTGCTCAACTGCTTACTTTATTTTATAGACCTTTGCAAATCTGAAAGTGAGAATTGGGGATATGTGGTAGCGAGTTTGTGTGTCAGGTTTGCCTGACAGTTTTGTTGATATTGAAGCGAATTTGCTTTCAAAAAAAGGCAAAAAAACGACAAACAACTTTACTTTCAATAAGAGAAACTGAAGAAACTGGATGTTAACGTTGAGAAAGAAGCAAAAAGGAAGTGGAATCTTAATGATTTACCTGAGGTTTGAGCAGAAAGCATTGAAGCTGTGGACTTCTGCTGATAAATGTATTTATTTTCGTAAATTTTAAGAAGTTATTTTGCCTTGATAAAATAACTGGTCACACCCTGATTATATGTTCGAATACCTCAGTAGTAGAACAAAAGATTTTTATTGTGAGGTCATGAGTTTGATATCCATATTGTGCAATGTTCCCGTGAAACTTTGCTTTTGTGCGGAACATTCGCTCTTTCTTCAACTGGCAATCTAATCATATTCAAACTGACTTTTACTCCCGTTCCTTTTCTTCCTGTCCCCGTTGCTCGGTTATGAGGGAAAGCTGAGAGTGAACGGGAGACAAGTTTGTAGTTGTGCGTTAACGGTGGCACTTGAAAATTGACAGATTCTACTCATGTCTCGAGGCCAATAAATGGCTCAATCACAGAATTAGAACGGTCAAGTGCTATGGGAATTAATACCAGTCCATATTAAAGAACACTGAAATTAGTAAGATGTGATTCATTTCGAGGAAAGAAATTAAGAAACTTCGTCACCCAGATTATCTCAGAGCAATCGTTGCTATGGTCCGTTTTATGTTACTTTCAAAGCTCATGGAACCACTGGATTGTGACCTGATCTGGTACTCAGGCTTTACTAAGTGATTTTGATGCATTTTGTTACAGAGTTGCGACATAGGCTGGGGAGCAATTCCTGCACACAGAGATGAGGAGGGTCGAATCAATGAAACAAGAGTGCGATGCTATAACGAGGACTGCTCCAAATACATTTACCAATCTACGTTCATCCTATCGATTGTATTAGCATCATCAACACTTCTCATCAAAATAACTCGAGAGACTTTCATCACAATTTTCTGTGAACAGTCATACTGAATGAACCCCAAATTTCTTGAAGTGGCTCCTTATTTTCGGCCCTGATTATTAATCTCTCTACGCATGGGAATGGATCCTTCCCAGCCGCTCTATCTCTCATAAATGTGTTTAGTTCAATTCGATCTCCCATCAGCCTCCTCTGTCCTGATCAAATCCAGGGGAACAGGAAACGTTGGGGCTATGGCGCGGACAGGACAATCCCAATACTCACCTTTCCTGTTCGAACTATTCCATGAGAAAGTTTAGACCACAACTTTGGGCGTGTAGTTGTGGCCGAACACTTAAGGTGTTGGCGTAGAGATCCTTTGGGGCTCCCCCGCCCAGGGTGGTAACCTGCTGGCTATGCTTTCTTTGCTGGCGATTTTAAATGACTTCCTGTTGGTTGCATTATCGCTCAAACTTCACAAAACCCGTCTCAATAAAGACCCGTTTTCTCATGTCTGGGAATTGATTGCCATGCAGGAAACTCGGGTTCTGAACAAACAACGTACCAGACTCACAACGTCAGCTCTGTTTCCCTTTCCACAGATGCTGCTCGACCCGTTGGCTTTCTGCAGTATTCTCTGTGTTTATTAGGCACAAGTGCTGCTTTTCATTCAAGAACTTCAATCCCTGTCCTCTGGTAACTGACTCTGGTCAGTGGCAATTGGTTCTTCTGATCATTAATCTGCCCATTCCCACCGCTTCTTCTCCCATCGTGACCAACAGCCCCAGGAAATCTCAGTTTTCCTTCTTTGCTCCAAAGCGAACATTCTCCACCTTGGGAATGT